>NC_053390.1:141192967-141792967 GCF_905171765.1 Bufo bufo | reverse complement strand
GGGAAGCGGTGAAGGCTCTGTACTCACCGCTTCCTGGTCCTCGGTTATCGGCTGTGCAGGGCTGCGCACAGCGTGAGGGCGCTCTGTGACCTCACACTGTGCGCTGCAATAAACAGCCAATAGCAGGATGAAGAGGATTGCGATGGTGGGGAGCGGTGGCGTCCAGGAGCAGGAGAGGTAAGTGAGTTTTTTTTTTTTATTTGCACTGGGGCTGATAGGGGTTGATATATGGGGCTGATGGCTGATATATAGGGGCTGATGGCTGTCATATGGGGTCTGATGGCTGACATATAGGGGCTAATGACTGACATATGGGGCTGCTGGCTGACATATGGGGGCTGCTGGCTGACATATGGGGGCTGATAGATGGCTGACATATGGGGGCTGATAGATGGCTGACATATGGGGGGTTGATCTGAGGTCTGATTGACATTGGGGGTCTGATTGTGGCTGTAAGCTGAGGTCTGATTAACTTTGGGGGTCTAATTGCTGGTCTGACCTAAGGTGTAATGGAAAATATATTTTTTTATTGTTCTCCTCTAAAACCTAGGTGCGTCTTATAGGGCGAAAAATATGTTTTTTTAGGCCTAGTAGTCAGTGCAAAAAATCAAAGATTTTAGGATATTTTTTAAATACAGATAGTGACATGGAAGTAAAAAAAAAAATATTCGAAAAAAAAAATGTTTAAAGGGATTCTGTCACCTTATTTTAGGTTATAGAGATGCGGACATGCACGGCTAGATCGCTGCTAGTATGTCCGCAATATACCGGTCCTATAGGGCTGTGTGCTTTGTGCGAGATTACGGCAATCTAACTGTCGAAAGGAGGAGATTCGGAGGACATAGGCGGTGCTGGGCTCCTTCACAGGGGGCGTGGCTGGGCTCCTTCACAGGGGGCGTGGCTGGGCTCCTTAACAGGGAGCGTGGCTGGGCACCAGGAAGGTTAGTACAGCCCCTTGGGCACCTTACCAGGCTCATTTACATATCTCTAAAATCATTTTTTAAACACAATAAAAGCACACAGCGCTATAGGACCGGTATATTGCGGACATGCTAGCGGCGATCTAGCCGTGCATGTCCGCAGCTCTATAACTGAAAACGAGGTGACAGAATCCCTTTAACATAAAAACTTGAGTACCATTGGTCATTTTCTAATGACACATTCCCTTTAATAGTTGTTAAACTATAATGCATGTACGTGTACCCTACAGCATTCGGACATTTCTCCTGAGGTTACAGTACAGTGTATGATTTTGGGAGTCCTATTATGCTACAGGCAATAAAGCACAGGTACTGTACATTTTACAGAGTGTTTCAAGCTGCGACATCTGAAATACACAGAGATAAGTCATTTTGAGTTTTATGATGGAGAATCTGATCCGACTTTTAAAAATGGCTGATGATTGCTGAAGAACTGAATCCATGTCTTTCCGGAGCCTTACACAGTATGAAATAGCAGATGTTCTTCCACCTAAAATGATGGATGTGTTTTCAGAGTAATTTTTGGTATTTGAAGGAAAATAGCAAATATTTTAACACATTTTAGACATCTGCAGCAATTGTTGCATTGCTTTTACCAATTTAATGTTAACAATATTAGATTTTTAAGGGGGGATTTAAGACATAAAATGGGACATAATTGCCCTTGAACTGGTTGCATAAAACCCAGAACTAATTTTCATCACATTTACAGCATATTTTTACTATCGTAAAGGCATCCGTCAGCAGATTTGTGCCTATGAAACTGGCTGACCTGTTGCATGTCCTTGGCAGCTGCAGACATCTGTGTTGGTGTGTGTTCTTTCTCAGGGGGGCGTGGCCTTTTTGCCGCAGTTATTTCCCTGTAACTGTCACACCTTCTAACAGAAGATATGCCTGGTGACAGTTGAAGATTTAAACTGAGCACGTGCGACCACCTCAGTGAGGTGAGATGGAAAAATAAAGAAATGCTCAAACAGCAGGTGGCGATACACAGATAGATTTTTTTTGAATAGCTCAGTGGCCATACTACATTATAATTGCATCCTGTTACAAAAGTATTCAGATCCAGTTGCTGGTTTGAAAAATGTAGAATATTTTTTTGTGAGACAATTCATATATTTTTTTTATTATTTGTTTTTTATTCACCTTTAAAGGTGTTCTTCAAGTAAAAAAGGCATACCTCACTGGTACTCTGGCTCCAGCACTAGTCCGCTTCCGGTGCCCATTGGATTGGAAGTGTGACATGTCGTCACTGCTGCCCGCCAATCAATGGCCTCAGCAGTGACAGAGGCCAAGCGCTATGAGTGTACACGTCACCTCTGAGGCCATTGATTGGTCCATCAGCCACAGAAGCAGAGGAGAAAGGAGCTCAGAACTGGAACTGGAGCACCAGTCACAGGTCAGGTTTGTTTTTTTCCTGCACCCTGCCTGACAATATCAAAAGGGGCTCCTGGTTTGGGGAACCCATTTAATGTAATACACTGTTACTACTCTTACATTATGTTTTGCACAGCTTTGTTATACAGTATGTTACCAAAGAAATCCTTGGACCCATATTGACCCTCTGTAAGCCCCTCATTTCATATGGGGGCACTTGGAGACACAGGTACTGTATATTATATGGATTTTTTTTAGGGTGACTATGGTGCCCTATTATATTGCAGATAATTGTTTGTGTAGTAGCTCCAAAGGAAGAGCTTCTCTATAAGAAGCTTATTAGAAAATATTTGATATACTGTATGATGCTGCCATGGTACTTTGATCATAGCAGACGTTTCTTAATCAGATGCAAGCGATGATTTCCCCACAGGCCATGTCTGACAGGCGTTTTCAGCACATAGGATACCGACTGAACAGGAACCATTACACTATGAGCAATGGATGCCGAGCATATCCAAAGCATGCAGAGCATGTCCACTCCTATGACAGGGGTCTGCTCCGTGCAGATGTTTCCAGCACATAAGTCCTGTGCCTCCTGCATGCCAAGAACATCTGGCATCTGAAATCTATTTGACAGCAGTGTTCACATACATAATGAAATGTAATAAAATAACTCCTAATGACTGATACCAGCTCTCAAAATTGAGGGGCTTCAACCCCTGAACCCCTCAGGATGCCACATTGACGTCAAGATATGTTGGGAGGGCTGTTTATATTGTTTTTAATCTATCTAATTTATAAATGAATTTATGCCTTAGATATTTGTTTAAAAAAATTGTAGTGGAGATTGGGGCGCTAATATCCACACTGATAGGCAGAACTAAGGGACGGCGTTATCCTACTGGGTGCTGTGCTTCTTCTAGTCTGGTAAGACTTATTAGAGAATGACAAACAGGGGTTAATAATAAGGCACCTATAGAGGTTTCATGATTCAAACAGCTGAGTACAATGGAACTTTTCTATTGGATTTCATAAAAATGATCTGACATTTAGCATCCTATGGAACACCATATGACGGTACACAATATCCCTATTTGCACAGTATCACCTATCGCACACAGCTCTGTCATTAGAAACGTCTGACACTTAGCATCATATGGAGCACCATATGGCGGTACATGATATCCCTACATGTACAGTACGACCCATTGCACTCAGCTCGATCATTAGAAACCAAAGAGTCTGACAGTTAGCACCCTATGGAGCTCATAGGGCGGTACACAATATCCCTACATGTACTGTACGACCCATTGCACTCGGCTATATCATTAGAAACCATCAAATCTGACACTTAGCATCCTATGGAACACCATATGGCGGTACACAATATCCATTGCACTCAGCTCTGTCATTAAAAATCAAAGAGTCAAGTCACATAGAGCACCACATCCCCTTGGCAGGGATGTACTTTACCACCACACAAATCAAGCAAATATTTGGTGCCCCAGAGATCAGGGGGCCCCCTGCTGGCCACAAGGTCTTGGTTGGAAAAACGGACATACCGCCTGTGCATCCAGTTCAGCTTCACCCCTTGGGAACCCCTCCCAGCTGTAGATCTGTGCCCATGCTGTACTGCTAAGCTAAGATTGGCTCTTAGTGGGCTGACAGGGGTGGCGTTTAATGGTGGGACAGGGCGGAACCCTAGATATAACTATGCTTTGGGCCCCAGAAATGCTAGAATTGCCCCTGAGCTAAAGGGACAAACCACCTGTTCAGCTAGTTTGGCTGCACAGAGGCCCAGAGGAAAATGGGCAGAAGTGCCCAGGCTGGACTGCTAAGCTGAGGGCAGGGCTTAGTGTGGAAATAGGGGCGGGCCTTTAAAAGTGCATCAGTGGCACCAAGAAATAATCTCTCGAAATGCCAAATCTGTCCCTGCCCCTTGGCTCTAGCGAGTGCCGGGGTCCCCACCGCTGATCACCTCTGACATGCTGGCAGTGCTGGTAAATGGTAGTTACACTGTAGCAGACATTTTTTGTACCATTTTCCCTCCTTTGTGATATTTTGGACAGCAGTCGCCCATTGTCTGTATCAGTGTACATTGGCACGGCCGTTCTGCTCAGCACAATTCCACCACGCAGAAAAAAAGACATTTGTGTAAACGAGACTTTTATGACATTTTCTGTTTTCTCATGTGGGGGAATTGTAAAATGAGGTCAGACGGCTGGTGAAGGGGATAAAAGTGAAAAAGATTAATAAATGTGCCAAAGCCTCTCTTTAATTGGACTTGAAGCATATGTAGCAGGTATGCAAATACGTCCCAGATGTTGTGCCCTGGCTAGTGCCTGAAATGTGCCTGATTGCCACAAGGCAGCTATTAGTCCTGTAACCTTTAGACGCGGGGGTAAATGTGGTCTTATGTGGCACAAAGCAAAAGCACCTGTTTTCTATTCTACAAAGACCCCTGGTAGGCCCTGCGTAAGCCGCCCCATATGTTTTCACTTAGCAGATTGTGGGGTGATTAGAAGAAGTGTCTGTCTGTAAAGCCAGTCCCTTTCGCACAAGCCGGTCCGGTGGCTGTAGATGAAGTCCGTGTGGGCATTCTTGTGCCAGCTCTGTTTGACGTGTGACTGGACAGATTTCTCTGCCCTGACTTTACATACGATCCGGTCACACGGTTACACCGGCCTGGCGTATTATGTCATTAGTTATAATAACAGCCAGTGACTCTACGAGCGATTTAGTAATGTATACAAAAGGCTTCATTAGGGCAGGAGGCCGGGCTTGTAATGGAGCACCAGTCAGGCCCTGTATAGACATTATAAGCAGGCTATCCTTCTCCGTACACGCTGGACGCTTTTTTGAGGTAGTGTACTGCCGCCCCTCAGCCTGAGGTGACCACACATGGAACAGAAGGCGCATATTATTGTGCATGGCAAAAATTGTAGATCATTTAAAATGTTCTATAGTGGAGCCTGTCAGATGTAGCAGAGTTGAATCTGTATTTGGCACGACTCATTATAATGTGTAATCTGTGGTTTTACATAAAACTGCAAATAAACTTCAGGGAGCAGGGTCAGTAACATAAGGACACTGCGCTGTCTTACAGTGAGACATGAGAGGAATAAATGGCAGTCTCCGGAGGGCATCAATGGGGCACGCACCTGGGCACTTGCAAGTCATTAGCATATATATAGATGTTTCTTTAACATCACATACACAGAAAACAGATAGAAAGGAACGATATGTTAACTGTTTATTTCACCTACAGGGCAATGATGACAGTTAGGCCCCTTTCACACGGGCAAGATTTCCGCGCGGGTGCAATGCGTGAGGTGAACGCATTGCACCCGCACTGAATCCTGACCCAATCATTTCTATGGGGCTGTGCACATGAGCAGTGATTTTCAAGCATCACTTGTGCGTTGCGTGAAAATCGTAGCATGCTCCTCTTTGTGCGTTTTTCCACGCAACGCAGGCCCCATAGAAGTGAATGGGGCTGCGTGAAAATCACAAGCATCCGCAAGCAAGTGCGGATGCGGTGCGATTTTCACGCACGGTTGCTAGGAGACGATCGGGATGGGGACCCGATCATTATTATTTTCCCTTATAACATGGTTATAAGGGAAAATAATAGCATTCTTAATACAAAATGCATAGTACAATAGGGCTGGAGGGGTTAAAAAAAAAAAATAATTTAACTCACCTTAATCCACAGCCCGGCTTCTCTTCTGTCTTCATCTTTGCTGTGCACAGGAGAAGGACCTGTGGTGACGTCACTGCGGTCATCACATGGTCCGTCACATGATCCATCACCATGGTGATGGATCATGTGATGGACCATGTGATGAGCGCAGTGACGTCATCAAAGGTCCTATTCCTCAAAGAAGAAGACAGAAGAGATGCCGGCTGCGTGAGGAAGTGGATTAAGGTGAGTTAAATTATTTATTTATTTTTAACCCCTCCAGCCCTATTGTACTAAGCATTCTGTATTAAGAATGCTATTATTTTCCCTTATAATCATGTTATAAGGGAAAATAATACAATCTACACAACACCTAACCCAAACCCGAACTTCTGTGAAGAAGTCTGGGTTCGGGTCTGGGTACCAAACATGCCGATTTTTCTCACGCGCGTGCAAAATGCATTACAATGTTTTGCACTCGCCCGGAAAAATATAGCATTTTCCCGCAATGCACCTGCATCTTATCCGGGCCAAAAACATGACGCCCGTGTGAAAGAGGCCTTATATATGTGTAAAGTAGGTCATCAACAGGGCCGGACTGGCCATAGGGCAGATCGGGCATTTGCCCGGTGGGCCGGGCCGCCTGGTGGGCCGGGCCGAACACAATCAGCCGGACAGCCGGCTGAGTTTTTTTAATTTTTTTATTAATGTGGCAGCAGCTGGGCAGGAGTGGAGATGAGCGCTTCCATTGTGGAAGCGCTCATCTCCATATTCATCTGTATCGCCGTCCTCAGGACAGCGATACAGATGAATATAGCAGGGGAGAGGCGTCTCCCTTGCCCATTCCTCTGATAGGCTACAGGCACTAGGCCTGTAGCCTATCAGAGGCCGGTGCAGGCGGAGTGATGACGTCATCGTGCGCGCCGCCAGAGCCGTACAGCGCGGGACACAGGCCGGAAGAGGCCTACATCACATCGCTGACAGCAGCATGGAGGTAAGTATATGAGTTTATTGTTTTTATTATTTCATTTTATACTATACTGTGGCAAGAAGGGGGGTCGGGCCCTCTATACTGGCACAATATAGGGGGTGGCGGCACTATGGAGAAGAGGGGAAGCACTATGGGGCCATATATACTGGCACAATATGGGGGTGCACTATGGAGAAGAGGGGAAGCACTATGGGGCCATATATACTGGCACAATATGGGGGTGCACTATGGAGAAGAAGGGAAGCACTATGGGGCCCTATATACTGGCACAATATGGGGCGGGTCGGCACTATGGAGAAGAGGAGAAGCACTATGGGGCCATATATACTGGCACAATATGGGGGGGCCTATATACTGGCACAACATGGGGGGGGCACTATGGAGAAGAGGGGAAGCACTATGGGGCCCTATATACTGGCACATCATAGGGGGGGCACTATGGAGAATAGGGGAAGCACTATGGGGCCCTATATACTGGCACAATATGGGGGGGACACTATGCAGAAGAGGGGAAGCACTATGGGGCCCTATATACTGGCACAATATGGGGGGGGTCGGCACTATGGAGAAGAGGGGAAGCACTATGGGGCCATATATACTGGCACAATATGGGGGGGCCTATATACTGGCACAATATGGGGGCACTATGGAGAAGAGGGGAAGCACTATGGGGGCCCAATATACTGACACATTATGGGGGCACTATGGAGAAGAGGGGAAGGAGCACTATGGGGGCATCTACTGGCAGCCCTATATACTGGCACACATTATAGGTGGGCACTATGGAGAAGTAGGGGACAAGAGCACTATGAGGGCATTATATAGGGGCATTTAATACTGGCACCCATTTTTATGCCACTATGGGGAAGGGAGGAAAGGAGCATTATCGGGGTATCTATGTGGGGCAGTCTATAGGGGCATTTTATAGTGCCACATTATGGAGGGCACTATGGAGACAGGGAAGGAGCACTATGGGGCCATCTTCTGGGGGGACTATATAGGAGTATTTTATACTTGCACAAATTATAAGGTCACTATGGGCACCTAAGCTCAACTGGTGGCACTAAGTGTTTTTGTAGTGGCACACAGTACGGGTCATTGGAACACATGAGGGCACTCTGGGGACATTGGCTCTACTGGGGGCACTAAGAGGAGGTATTTCTTTTTTTACTGCCACACAACGGGGCAATTTTTGTACTGGTGCACATTATAAGGAGGGGGGGTTCTACTGTCACACATTATAAATATAAAGAGAATTATTACTATCGGGGCATTATGGTGGGCTTTATTACTGGGGGACTATGGGAGCATTATTACTTGTGGGACACTGGGGGACTATGGGAGCATTATTACTTGTGGGACACATGGGAGCATTATTACTTGTGGGACACAATTACTGTTGGGGGCACTGTAGGAGCACTATTACTACTAAATGCACTCTGGCAAAGAAATAATTACTATTGTTGGGACTTTGGGAGCACCATTACTTTGGGGGCACCCTGGCACAGCATCAGCTTAGCACCGTTCTTTTTGCAGTATAGTTTTGGGGAGCACAGCTTCTCAGTATTGGGGGTGCATGATGGGATGTTAATTGGAGGATGATGGAAAAGTAGGAAACTAAGATGTCTGTCAAACTCTGCAGAGACGTGAGATGGCTGAAAGAAATTGTGCTCGGATCGGCTCATGCTGAGAGGGTACCCTACCTAAGCCTATACTCCACCCCCCCAACCTAGAAGCAGCAGAGTTATGCCGGAACTGCTTATCGAAGGGTAGCCTAAAGGGGGCTACCCCAATGATGAGACCTGAAAGAAGGGAGGGCTCCTGGGTGGGTTGAAATCGTTCAAACCGACAAGTAGGGGCAGGAGGGCCAGGTTTAAATAGTGAACGCCCCGCCTCCCCTCACACAAATGCGGCACTCTTAATTGCCTACCACTTGTGCTCGGATCGGCTCATGCTGAGAGGGTACCCTACCTAAGCCTATACTCCACCCCCCCAACCTAGAAGCAGCAGAGTTATGCCGGAACTGCTTATCGAAGGGTAGCCTAAAGGGGCCAAAAGAACCATGCATAGGAGTTTGAAAACTTGATAACAGAAACTACAGACCAAAACTCGAAAGCCAACGATATTTCGTATAAGGATCCGGGATATTACGCATGAAACACGCGGAACTGCGACGACCCAACCGTTTGATGACATGTACTGGCACCTTATGCATGGACGCCGCTGCTGCCGCGCCCATGCGGAAGGAATGTCCTGTGATCGACCCCTGAACCTGTCAACTAACCTGAATGTACGTAAGAAAGGCCGCGGTGGTTAGCCGGGCATTGCCTAGTTCGAGTACGGGAGAACATGCCGCTTGGACTAAATACTACGCAGCCAAGCCTCCAAGGCCTGCACCGGACACCATCTGCTGTCCGTGGGAAAGTATCTGACCGCCACTGATTGCCCCGGCCGTGACGTCTTGGACGAGGCCAAGGTGAGGACATAGATGGACCCGCGCCGGATGAGCTGACCTTTCCGCAAGCACCCAGCCAGCGTATTGGTGCCCATAAGCTCGCCTGACCTGAGGAATCCATGGAAAGCCAGGAACAAGGCTGTTTCTACCAGAGCGCTAACCTGCGGCCCGAACGGTTTGCACCTGCAGTTTGCCTGTCACGGCCTGAACAAGCTACCGGTAAATGGCTGACGCCCATGTCGTTTCACAACAGACATCTTGCGCAAACCCTTCAACGCCGCTTTGATCGGGTGGGCGGAGAAGAGTGACGGTAGGTCCGGATGTAGCCTGTACCAATGGTGCTGAATACCTGCCATGTATAGTTAACAATGCTATAGGACAGGTTTAATTGAGAGTGGCAAAAACCCTGACAAAGCCCAATAGGTGAGTGATAGGCCCCCGGCCAGCGGCCGGGTAGGTGTTCTCATATCGCTGAAACAGGCGCCAAGCTGTCTTGTAAGCCCTCAGAGTATTACTGGCCAAGGAATTGGCCATCAGTCTCTTAGCTATGGTGAGATGGGAGACTAGTCCCAGCGCAGCTGGGCCTGGTGAGGAATCTTTTTTATTTTATTTTTTATTTTTTTACCTCCTTGCGTGAGAGACTCTAATGGCGGAGTCCTGTGTGTAAACCTAAAGCGGAGAAGCCATGCGCGAGAGACTAATGGCGGAGCCATGCGTGAGAGACTAATGGCGGAGTCATATGTGTAAAACTAAAACGGAGAAGCTCTGCGTGAGGGACTCTAATGGCGGAGTCATATGTGTAAAACTAAAACGGAGAAGCCATGCGTGAGAGACTCAGATGGCGGAGTCATATGTGTAACCTAAAACGGGGAAGCCATGCGTGAGACTCTAATGGCGGAGACATATGTGTGAACCTAAACGGAGAAGCCATGCGTGAGAGACTAATGGCGGAGTCATATGTGTAACCTAAAACGGAGAAGCCATGCGTGAGAGACTCTAATGGCGGAGTCATATGTGCAAACCTAAAACGGAGCAGCCATGCGTGAGAGATTCTAATGGCGGAGTCATATGTGCCAACCTAAAACGGAGAAGCCAGGCGTGAGAGACTAATGGCGGAGTCGTATGTGTAAAACTCACACGGAGAAGCCATGCGTGAGAGACTCTAATGGCGGAGTCATATGTGTAACCTAAAACGGGGAAGCCATGCGTGAGACTCTAATGGCGGAGACATATGTGTGAACCTAAACGGAGAAGCCATGCGTGAGAGACTAATGGCGGAGTCATATGTGTAACCTAAAACGGAGAAGCCATGCGTGAGAGACTCTAATGGCGGAGTCATATGTGCAAACCTAAAACGGAGCAGCCATGCGTGAGAGATTCTAATGGCGGAGTCATATGTGCCAACCTAAAACGGAGAAGCCAGGCGTGAGAGACTCTAATGGCGGAGTCATATGTGTAACCTAAAACGGAGAAGCCATGCGTGAGAGACTCAGATGGCGGAGTCATATGTGTAACCTAAAACGGGGAAGCCATGCGTGAGACTCTAATGGCGGAGTCATATGTGTAACCTAAAACGGAGAAGCCATGCGTGAGAGACTCTAATGGCGGAGTCATATGTGTAAACCTAAAACGAAGCAGCCATGCGTGAGAGATTCTAATGGCGGAGTCATATGTGCCAACCTAAAACGGAGAAGCCAGGCGTGAGAGACTAATGGCGGAGTCATATGTGTAAAACTCACACGGAGAAGCCATGCATGAGAGACTCTAATGGCGGAGTCATATGTGTAACCTAAAACGGGGAAGCCATGCGTGAGAGACTCTAATGGCGGAGTCATATGTGTAACCTAAAACGGAGAAGCCATGCGTGAGAGGCTCAGATGGCGGAGTCATATGTGTAAACCTAAAACGGAGAAGCCATACGTGAGAGACTGAAAAATGTATTTTTTTTTTATTTTTTTCTCACTATCAACCACTTAAGCAGCTCCCGTATGGGCACAGCTCTGAGTACGAGCATGAAGATCATGGTATAACGCAGATCACCTGCACGGACTAACTAACATCCTGTGCCTAAATAACCCCCTTGGAACCTTATGTATGGCCGGCAGCAGGAAGCCAGCCACCGCCTATGATCTGCTCCCCCTGACCGAGCCTAGTACTCCTTCCCCTGATCCCTGCCTACCTAACGGCACGGCGGCCCGTGCCAGACTTTATTGAAGATGAGGAGCCTTACACCCCAGCCGCGTGGGGAGCTCACGCTGCTCCCTGGCAGAATGCACCAGTGCGGGGGAGCCCCCCTCCTCAGCTAGGGCCGACCCACCGCCGGCTGGACACTCGTACCGCGTGGGGAGCAGCGCCACTCCCTGGCAATGTGCACCGGATCAGAGGGAGCCCTTCCTTTACCGTGGGCCCCGGCCCCCGCTGGTTTGAACCGTGTGCCGCGTGAGGAGCCGCACAGCTCCCTGGCATTGTGCGCCGGTGCGGGAGTGCCCCCCCTCACCTAGGGGCTGGTTATTGTGACTGGAACCCGCTGGGAGACTGAAGCCTAACTGGACCTACCTGTGACCGTGAAGGCTGACCTCCCAGGCCGTGGCTGACCCACGTGCGTAGTCGTGACGCAACTACCCGTAGATGCCCACCCAGTGCCTGTAGTTAACGGGAGTGCGACCGAGTCTGTGGATGTGACCGACTAGCCCCTGTAGTCGTGAGGGGACCCTACATCGAGAGTAGCGGTAACGAACCATCGCCTGTAGACGTGGTAGTATTACCTCACGAGTCTGTTGACATGAGACTAATGCCTGCAGTCATGGCCGGTCTTAATAATGAGTCTGTAGTCGTAACGGATTTGTGCCTGCAGTCGTGGCAGGGCTTTAGAGCGGGTCTGTAGTCGTGACAGACTGATGCCTGCAGTCGTGGCAGGACTTTATAACGAGTCTGTAGTCGTGACAGACTGATGCCTGCAGTCGTGGCAGGGCTTTATAACGGGTCTGTAGTCGTGACAGACTGATGCCTGCAGTCGTGGCAGGGCTTTATAACGGGTCTGTAGTCGTGACAGACTGTTGCCTGCAGTCGTGGCAGGGCTTTAGAGCGGGTCTGTAGTCGTGACAGACTGATGCCTGCAGTCGTGGCAGGGCTTTATAAGGAGTCTGTAGTCGTGACAGACCTGGCAAAGCAACATTCCTATCTATACCATTATTTTATTTATTTATTTATTTTTTATTATTATTATTATTATTTTATTTTTATTAATTTTTTTCTTTTCCCCCCCACCAAAGGCCACGACTGTAGGCGCCACCCTGTAAGAGATGCGCCAGAGGCCTGGACATAATAGTCCACCATCCCCCGTCCCCTAAGCCTATGCAGGAGAAAAGTGGGGGTTGGCCCCCGCATGCACCACCCCTGACTCACCTGGCGGCCATGACAGCCACGAACCCCACAGTATCGTAAGTTAGCCCACCACCTGTGGACTTGAATAACCAAGGACAGACGTGTGAGTGAGCGCACGCCGGCTGGGCGACCCTTCACTCATGCCACCGCTCCCTAGCTAACCACCGGATTATTGTGACTGCGCCCGAACCAACCCCCTGACTGACCGTATGGGCTTACGGGCGGCCCGGCTGCGTGCGCAAAGTGACGTGGCCAGCCCCCCTCCTTGAAGCCCTCTTTATATTTGATCCTTGAACATATTCCAAATTTATTTAAATATTTATATATATATATTATTTTTTTTTTTTATACTCCTGCCTTAGTACCTAGCCACTGTGCCTGAGCAGAGGAGCCCTGCACCTGGACTGCAGTACCAGTTTTGGCCTGTAGGTGTCGCCCTCTATCAAGCCAGGACCTGCTGGAGCGCAGCAAGCCAGTGATTCCCTTCTAGGTTAGGATTAACCATTGAAATCATAACTTGTTATACAGTGCACATGTCTGAGTATCTGCTTATCTTGTCTTGAGTTTGGCGCAGTAAAGAAGACGAGTTTGTTCTGCAGCGGATTCCTAGACACGACTGAAAGTCACATAAGCATGTCCACCTTCACTGCCTCGCTAATTGTAATTACCAGGAGAACGTGCATCAGGATCGGCTGTGAGGGATTTGCGCTCCGCCATGTGGAACATTGCATCCCGTGCCCACCGCTATCGACTATTTGTACAGGGAAAGCCGCAGCGTATTAATCGCCTATAGGTTTCGGGTTCCGCCCCCTGATCCTGCAGCTGGACCTCCACTTACTGATTGCAGCTAATGAATAGATCCCTGTGTGAGCGGAGGCGTTTTCCTCTACGGCGGAACGAATCTTTATGTTCTGATACGGGAGTGAGTGATATATAACGCTGCGTCGTGGAGCCGACGGCCGGCGTGACCGATGCTCAGGGTATGCGAGCGGACGTCGTGACCCGTCGCTGCTGAGCCACAGGTGAGGGGTGCCCGCCTGGGGGACGCTGCATGTGGGAGCGGGGGTGCTTAGCGCAGGGCCTGGAGCGGATCGGGGTGCCTGTCTCGGGGTGCCGGAAGCGATCGGGAGTGCGGGCAGTCTCCAGCGCAGCTGGGGACCGGTGGCACGCTCGGCAGCCCCACATGTTATACATAGCGAGACGGGTGTGCAAGCCACCCTGCCTACCTAATCACCGTAGCGACGAGCCCGACACAGCCGATCCCCCGATCCTCCAGTGACGCACGCCCTTCTCTGGCACCAACCCACAAGCCGATTCGAAATCGTTCGAACCGACAAGTGGGGGCAGTATTAATTGCCTACCACTTATCACGGTGGTCTGGTCTGAATGGAGAAGATGAAGAAAGAGAACATCTACATCAGAGGAGACGTCACTGGATATAAGAGGTATGGGGCGCTGTATTAGGCTACTTTCACATCTGCGTTAGTGATCCTGGCAGGCTGTTCCAGCTGAGAATTCACTGGATCCGGCACTGCTGGATGCAGACAGAATGCCCGCCAGCCCCATTAACTATAATGGGGTACGGCAGAGATCCGGCCACAATCTGGGAAAAATGCAGAGAATCAGTGGGACATAAACCGCTGCATGCTGTGCTTTGTGTCCAGTCGATTCCTTGCATTTTCTGCCGGATTAGGTGGCCGGATCGTATTAAGACCCCTAATGTCACCTGGGGACCCCCAAAGAAGCTTGTGTGTTGGCTGAAGCCTTCCTATCTTACTGGTGGCTGGCCCTGCCTCTTCCGGTTTTGGCTCCGCCCCTAGACTGCAAGGGGGTGTGGCCTGTTGGGGGTCATGTGATTGGGCTGCTCAGTCAAAAATGCCTGGCACTCCCGCCAATCAGCTGTTTGAAGAGGAGGCGGCACTGCTTCTTCTTTGTTCTTTGTTACACTGCACGTCGTCTCGGACATGCAGTTTAATGACAAGTACTGGCTCCATTCCCTTAGCATTTTCTTTATATCTTTGAGCCTTTCCAATGTTATATGCTTTTTTTTATTTTTATTTTTTATATAATTTTGATATCACGGGATATCTCAGAATTTAGCGCTCATGACCTGCTTATATGATATTAACCACTTCCCATCTGGGCCCTTTGCCCCCTTCCTGACCAGGCCAAATTTTGCAAAACTGACATATCTCACTTTATGTGGTAATAACTTTGGAACACCTTTATTTATCCAAGTCATTCAGAGATTGTTTTCTCGTGACACATTGTACTTCATGATAGTCATAAATTTGAGTCAAAATATTTCACCTTTATTTATGAAAAAATCCCAAATTTACCCAAAAATTTGAAAAATTCGCAATTTTCTAAATTTCAATTTCTCTGCTTTCAAAACAGAAAGTGATACCTCATAAAATAGTTATTATTTAACCTTTCCCATATGTCTACTTTATGTTGGCATCATTTTGGAAATGTCATTTTATTTTTTTAGGACGTTAGAAGGCTTAGAAGTTTAGAAGCAATTCTTCAAATTTGTAAGAAAATTGCCAAAACCCACTTTATAAGGACCAGTTCAGGTCTGAAGTCACTTTGTGGGGCCTACATAGTGGATACCCCCATAAATGACCCCATTGTAGAAACTACACCCCTCAAGGTATTCAAAACCGATTTTACAAACTTTGTTAACCCTTTAGGCGTTCCAGAAGAATTAAAGGAAAATGGAGATCAAATTTTTAAATTTCACTTTTTTGGCAGATTTTCCATTTTAATCAATTTTTTTCTTTAACACATCGATGGTTAACAGCCAAACAAAACTCAATATTTATTACCCAGATTCTGCGGTTTACAGAAACACCCCACATGTGGTCATAAACTGCTGTATGGGCACACGGCAGGGCGCAGAAGAAAAGGAACTCCACATGGTTTTTAGATGCCATGTCCCATTTGAAGCCCCCTGATGCACCCTTACAGTAGAAACTCCCAAGAAGTGACCCCATTTTGGAAACTAGGGGATAAGGTGCCAGTTTTATTAGTACTATTTTTGGGTACATATGATTTTTTGATCATTCATTATAACACTTTATGGGGCAAGGTGACCAAAAAATTGGTTGTTTTAGCACAGTTTCTATTTATTTATTTTTACAGCGTTCACTTGAGGGGTTCAGTCAAGTGACATTTTTATAGAGCAGATTGTTACGGACGTGGCGATACCTAATATGTATACTTTTTCTCATTTATTAAAGTTTTACACAATAATAGCATTTTTGAAACCAAAAAATTATGTTTTAATGTGTCCATGTTCTGAGAGCTATAGTTTTTTTATTTTTTGAGAGATTTTCTTATGTAGGGGCTCATTTTTTGCGGGATGAGGTGACGGTTTTATTGGTACTATTTTGTGGGACATACGCATTTTTGATCACTTGGTGTTGCACCTTTTGTGATGCAAGGTGACAAAAATTGCTTGTTTTGACACAGTTTTTTTTATTTATTTTTTACGGTGTTCACCCGAGGGGTTAGGTCATGTGATATTTTTATAGAGCTGGTTTTTACGGACGCGGCAATACCTAATATGTATACTTTTTTTTATTTGTTTCACTTTAACACAATAATAGCATTTTTGAAACCAAAAAAATGATGTTTTAGTGTCTCCATGTTCTAAGAGCTATAGTTTTTTTATTTTTTGAGAGATTTTCTTATGTAGGGGCTAATTTTTTGCGGGATGAGGTGACGGTTTTATTGGTACCATTTTGTGGGACATACGCGTTTTTGATCACTTGGTGTTGCACCTTTTGTGATGCAAGGTGACAAAAATTGCTTGTTTTGACACAGTTTTTTTTATTTATTTTTTACGGTGTTCACCCGAGGGGTTAGGTCATGTGATATTTTTATAGAGCTGGTTTTTACGGACGCGGCAATACTAAATATGTCTATTTTATTTTATTTTTTCTATTTTTTTTTTTTTTTTTTATTCCTTACTTGGGATTTTTTTTTTTTTACATGTGAACCTTTTTTTTATTTTATTTTTTCAACACTTTATTTTATTTTTATTTTATTTTACACTTTTCGTCCCCCATAAGGTCATACAAGACCTCTGGGGGACATTTACTTCACTTTTTTTTTTTTTTTTCACTGTTGATTTCTCCTGTAACTGGGGCTGACATAGTAGCCCCAGTTACAGGACAAATGCACCCCTATAGAGGCTGTACAGCAGCAATCCTGCGCTGTACAGCCTCACAGCAGGGCTGATCGAGGTCTCTGAGAGACCTCACACAGCCCCTGCACTCTCCGGTCCCGGCGGTCACATGACCGCCGGGCCGGAACAGGAAGCGCACAGCGCTTCCTGCTCTGCAGACACAGCGCTCGGTGAGCGCTGTGTCTGCAGCGATCGTGAAGGCAGGGACACCTGGGCACTGTCCCTGCCTTGTCTTAGGGTTGCCCTGCTGTCACTGACAGCGGGCAACCCGATCAGCAGCTGCACGATTAGCGTGCAGCTGCTATTTCTGACAGGACGTTTTAAAACGTGCTGTCAGAAATAGACGTCCACCCATAGGACGTTTATATCCTATGGGCGGACGTGAGGCGGTTAAAGGAATTTTACTTTTTATTTTGACCATGAAGCAGGGGTGTACATAGAAATCATTGGGCCTCATAGCAAGAATCTGATTTGGACGCCCCTAACTCTGTCGTGATGCTAGGGAGGCTCCTTCCCATCACGGCCTGCTATTGACTGCCCCCCATGTCGCCAGATGTTTTCATCCGCGCGACGGGGGGATGCAGCGGCGGCCGTGCGGGCATCAGGAGCAACGTAGGTGCCGAGGAGCAGGGTAGGTATTACCTGTATGAGGTGCCTGGGCATTTTGGGGGGCATTATAGGGGTTGGATAACCCCTTTAACTCCTTGCTGCTGATGCACACACCTTGGATAATGCACACAGCGATGTCACAGAAAGGTGAAAATACTCAGTGATGTCACAGTAAGGAGGTAGTACAGTGGTATTGGTCACAGTTCAAGAATAAGGCCTCTTGCACACGACCGTATGGCTTTTTATGTATTTTGCGGTCCGTTTTTCACAGATCCGTTTTTCAGTTTTTTGTTTCAATAGTGTTTCCTCTTCCGTTCCGTTTTGCTGTTCCATTTTTTCCGTTTGGTTTCCGTTTGTGATCCTTTTTTGCGGATTGCAAACAGAAACGGAGGCATACAATAATGTTTAAACAGTAAGTACATAAAAAAATTGGGCTGGGCATAAAATTTTCAATAGATGGTTCCGCAAAAACGGAACGGATACAGAAGACATACGGATGCATTCGGTATGCATTCCATACTTTTTGCGGACCCATTGACTTGAATGGAGCCACGAATCGTTATTTGCAGGAAATAATAGGACAAGTTCTATCTTTCAGCGGAACGGAAATGCGGAAACGGAATGCATATGGAGTGCATTCCATTTTTTTATGCGGAACCATCTAAATGAATGGTTCCGCATACGGACCGCAAACGGAATCCACAAAAACGGAACGAAAACGTTGTGTGCAGGAGGCCTAATGCTCACAGTACAGAGTTAATATACATAGTGGATTCACTGTAGTGAGAGAAGCTGACAGTGATGTCCCAGTACAGGGATAATACAGTGTTGTCACAATAGGGGTATAATGCTCACAGTCATGTCAAAGTACAGGGTAATGCACACAGTGATGTCACAATAGTGGAATAATGTGCACAGTTACTACAGGGATCATCTACTCTGGGATGTTACTGCAGAAGAATTATAGAACCATACAAGAATAATGCACAATATGATACAGCACAGAGATCACCATGTACCTATGACTTCACAGCAAAGGAAAAGAGCTATAATGATGTCACATCTACATATACTACATATAGTATAGGAATGATGTAAAAGTGCTGCCACAGAAAGGGATAATGTACGGGCCCGCATTCGGTTTGTGCCAATTAGTTGTTGAGCCCCATTACAGCTGCTATGGCTGGTACCCTGGTAGATACCCCCATGGAGAGATCTAGTCTGCATATCCTTTTTCCCAGGGAGCGTTACTCAATTCCTACCTCCTGTGACCAATCCAGTACAAGAACTGACACAGTTTCATTATCGGCTATGAAATTGACAATGTGCTAAAATGTTTAGGACACACAATAGAATCACATATAGCTGTTATATCGGATAATGTGATGCCATTATAGGTTGCCTTTCTCTCTATAAGTACATTTGGTGTATTACAGTAGGTTTGTTTGTTGTCCGACTTAGCTCTTGGGACAAGAGAAACAAGTAAGCTTTCCACTGGGTTGACCTCGGAGCCATGCGATTCTTAAATCAGCCTGTTTAGCTTTCGTTTATCCTTCTCTCATATGAGCTCTATTATTGAATGTGTCACCCTTTGTACCAAGCAATACCAAATCACATCACAATCTTCTCCCAATTATATCACCAACCATCTAATATAGACTGCAGACAACATAGTGACGAGATAGTCTGCAACGGTCCAAGCAGAGTTATCAGATCAGAATTCTGAACAGTAAAATAGTGAATGTGTAGTGAACTTCTCATTTAGTATTAGATATTTGTGGCTGAAAGAACATTATCCTTCTATTAGCTGCACAGAAAATAGTTCCGTGGTATAGTCATCCGAGCTAGAAAATGATTGGGTTGGCACAGAGTGGAGATGGAAAAGAAAAGAGTGAACGAGCACATCCGAAAACTGGGGAAGGAATGACCTGGGCTATAGGAGACTTGGAGAAAAATAGTTTTGGCAAATATTTCATCTGGCACATGACAGAGCAGGAGAAAAAGTGGTATGGTGTGTTCTGGCACATGGGTAAGGAAAGGTCTGGAACCTAGAGATGGGAAAACCTAGAGCTGGGAAAAAAAGTAATCTGATGCATACCTGTATAACTGGTAAATGAATGGTCTGGCAAATGGCATAGCTTGAGAAATGTGGTGTAGCACCTAGGACAAATAGTGAAACAGTGATATGGCACCTATAACTGATGAAAGAGTTAACTAAACAGTGCTCAAAAATACTTTATGTACTGTATATGCCAAATGGTTGTCTATGGAAAACAGTTACCATTGTTAGTCGTAGCCTACTTTTCTGGGTGGCAGACTGGCCCTGCTCCCTGGTTAGTGGAGAATCTTAGTTAAGCAAAGCTATAGGCAAGACCTGCACGTGTGAGCTTCTGTCAAGTAGGCCCAAAGGAAACACCATTCATGAGACTGAAAAGTTGCCAAGGAACAACATAACTGATAGACTACCCCTGAGGGAAAGAGAACAGACAGCCACAGAAGGTTTAGAACTATCAAGGCCTTGCATTGGATCCCGACAGTAAGGTACAGCACGTTTATGACAATAAGACTTTACTGCTGTGGAAAGAGTATATTGTTTCAATGCCCACCACACTTTGAGACAGACTAGCCATCTGGATCAAAGATCTGCACGCTGCAACTGGGAACTGCAGAAAGAGGTAATGTGAATGGAATTGCATGTGTGTGGGTATTTGGGAAGATTGCAAAGTGAATTTTGAGAGAGATTCAGGGAGGATTGCTACCATCATTGCTACTGCCTTTGCACAACAATTGGGAGAAGCCTACTCTGAAACATACTCCAGGACTGTGCCTATTGCTGCTATATGAACTACTAATCATTACTACTTCCATTATCAATTCAGGAATGAGAGACTTTATTTATTGCAACCAAACGGGCCTGGTCATTGACTCCACCATCCATTTGCCAGCCTGTTCATCTGCCCTCCTGCCTTGCACCTATCTACCTAACATCAAGAGCACCCCACCTCACACCAGGCAGGAGCCTCAGAAAGCTCAGGATGTGCCCCAAAGGGGAAAAAAAGGCTGCAGGACACTCATCATCTTTTAACTATTAACACCCATCATCTTTAAAATATTAGCTCTCATTTGGAAGGTCAGGGTTATCCAGCAAAGTGGGTAAAAAAGTGATGTCTTCATTTCACTTGTATAGATGCTTCCCTGTTGTTGGCCAGCACACAGCTTGTTAAAGGGGTCGTTTAACTTCAGATCATTTTTTTATTACCTCACCCCCACCCAACGGGAGCAGATAAGGGAAGCATACTTACCTGCTCACTGACGCTTGGTTTCAACTCTATGGGTCCATTGCTGTCTTCACTACTTGGAGGACACGTAACTGCTGTCATTGGCATAAACATTAGGGCCATGTCTAGTATACTATTTAACTCCTTAATTACCACCCATAGTCCTTTTTACAGAAGTCACTAAGGGGCCTTAGGCTGGTCCACCACCTTTTTACTGCAGCCCAGTCTAAGCATTGAATGGGTCTACTGTGCAGTGGAGAGGGGTCTCACATGAGAGCCGGCCTTCTGCTGTAACAGTCAGAATTGGCAGAAGCGTGTTTAATCCCTTAGATGCCACGGTCAATAGCAACCATGGAATCTAAGAGATATACACAGGGAGCAGGCGCCCTCTGTCTCCCATGGGCACGCTGCAAATTACATCACGGGAGGCCGATGTCTCTGCACTGCAGTTGGAAGCCTACTGAAGGTCCCGGCGTTGCCTATAGTGTATCCCAGCAGGCTGCGCCTCATATCACAGCCTTCTGGTGACTGTCAGTATAGCACTGACAGTATAATTCTCTTTGATCAAAAAATTGCCTTTTAAAGTACCCTTGAGGGACTGTCAAAGGGGTTGTCTGGGTTCATAGGTGAACCCGGACATAACCCCTTCTTCACTCATTAAACTGTATCGCTCAGGGCAAGGGCGTTTTCTTCATGTACCAGGTCTCTATATGGGAATGCTAGGCCGAGACTTCTGTCTAGCAGTGAGCCCGCTGATGTCATGGACACTAATGGGCGGTCTTCAGCACTGCCCTAGCCTGTAAACACTTTTCAATTGAAAAAATAGCAAAAATAAAATCCCTTTCACATATTTGGTATCGCCATAATGACCCGCATTGCCCAATTATCGTGTAATTTATCCTGTATAGTAAATGCCGAAAAAAAAAAAAAAATGCTAGAATTGCTGCTTTTTTGCTTATTTGCTACAAAAAAAAGAATAAAAAGCGATCAAAAGTATTATGTATCCCAAAATGATACAAATTAAAACTACAAGTCATCCCACAAAAATCAAGTCAGATCTGTGGAAAGAAAAAGTTATGGGTCTTGGGATGTGGCAATACAAAAACATTTCTTTCTTTCTAAAAAAAACAAGAAACTTTTTTCTTGTGCAAAAGTAGTAAAATGTAAAATAAATAAATGCTTTTGGTATCGATGTAATCATACTGACTCAGAGAATGAGGTTATTGTGTTATTTATGCTGAAAAATGAATGCCGCAAAATTTAGAACGTAAAAAATCTGTGTCAGTATTGCTGTTTTTTCCCATCCCCATTGTACCCCAAAATGGCGCCAGTGACTACAAGCACTCATACGGTTATATCCATGGAAAAATAAAAATAAAAATTTGCAGCTCTGGTAATGAAAATAAAAATAGTTTGGTCATTAAGGCCCAAAACAGGCTGGTCACTAAGGGATTTAGTGACTGCAATACCAGAGAGAGCCCATTAACAAGAATGGTGGTGTTTCTAGCAAAAAAAAATATGTTTGGAATTTTGATGTTGCATATTTTTAGAGAAAAGGGTAATATCGGAAGAAACAGCGGCAGACCTGGAAAAAGGACCACACTGGAGCTGGTAAAGTTGGAGACTACAAATGTAGCTAGTATTATTTTGACTGGCTTACTGCATTAATGCAACAAAACCAAATGTCATGAATATAACAAATCACATTAAAATGACCGTCCTGGAGCGCCTTGAGTCAAGATTACATTGGCTACATCTGTATGTAATTGAATCAGAGAGGAGCAAGTCTGCAGTTCAAATCTTCATTCACAGCTGCTGCATTGTCTCCGTTCTGATGGCCTAGCACCCTTTGCTCTTGGCATATGATTTTTGGTGCCTACTGCCAAGTGGAACTTTGCTGGCTTAAATCCCACTATCCCTGCCACCTATCAGTTAAACAAGGGCAGAAATGAGAAAAACGATGCCAGAAAGGAAACCAGCTGCTCATGACCCCGACCTGGTTTTGGCTTCATTTTCCGATACTGAGACCAGTATGTGAGCTGGCTTTTGTAACTGAGGAGCAGAATAGCACTCGAGTGACTGGCACACCTTGAAATGAAATCTGCATAGCTCCAAATAAGAGGACAGCGGAACTGTTGTTGGCTATCTCGGTAAGCCGTTATTGTGTACCCAGATCCACTTTATTCTACAGCTACAATATGTATATATCAGAATAGCAGAATTGTACATTTCCAAGTATGTCAGGGCACAAATTGTTGAAATAATCAGTGGGCACTTTGGAAGGTGGTGGTGCTCGTATCCTGGGGTGCAGGCCCATACATCCAAGTAGAAGAAGTGGATCAGCACTCACTTTTTTGATGCTAATAAATCTTCATTTTATTGCCATTAACAGAATACAAGCAGATGTGACGCGTTTCAGCTAAACAGCATTTTTCAAACAAGCATGTCACATTATACAGCATGGTATATATATATATTATATATATATATATAATATAGGATATCTTTTAATGGCACACACAAACATTAAATGAAATAGATGAAATATACCCGTGCGAAGCCGGGTTCTTCTGCTAGTATATGTCATCTATTTAATTTGATGTTTGTGTGTGTCGTTAAAAGTTATCGACAGTATCCCCCATAACAGTGACATCTACAGTACCCCGCCTCCTTAACAGTGACCTCCACAGCCCCCACCCCTTAACACTGACCCCCCAGTCCCCCGCCTCCTTAAAATGGGACCTCCACAGCAGCCCACCCCTTAACGTTTACCTTCATAGCAGCCTGCCCCTTTAACAGTGAGTTCCACAGCACTCCACCCTCTTGACAGTGACCTCCACAGGGGTCCGCCCCCTTAACAGTGACCTCTACAGCACCCGCCCCTTAACACTGGCCATAGGTTACAGTCCCCTTAACTGTGACTTCCACTATTCCAAGCCCCTTTAACAGAGACCTCCACAGCGACTGCCTCTTTAACAGTGGCTGCCACAGTACCTCACTCCCTTAACAGTGACCTTCACTGTACCCAGCTGCCCCTTTAATAATGGCCTCCACAGCGGCCGCCTCTTTATTAGTGACCTCCACAGTACCCCGTCTCCTTAACAGTGATTTCCACAATAACCCGCCCCCTTAACAGTGTCCTCCACAGCAGCTGCTCCTTTAACAGTGACCTCCACAGTCCCCCGCCCCCTTAACAGTAACCTCCACAGTGCCTGCCCCTTTAACAGTGACCTCGACAGCGGCCGGCCCTTTATTTGTGACCTCCACAGTACCCCGTGATTTCCACAATAACCCGTCCCCTTAACAGTGACCTCCACAGAGCTCCGTTCCCTTAAAATGTGACCTCTACAACACCCCTCTGTCATGCCCTGCTCTGACTATGTGCAGAGGTCGGCCAGAATAGCAGCACATGTTTAGTTTTTTGTTTTGTTTTGGAGTCGTGCTGGATCCGCCTCCCTTCAGATGCACTGGGTGGGGTCATTGGTTTAAATCTCACTCAATCCCAGTGTTCTGTGCGGGTTATAGAAATCAGTCTGGCCTTGGAAGCAAGGAAGGAAGGATTGTCTGTTCCAGCTCAGATAAGATAAGTTTAGTTTCTGTTTTTGTTGTTTGCTGTCTAGGCTGTTTGTATGTCGTCTGTCCCTATTCCCCTTTCACCATCTCAGGGATTCTAGGGTATATTCAGCCCAGGCACGAGGACACATTATTCCTACCTTCAAGGTCTGAATGTGGGCTTAGCAGTGTAGGGAGAGAAGTCAGGGATGTGCTAGGAGGTGACCTTTCCCAAGCTTCTCGCCTAGGAACTTGTTTGTTGGTGTATCTGAGATCCCGTCCGCCGTGACACCCTCCCCCTTAACAGTGACCTCTACAGCAACCCGCCCCTTAACACGGACCTCCATAGCGGACCGTCCCCTTAACTGTGACCTCCACCGTTACCTGCCCCCTTAACAGAGACCTCCACAGCACCCGCCCCTTTAACAGTGACCTCCACAGCATCACACCCCTTTAACAGTGACCTCCACAGCAGCCACCCCTTAATTAGTGACCTTAACAGTACTCCATCTCCTTAACAGTGATTTCCACTACATCCCGCCCCCTTAATAGTGGCCTCTACAGCATTTTGTTCCTTAACTCTGACCTCCATAGCGGACTGTCCCCTTAACTGTGACCTCCACAGCAGCCTGCCCCCTTAACTGTGACCTCCACAGCACTCCACTCCCTTAACAGTGTCATCCACAGCGCCCTGCCCCTTTAAAGCTGACCTACAGCAGTGAAGAAAAATGTTTGGGTTGTTATGGAAACCTGGTGTAAAACTGTGTGTATGTGAAGACTAAGGGCCTGCGAGCTTCTGTTGGCTGATAAGGGTCATGTGACCCTGTGTATGGCAGTTGGGATATGAGGAGAAAGACTTGCAGGCTTCTATTGGCTAATGCATTTTTTGGAATATCTCAGGAACGGTATGTCCTAAAGAGCTGAGACCCGGTCTAAAACCTTCCCGGACATCTGATGTACCTGTGTGCCAAATTTCGTGATTGGAAATGCGACGGTGTGGATTACTTTAGTAGACATACATACACTTACACACATACATACACTCAGCTTTATATATATATTTATTTTTTTATTTGTTTGTTTTATAGCAAATAGAGGCACTTTCAAGATGGAGTCCTTGTGTAAAGACACTCCCCTATGGGGCATATACCCTACTGGTTGGTTCTATAACAACATATGACTAGACTCCAGCATAGATCACATGCTTCGTGTCATATTGTAAACATAAGTAATAACATAAAAATCTACATAAACAAAAACAATCACATAGGATCCTAATTTGGCTACATATGCATCTACAGTGAACTACTACTGCAGTTTGTACTGACACTAATTCTTTTCATGCCTATTTCTATTTGACTCCTTTTGTTTAGAAATCATACTATTTACTATGGCCTTTAGGGTACACCGCATATCACGCATTATAATTTTAGTCTACAGTATGAATAGAACAACCATTGCAATTTGTACTGGCACAGTGTTTTTCTGTGTTTGTTTTTGGCATAGGAATCGCACCACTTACATTAGTCAGGAAGAATCCAACTTGTTAATAAACTGTTCCTTGGCAATGTTTTGCACATGTTGGATTACCACCTACAGTTCATAACCAGGTACATGTTCATCTCTATGGCTACAAGGCTCGGTATACATTCCTATTCCCCATACCACTATTTGTAATTGATTAGGTTAGTATGTTCTATTGATTTATTCTCGATGAATAGGTAGCCAAATTTGGATCCTATGTGATTGTTTTTGTTGTTTTTGTTTACGTAGAGTTTATGTTACTACTTATGTTTACAACATGACATGAGGCGTGTGATCTATGCTGGAGTCTAGTCACATGTTGTTATTGGACCAATCGGTGGGGTATACGCCCCATCGGGGAGTGTCATTACAATAGGACTCCATCTTCAATGTGCCTCTTTTTACTATATACAGTGGCGGAAATAATTATTTGACCCCTCACTGATTTTGTAAGTTTGTCCAATGACAAAGAAATGAAAAGTCTCAGAACAGTATCATTTCAATGGTAGGTTTATTGTAACAGTGGCAGATAGCACATCAAAAGGAAAATCGAAAAAATAACTTTAAATAAAAGATAGCAACTGATTTGCATTTCATTGAGTGAAATAAGTATTTGAACCCTCTAACAAAAAAAGACTTAATACTTGGTGGAAAAACCCTTGTTTGCAAGCACAGAGGTCAAACGTTTCTTGTAATTGATGACCAAGTTTGCGCACATTTTAGGAGGAATGTTGGTCCACTCCTCTTTGCAGATCATCTCTAAATCCCTAAGGTTTCGAGGCTGTCTCTGTGCAACTCTGAGCTTGAGCTCCCTCTATAGGTTTTCGATTGGATTAAGGTCCGGAGACTGATTAGGCCACTCCATGACCTTAATGTGCTTCTTCTTGAGCCACTCCTTTGTTGCCTTTGCTGTATGTTTTGGGTCATTGTCGTGCTGGAACACCCATCCACGACCCATTTTCAGTTTCCTGGCAGAGGGAAGGAGGTTGTCGCTCAGGATTTCACGATACATGGCTCCGTCCATTTTCCCGTTTATGCGAATAAGTTGTCCTGTGCCCTTAGCAGAAAAACACCCCCAAAGCAAAATGTTTCCACCCCCATGCTTGACGGTGGGGACGGTGTTTTGGGGGTCATAGGCAGCATTTTTCTTCCTCCAAACACAGCGAGTTGAGTTAATGCCAAAGAGCTCTATTTTGGTCTCATCAGACCACAGCACCTTCTCCCAGTCACTCTCTGAATCATTCAGGTGTTCATTGGCAAACTTCAGACGGGCCTGCACATGTGCCTTCCTGAGCAGGGGGACCTTGCGAGCCCTGCAGGATTTTAATCCATTGCGGTGTAATGTGTTTCCAATGGTTTTCTTGGTGACTGTGGTCCCTGCTAATTTGAGGTCATTAACTAACTCCTCCCGTGTAGTTCTAGGATGCTTTTTCACCTTTCTCAGAACCATTGACACCCCACGAGGTGAGATCTTGCGTGGAGCCCCAGAGCGAGGTCGATTGATGGTCATTTTGTGCTCCTTCCATTTTCGAACAATCGCACCAACAGTTGTCACCTTCTCTCCCAGCTTCTTGCTAATGGTTTTGTAGCCCATTCCAGCCTTGTGCAGGTCTACAATTTTGTCTCTGACATCCTTGGACAGCTCTTTGGTCTTTCCCATGTTGGAGAGTTTGGAGTCTGCTTGATTGATTGATTCTGTGGACAGGTGTCTTTTATACAGGTGACTAGTTAAGACAGGTGTCCTTAATGAGGGTGACTAATTGAGTAGAAGTGTCTAACCACTCTGTGGGAGCCAGAACTCTTAATGGTTGGTAGGGGTTCAAATACTTATTTCACTCAATGAAATGCAAATCAGTTGCTATCTTTTATTTAAAGTTATTTTTTCGATTTTCCTTTTGATGTGCTATCTGCCACTGTTACAATAAACCTACCATTGAAATGATACTGTTCTGAGACTTTTCATTTCTTTGTCATTGGACAAACTTACAAAATCAGTGAGGGGGTCAAATAATTATTTCCGCCACTGTATATATATATATATATATATATATATATATATATATATTCATAGAAAATCAACGCAGCACTCTTCTTGTAAAAAGCGCAGTGTCTTTATTCACACATGTGACACAAAATAGGCAAAGTTTCAATCCCCTTCCGGGATCCTTCTCAAGCCAAGTGCACTTAGCTTGAGCAGGATCCCGGAAGGGGATTGAAACGTTGCCTATTTTGTGTCACATGTGTGAATAAAGACACTGCGCTTTTTACAAGAAGAGTGCTGCGTTGATTTTCTATGAATATACAAGCCTGTTGTCAAAGGCGAGACGCGTGCACCGGATAATATCTAAAGTGAGTGCTGCCGGAATTCACATACTATATATATATATATATATACACAGTATACCATGCTGTATAATGTGACATGCTTGTTTTAAAAAGGCTGTTTAGCCTAAACGCGTCACATCTGCCTGTATTCTGTTTATGGCAATAAAGTGAAGATTTACTAGCATTAAAAAGTGAGCGCTGATCCACTTCTTCTTTTGTGACGGCACAAAAACAGCAAACTCCTCTCCGCAGCACAAGGATCAGCGACCATTGCGTGCAAGCATCACTGAAAATTTTTATTAAAAATGAAACATAGATGTTAATTAGTCATCCCAGAGGTGGCGCTCTGCATCTGAATGTTCCTGTCTACTCTAAGCACCTTACACACAGTAATGGTATATTCACACAGTAAGAATGCACACAGTAATGGTATATTCTACACTTTCCAATGACAAGTGCAAGAGCAACCCCACCTTCCCTGTCACAACATGCGTCTGGGAAATGAGAACATCAGCTTCAGGCACTACGCACTTCAGTATGTTGAATCTTGGTGACTGATGCAGTTGGTAGAGACAACACATGCTGCTAAGAAAACACTAATGTGAACAGTCACATGCATTTCATGTCCCTGGATATAAAGGAAGGCCGGATTGGAAGAAAACATTTTACGACATCTAGCAGTATGAAGAACGCACAGAATTAGGAATAAGACGTAAAGGATTTAGCCTGCAGGTTGTGGGATCCTTGTGATAAAATATAGACAATATACATGCCAGTTCTGATGAATTGTTGGCCATAGAGTGGTGCATTTAGTACAGCGTACACTAATTATAAATGGGCTTAAAGTTAGATCAGCACTGAGAGGTTGGGGTGGAGGAGAAGGCTGTGAATGCGGTCTTAGCTGCATCTGTGCTTCTGGTTTTTGGAAAACAGGACCTGTCACCTCCCTTGACTGTTTTAGTAACTACTTGTATTCCCCATTCTAATAATAATTCTGGAGCACCTATTCTTATGACTAAATTATGGGGCTAGAAGTTATGAATTAATTACTAGCAGAGTGTAATGAAGGTCCAGATGGGTGTTACCAGTTGGGGTGTGTTCCTGTACAGTCTGACACTGGCAGCATTGATTGAATAGTGTCAGACTATGCAGGGACACATCCCCAAATAGTAGTAAATCATAACTTCTAGCAGGAATAATAAGGAAATGACCCATCATACAGTCATAAGAACAAATGCTCCAGAATTGTTATGACAGGGGGAAGCCAGTAGTTGGTGAAACAGAGGAGGTTACAGGTCCTCTTTAAAGAAAAACTCCAGTGACAACCTAACTTTTTATCTACTACCCACTAACACCACAGTCACATCTCCACCATTGCGCAGAATTATCCCCCAAACTTTCATAATGCATACTTAGGCTGACGAAACAAGGCTTCACCACCCTTAGGCCTCCTGCACACGACCGTTTTTTTCCCCCGTTTACTGTCCGTTTTTTGCGTTCCGTATACGGTCCGTATACGGAACCATTCATTTCAATGGTCCTGCAAAAAAAACGGAATGTACTCCGTATGCATTCCGTTTCCGTATTTCCGTTTTTCCGTTCCGTTGAAAGATAGAACATGTCCTATTATTGTCCGCAAATCACGTTCCGTGGCTCTATTCAATTCAATGGGTCCACAAAAAAAACGGAACACATACGGAAATGCATGTCTTCCGTATCCGTTCCGTTTTTGCGGAACCATCTATTGAAAATGTTATGCCCAGCCCAATTTATTCTATGTAATTACTGTATACTGTATATGCCATACGAAAAAATGGAACGGAAAAACGGAACGGAAACGGAAACACAACGGGAACAAAAAAACGGAACAAAGGATCCGTGAAAAACGGACCGAAAAACACTGAAATAGCCATACGGTAGTGTGAAAGATGCCTTATAAAAAATGGGGCCTTGGACAACAATAGACTCTTTGCTTGCCATTTTTAAGACCATTTTCAAGAATTCTTGGTGGTCTAGGTTAGTGAAAGGGTACTGTGAAGTGATTTCCCTGGTGTTCTGAGGCAGTGGAAACATTGAATTTACGTTTCTAGGTAGGTCAAGGGAAATTAAGTGGTCTACAGTCAATTCAGGTGCTCTTGGGGAAATTCAAGTGGTTCAGGTAATGAGGGCCCTTGCTAATTGCCCAGTTTGCCCCCGTTAAAACCAGCCTAGCTGTAGAATATAACAACACATCACACATGTCTATATGAATTTCAGTAAATGTGCTGTGCTAGATATACAGGGAGTGCAGAATTATTAGGCAAGTTGTATTTTTGAGGATTAATTTTATTATTGAACAACAACCATGTTCTCAATGAACCCAAAAAACTCATTAATATCAAAGCTGAATATTTTTGGATGTAGTTTTTAGTTTTAGCTATTTTAGGGGGATATCTGTGTGTGCAGGTGACTATTACTGTGCATAATTATTAGGCAACTTAACAAAAAACAAATATATACCCATTTCAATTATTTATTTTTACCAGTAAAATCAATATAACAGCTCAACATTCACAAATATACATTTCTGACATTCAAAAACAAAACAAAAACAAATCAGTGACCAATATAGCCACCTTTCTTTGCAAGGACACTCAAAAGCCTGCCATCCATGGATTCTGTCAGCACCTGAATTGACTGTAGACCACTTAATTTCCCTTGACCTACCTAGAAACGTAAATTCAATGTTTCCACTGCCTCAGAACACCAGGGAAATCACTTCACAGTACCCTTTCACTAACCTAGACCACCAAGAATTCTTGAAAATGGTCTTAAAAATGGCAAGCGATGCGAGCGTTCTCCTTGTGTGCTGAGGCACCAGCCGCGCCGCTCGCATCGCTGACACCAGGTGCTTTAACGATCACAAAAACCTATGGTTTATTAACGATCACAAAAACCTCTGACTTGACAAAGGGGTCAGAAGTACCCCGAAACGCGTTGTCACTTATCATCAAATAAAATATTATTAATACCAACATCCAGTGAAGTCGTGATTTGCGCCAAGAAGGTACTGCATCTGTACTTACCTAGTACATATCCCCCCACTGACTTGAATGAGATGTGATCCGTCAGCATCGCAAAAAAAATAGAACAAGTTCAATTTTTTTGAGGTGCAAAGGCACGGAGAGGAACCCCGAGGAACCCCACGGAAGCACTGCACCTCCGGATTGCGGACCTATTCAAGTGGATCGGCCCTCATCCGTAATGTGGTGAGCACACGGCCGGTGTCTGCATATTGCGGACCCGCTATTGGCCGGCAACAGCAGTGTGCATGAGGCCTTACCCTGCTGTACCCCAAATTTGTACTAAATGTATATGTTCCTGGAGATGAGAAGTTTATAAGGCTAAAAGCACAAATATTGGTTGTTTTGGGGCAGATACTACTGATATATGTGCACTTTGTTTTATACTATAGCTAGGCTAGTATTAGCGGAGGCAAACTGGACAATTAGCAAGGGCCCCCAATTCCTGCACCCCTTGAATTCACCTAACAGCAAACTGAATTGATCCCTGATGACTTCATTTCCCTTGACTACTAAGGAACATACAATCAATGCTTCTACTGCCTCAAAACACCAGAGAAATGACTTCACAGTACCCTTTCACTGTTTTAAAAATGGCAAGCAAAAATGTCCCTTGTTGCCCAGGTCCCCACTAGGATATGCTCCCATTGTCTGATGGAGCCCTGAAAGTGGTGGAGGGCGCACTGCGCATGAGCGGCTGCCCTTAATTCATTTTCTATAGGGCTGACTCTGCTATTTCCGTTGGGCCCATAGAAGTGAATGGGAGCGGTGGCTGGTCATGTGCTGTGTGCTCCCATTCACTTCTATGGGGAGAGCGCTTGGTGGTGACCGGAGTCACCTTTTGGGGCTCCATTCCCAATATAGGTGCGGGTCCCAGTGGTGGGACCTGCAACAATAAGAGAATGGGGGCATATCCTAGCGATATTCTCCCATTGTCTGAGATAAGACAACCCCCTGCTACATAGAGGGAAATGATCGTGATCTGCTAGGACCAGCTTATTTTCATTTTAAAAGGAGCAGTCAGTTCACACTGTTCAGAATAATAATCATCAGCAAAAACTGGCTAATTGCTGGAGGAGGAACTCCTTTGATGAAAAAATAATGGAGACCTCAATGCTATGTGTGTCAGTGTGTATAAAAGCAGAATGTGTTAAAAGGTAAAGTGTGGTATGAATTAATGCGGTCAATCTATTTGTTCATATATTCTATTGAGGAGAGAGGTCATGACGGGGGCAGCATCTCACATAGGATTTTACTTTCCTCTGTACTTGCAAATACATCTTCAATGTATCATTTTTAATATTATCGTATTTAACACTCTCCCAGGTTTACAGTTAAGTCCTCACCTCCGGCATTGAGTGTTCTGAGAAATAGAAATCTCTTGCACTATTGAAAATCCGCCAGCAATCTGTTTATTTTCGAGCTCACCCAGCTATCACTAATGTGATTTAAATATCAATGTCAACTTGAGAAAATAACATTTAACTCAACTGTTTCTCTGTATCACATAAAGTTCAGGGATTAAATTCTACAAAGTTCCCTGAATGCTCAGTGAAGTCAAAAAAACTAAAGAAAAGATCACAGCCTATTATTTAACATATTCTCTCATTTAGAAGTGTAACATTGGCCAAAAAAATTGTAAAATATGGTAATGCTCAGAGGAAGGCAGTCTGTGGGGAGATGATAAGTATGGCCGAGTTACTTAGAACTATACAGTTTGGTTTAAAAATATAGGGAACCACAAATCTTTGAATGGGGACCCCCATCCCCCAGCAACCCCCTCCTCCCGTACAACCCTCACTCCTGTGGCTAGTCAAAAAAGCTCTCGCAGACCAGGCCAGGAAGCAGCTCTATTTCCTACATGTATAAACTGTATGTCATGTCACTGTATATACTGTGATTGTATAATACTGTTTAGGGGTCTCTGAAAATAAAATCTTTCAGTCCTCCTCCCGGCAGGCCCCTTCTGGTCCAGACTAGAGATGAGTAAATCGATTCTAAAATAATCAGATTCATTACGAAATTAATCAAAATGAATCTGCAAAATGAATGTATTACTTCAAGATACTGTGTAGTTACAGCAAAAGTATTTTACTGCAAAAACTGCATTACTATATCTGTGTTATTGAACGTGTTTTAGTCCAAAAACTGCATTACTATATCTGTGTTATTGAACGTGTTTTAGTGCAAAAACTGCATTACTATACCTGTGTTAGAGCACATATTTTACTGCAGAAACTGTATTACTAAACCCGTTTTAATGAGATATATATTACTTCAAGATGCTATGTAGTTACAGCAAACATTACATACCCATGTTATTGAACGTGTTTTACTGTAAAAACTGCATTACTACACTAGTGTTAGTGAATATGATTTACTGGAAAACTGCATTACTATACACATTTTAGTGAATATGTGGTATTGCTTCAAGATACTGTGTAGTTACAGCAAAATCATTTTTCTGACGAATCTGTTCAGAAAGCAGTTGTCCACTAACAGCCTGTTGCGTTGGGACAGCGGTCATCCACTAGTCCTCAAGAGAGGCATCCCTAAGGGACAGTATCTGAGGGCTAGGAGGAATTGCTCAGATCTGTGTGATTTCAAGGCTGCTGCAAGTGATTTGAGGACCCGATTTATTAATTGGGGATATCCACAACACACGCTAAAACAGGCATTTCACCATTCTATGAGCACTGGCCATGAAAAACTATTTGTCCCTAAAACTAGGGTACAGGATAATAATGCCCCTAGGATTATAGCCACATACGACAAAGCACACAAGCAAATACTTGACATCCTACAGCGGCATTAGCCCATCTTGCAGTCTGATCCAGATATTGGAGAGTTGATATCAGAACGTCCCTCTATCACGCATCTACGTAGCTCCAATCTTTGCGACAGTTTGGTCCATAGCCTGTACATACATCCTACATCAACTACATGGCTAAAAAACATATTGACAGGCATTTTTCCATGGGGCTCCTGTGTTATATGTGGCAACATAATGAAAGGTGCATTCTTCACCACCAGTCAGGAGACTAAGGAAAGCTATTCCATCCGATCTGTCATCAGATGCACATCAATAGGAGTTGAGTCTTTACTTATCTGTCAATGTGGGTTACAATATGTAGGTAAGACCAGACGTGAGCTTAGAAGACAGATTGGAGAACATTTATCTGATATCAGAAACAACCTTGAGACATCTGTGGCGCGTCATGTGTGCGATCATCATGACGGCAATCCAGGTGTACTCAGAGTCCAGGGGATAGAGCACATCAAAAAATCCATTCGCGTACGGGACATTGACGTGTCACTACTCAGCAACGAAACTCATTGAATTTTTAAGTTGTGTACTGCTCACCCTAAGGGACTCAATGAGGCTATCTCCTGTGCATGTTTCATTTAGCTAATAGTAGGTAATCTGTTACTTTATGTATTACCTGCTATGTTTCTGATGGTCAGGCTTATTTACATTACCAGACTGTATTAGACACCAGCCCCCTTGACCGGTCTGCTATGTCACTTTATTGCATTCTCTGATAACAATTCTGGTATCATCCATCACATTGATGTCTCTGGTAGCACAGTCTGATGTGATATGGGCTATCGATATAGTTCTTCTTTCAGGGCAACTCAGTATGCCCATTGGGTTATTTATATCCTCCCTAGTATTCTCCTTATGGACTTATTCAGACCGCAAATTTGATCTGTGCAAACCGCATTTTCGATTCCCCTTTACCCCTCCGGACCTGTAATGCCATATTCATGTGAGGCCGGCGTGGTAGGCGTGCTAAAGGACAAGCCTCCACCTTTGATTGGCTCCTCATATTGGCGCACACCTTCGGGGGGAGGGGCTTTTGTTATATCAGCTTGGCGTGTCTTCGGCTGCGTACAGCCATCACAGAGCCGATGCCTGCACGCAACAGTGCAGCAATAATGTTTCAACTGGCGTTCATGTCTAACTTTTACCGCTCCTGATGAAACGTGGGGTGTGTTATCCACGTAGAAACGCATTGAGCGTATGTGTTATTTAGACATAGCTCCCTAGGCAGGGTAGGATCCAGTGGAATCGCTCCATTGCTTTATACTGACTAGATCAATCAGACTAGTGTCTCCTTCCACCTATTGTCGTACACAAGTATAGGGTATGGATGCGTGATAGGAACTAGCCTTTGATTGTGTGTCCCTGTCCCCAGTGGGTGTGATTGATAGCCTTAGTTTGTGGATATCCCAGTGAACACTCTGTGCAAGCAAACTTTAGGCTACTTGTCAGGACATCCCATATGTAGATGGTAATTATTCTAATCCCTCTCTACATTGAGGTCTCCTGTTTGCCTGATTATTTTTTGTTCCAACGTTCTATCAGGCTGAGAGTATAAGGTCTATAGGCTTGGAAAGTATCGTTTGTAATTGGATTGAAAACTGGCTGAAGGAACGTGTCCAGAGAGTTGTGGTCAATGATTCCTATTCAGAATTGTCCCGGGTTATAAGTGGTGTACCCCAAGGTTCAGTGCTGGGCCCTCTTTTATTTAATTTATTTATTAATGATATCGAGGACGGGATTAATAGCACCATTTATATTTTTGCAGATGACACCAAGCTATGTAGTACTGTACAGTCTATGGAAGATGTTCATAAAATACAAGCTGACTTGAACTCTCTGAGTGATTGGGCATCAACTTGGCAAATGAGGTTCAATGTGGATAAATGTAAAGTTATGCATTTTGGTAGTAATCATCTCCGTGCTTCATATGTCCTAGGCGATGTAGCACTGGGAGAGTCACTTATAAAGAAGGATTTGGGTGTCCTTGTAGATGGTAGATTAAATTACAGCATACAATGTCAATCAGCTGCTTCTAAGGCCACCAGCCAGGATACTGTCATTCATTAAAGGCAAGGACTCGCGGGACAGGGATGTAATACTACCACTTTACAAAGCATTGGTGTGGCCTCATTTGGAATATGCAGTTCAGTCTTTGGCACCAGTCCATAGAAAGGATGCACTGCAGATGGAAAAAGTACAGAGGAGAGCGACTAAACTGATAAGGGGAATGGAGGGTCTTAGTTATGAAGAAAGATTAAAAGAATTGAATTTATTTAGTCTTGAGAAGAGACGTCTAAGGGGGGACATGATTAACCTATACAAATATATAAATGCGCCATACAAAAAATACAGTGAAAAACTGTTCCATGTAAAATGCCCTCATAAGACAAGGGGGCACTGCCTCCGACTGGAGAAGAAAAAGTTCAGTCTCCAGATGCGTCAAAACTTCTTTACTGTAAGAACTGTGAATCTGTGGAATAGACTTCCTCAGGACGTGGTCACAGCAGGAACAGTGGACAGTTTCAAAAAGGGTTTAGATGAATTCTTAAAACTAAACCACATTAATGCTGATGAAAATGTGTAGAAATCTGAGTCTCAATTTCTTATGGGATTCTTGTCCCCACCTATCCCTTGGTTGAACTTGATGGACTTATGTCTTTTTTCGACCGTTTCAACTATGTAACTATGATCTCATTGCGTTAAAGTGGTTAAAAAGGTGAGAGAGCTCCAAAATTCAAACAAAATGAAAAATAAAGTCTTAGAAGACCTCCGCGTCATTTACCAAGTTTCAGGGCAATTGGAGCACTTTTATTTCATGTAGAATCAATTCAGACACAAATAGAATATTTTTTTTTTAATTGATGAATAAGACAAAGCGGATTTCAAGAAGTTCACCCTAGTTCATCTCGAGTCTTGACTGTTACATCCATTCAATGCTGGACAGAAGTTCCTTGGGCCCACCAGGGAAAATGATCCTTTTATGTAACAGCTGGCTGTTGAGAACCAGAATTTTATCATAGATCTCCTGATGTGCCAACTTCTCGTGCAAATTGTAATCCACTAGTATGATAATGAAGTATACATTAGGATACATTGGTGTTTTCTTAATAAGACTGTAGTCGACCCCTCTTCCCACTGGGCCCTTGTGCAGTTGCACAGGATGCACGTATGTATGTATGTTCATTACTCATCTTATTCCAAGGTCAGCTCCAAATCAAATTTCTTTCTGCTAGAGCTTAGGGGCACTATTTCATTAGGGGTTTGTTATTGTGTCCATGCTTATGCCCACTGGAGAATACTCTGGAACTCTGCATCCGCCATAGGGACATTTAAATGTAGGTATAATATTCCCATCTGAATGAGGCCTTACAATCATTGGCAGATTGGGCCCTAGAAAAGAAGTGGACACATTTGTAGGTGGGTCCAAATTGTTTGAAGGTCGGATCAAAACAAATTGGTGGTAGGTAGAAAACTGTTTCAGTGGGTGTGGCTAATACTCATATAAAAAAATATACAAGATTCTAGTGGAGCTGATGTGTGATTCATCAGGCCGAATATACTTTTATATATTTGTTTGTAGGGATAAAATAACAAGTAGCTTAAAGTGCGCTTATATGTAATAATGTCAATTATATGAAGGGCCTTTAACACGCGGATGATTATCATGTAAAGTATCATAATATCCAGAAAAAGTTTGCAGACATTGGCTAATATAAATATGTTCTGTGATTGCTTGGTCAGCAAGAAAATGCTCACTTGTCATTAACTGAATCTTTTGATGACCTAAAACCTATCATTTGTCGGCATCATATCCCCTCACGTAAACAGGCATCTACTAGTCATTAGCAGACAAGAGTGAATGCACAAGACAAGCAATTTCAAAAGCTATAGAAATTCAGAAAAAATACATTATTGTTGCATATAAATTCACGTCTTTCGAAAGTTAATGATTCACTATCTCATCAGTCGGTACTCACTTTACCATTGCATCTTTACATGTAAAAGGGATCTTTGAGTGACCTAAGGCTATTTTCTAATTTCAACAGTAAAGACAGTAGAATAGATTACCTTCTAGAAAGCCCGGCCATGAGATGAAAGACAAGTGAAAGGCCACAAGGAAAATAATATAATATGATATACTATTTTATTCTCTTCATCTATATATGATGTATGACATATACTGCCATCTGCACTTTTCTTTATTTTTACTTTCCTTTTGTTTGTTTCTCAGATTTTATTTATTTTTGTGTTATTTTAATTTGAAATTCCAAAAGAGAATATATACATTTGTATTTGGTGGTATGAGAATAAATAAACAAATCTATAAAGCAGCCCAATAGTCCACAACCCGATAAAGTACAGGTACACAACGTGAATAAATATGCAAGTACATCCACTTGTGTTTCTAGCTCAATCACTATGTAAACTAGCTCCCTCTCCAAAAGAGGGAAAAATGTGCCTCTAGGAAGTTAGCTATCCTATAAGGCACTTGACAACTTTTTAAACATGCCTTGAGGCATAACTTAGGGTTATAGCCAAGCCAGGAGGTCCTCTGCAGACAGTTCATTTGAAGTAATTTCCCTTCACCAGTGCAGACAGAACTGACTTACGTAGCTGGTGAGAGGCCTTTGTCAGGGATCGAAGGGGCACTATTTCTTGTGAAGTGCACTTAGTAGGCATAAGGAGTCTTATAGGCCATGCAATGCTTCTCTGGGAAAAAGGTGGTCAAATTAGTTCTCTTTCCAGAAATAAGAAAGTTGTGCTCTGTTGGTACCATTTGGAAGGTAGCTATCCTATAAGCTAATATTCAATTTTTAAAAGGGGTTGTGCAGGATAGGTCAGATAGGAGGGGATCCGACTCCTGTCACCCCCGCCAAACAGTTGTTTGAAGAGGCCACAGCGCTCTTGCAAGCACTGCATCCTCTTCACTGTAACTGTATGAATGGAGCATGCTGGGATTTGTAGTTTCACAGAAGCTGGAGTGCTGAAGGTTGCTGACCACTGGTCTAGCATTTAGTGGTAGTTTAATGTAACTACAACTGTTCGTCCCCTTATAGTTGTAAATACACTATACCGCCACTAGCAGTTCTCCCTGCTCTGCACTGATGAGGCAGAATTTTTCTGAAAAAGCTGCAGATGAGGCACTGTCTTGACTATGTCTCAGGCCTATATAAAAGATTGCAAAAATCAAACCATGGTCACCTGACCAAAAACTCCTTTTAGGGGTCCTATCTATATGTTAAAACTTTAACCTTTATTATTTGCTTTTAAAACAAAAATACTCAGAGAAGCCAATACTACAAGGTAATTCAAAAATATCAGGTTGCAGTTACGGGCTAAGTCAGTTAATTTATGTCTTTTTTGGGCTGCTGTCGCTCGCTCTACATTCTATTTAAGAGGTGGTTTACCTCATGGATAGACAAATTTAGAAAAAAGGTTTCCGGAGACGATAAAGATCCTCTTTTAGCTCTTCTTTATTGATAAATGCATAAAACCGACACAATCACTGAGTCCACGGCATGGTTGCTGACGCGTTTCGGGTGAGTACCCTTAGTCGTAGCATCATGTTCAGTGTGACCCCATATTATAAAGGATTTGGAGTGCACCTCGTCAGAAAACTCTGGGTGGAGCATCCAATCTTATTGGCTGCCACAGCTGAAGCACACCTTTTCCTTTAATTCATCAGTTAAACATACAATTGGAAACACACTGTGAAGATATCCCATGGACAATTTAACCCCATAGTCAACTTATTCTGTGCTTTTACAAGACAAACCGCACAGTGTGAATACCTATTCATTCAACTTATTAAAATCGTAATACAAACAACCAAAATGACAGCTTTCCAACCTGAAGTATGTTACAATTAGTTTTGAACCGACAGATAATATAGAAATTTCATAATAAATCCTTATAATTGAAACAAAGCAATTTGGTATAAAACGTTTTGTTGCAGAAGTAAGTAGCAATTAAAGTGTTCCTTGCCATCTAGCATATCCAGTGTCAAAAGAAACTGTCAAGTCTGCATGTCTAAGGCATAAAAATCAAATTAAATAAATAAGTATATAGACATACAGACTTGCTAGCAGAGATAATTCTTCCGACATTTTATTGCTATGAATAGATTCTCTTCTAGGAAACCAGAACCGCACCGTGTGATCCCTGTCCTAAACAGTGTCCAGCTAAAATACTCCATTTTATCAGACACTGTGGATTGTGTCCATCTTGCCTACTGAAAAGGGAAATAGATTCAACTACGCTGAAATCGGACCTCCATATTAGACTGTTGATAAATATCTGCCCTTTCTTTATCCATATGTTCTCTAGGTCAATGGTAGATATACATTAGTTCTTTGCGCAGATTGAGACCTGCTGGAATTCTAGATCCAAGTCTAAAGATCCAGTAGGCCTCCCGGAGAAGAATCTTTTTACGGTGGTCACCTCCCCTTTTGGGTGCCAAAACTTTCTCTATCCCAAAGGATTGAAAAAATGACACTCTACGGGCATGTTTCTGAATAAAGTGCCTCGCTACATTTGATATATTAAGAATATTGGGATTCCCGATGTAGTTCAAATGTTCGAGAATCCGACTCTTAAATTTGCGGGCCGTGCTACCTATATACATCAGATCACATTGGGTGCATCTGATGACATAGACTACACCCTCAGTATTACAGTTGATATAACTGCGTATTGGAAATGTGACGGTATGTGTTGAGTTGTCAAAAGTCTGAATAGGTATTACGTAACTGCATGTTTTGCAGCGACTGCTTCCACATTTAGTGAAGCCCTGGTAACCTAGCCACCTGGATTTGACATCATGTTTGGTAATACTGGCAGTGTAGAGGGACGGTGATAGTGAGCAGGACAGAGTGGTTGCTCTTCTGGAGACTATCCTGCAACCAAACTTCAATGCTTGATATAGAATATTGTCCTCAAACAATATTGGCAAGCATTTTTTAATAGATGTACTGATAGCGTTAAATTCTCTGCTATACGCCAGGGATAAAGTGGGAATACTGTCCTGCCCGTCATCTCCGCTACCTCCCACTGCATTATCAGAGGCCCCTCTACCTTTCTTATGCTTGGGCTTGCCAAATAGCATTTCCTCTCGATTTTTGAGTGAAGCAATTGCTCTTCCCCTTTTAATCATCCAAGTTGGATAACTTCTATCTTTAAGTCTTTGAGCTACCTCATGGATACTCTGTGGCCATGTATCACCACAGGTTAGCAGGTGTGTTTTCAATGGTGGATTGTTTGGTGTCCCTATAGGTCCTAAGTATAGGAGTTTCTATTGTAAATAGATGAGATGTATTCCTATATCCCTATGCGACAGACATCCATCATTCATTCACACATCTCATACGCTGGGAGATTAGGCAGTTTGCCTCCGAACATTTGCACAATATGTATTGAGCCGGACAATGATTGCGACCGTACTGGTTGTGGATCTTGCCCTATACTGCAACCTGTCTAAAAATTGTAGATTGTCACTACCCCAGCCGACATGTTTCGCCGCGATGCGGCTTCGTCAGGGAAGTTGGGGTAATAGCGTGACACGCTCTGTTTCGCCTGCATAAATAAACTATCTATCCCCTCCCAAACTATGGGTTCCACCAATCGAGTTGTGTTGCTGCGATTGACATGTGTATTAGTCTGTCCTCTGGGCTTCACCAGGATTGGCAGGTGGGCGGAGGAAGTGACATCAGCCGAGTGCTGCTCCTCTCCACCAATGAATTGAATCGCACACCCCCTTACATAGTATCGCATCACTGATGATGCTTTCTTGCAGCCTATCACGCGCGTCCTTCTGGGTACTGCGCGATTGGCATGTATATCAACCCATCCTGTGAGCCTCACCGGGAATGACGAATAGGCGGGGGGAGTGACATCAGCAGAGTGTCGCTCCCCTCCACCGATGAGATGAATCACACCAAAGGCACACCCCCTTCCATTGTATTGCATCATTAATGATGCTTTTTTACCGCCTATTGCACACTTCCTTCTGAGTGCTGCATCGAACCATGGAGGCGCCACTTCCTTACTACCAGCACGATTCACCTCGGCACAGATACCCCCCTTTCCTCCATTTCACAGGACCAGTGTGTCTTGACAGGGGTAGGAGGTTGGACTATGTCATTCTCAATGCAGTAACCCTTTCCTTTCTGCTCATGTAATAGTCAGCAAGTGATCACTGTGATACTATGGGAGTCCATGGATACCCTAGCAATGCCATAGGTGCCTCTCACACGGGCTATCCTATACCTTATCCCTTTCATGTATAGGATCAGTGACAAGGGAGGGGAATGTGGTATGTATTGCAGGCTAATTTACCCAAAAATAAGGGCTTCTCTAATTTATAGTGTATTAGCATCTTATATCTACACTAATGTCAATATCAGCATTATATGGCTACTTAACTCCTTACATGGATCATAGCCTACTAAATTAAAGCTGTATATGAGAAGCCCTCGGACTCAAGGATTGTAGTCTATAAATCCATCTGGCTTCCTCCTGTAATCATTTCAGATCCAAATTTCCACTTCTTGGTCCCAGTTTTATTCTTGCAATACCCCAGAATTTTAACACTTTGGGGTTTCCATTGTGTACGTATGCAACATTGGTGGAGAGGAGCAGCACTCGGCTGATGTCACTTCCCCCGCCCACCTGCCAATCCTGCTGAAGCCCACAGGACAGGCTAATACACATGTCAATCGCAGCAACACAACTCGATTGGTGGAACCCATAGTTTGGGAGGGGATAGATAGTTTATTTAGGCAGGCGAAACAGAGTGTGTCACGCTATTACCCCAACTCCCCTGACGAAGCTGCATCGCGGTGAAACATGTCGGGTGGGGTAGTGACAATCTACAATTTTTAGACAGGTTGCAGTATAGGGCAAGATCCACCACCAGTAGGGTCGCAATCATTGTCCGGCTCAATACATATTGTGCAAATGTTCGGAGGCAAACTGCCTAATCTCCCAGCGTATGAGATGTGTGAATGAATGTTGGATGTCTGTCGCATAGGGATATAGGAATACATCTCATCTATTTACAATAGAAACTCCTATACTTAGGACCTATAGGGACACCAAACAATTCACCATTGAAAACACACCTGCTAACCTGTGGTGATACATGGCCACAGAGTATCCATGAGGTTAATCCACCTCTTAAATAGAATGTAGAGCGAGCGACAGCGGCCCAAAAAAGACATAAATTAATTGACTTGGCCTCTAACTGCAGCCTGATATTTTTAAATTACCTTGTAGTATTGGTTTTAAAAGTAAATAATAAAGGCTAACGTTTTAACATATAGCTAGGACCCCTAAAAGGGGTTTTTGGTCAGGTGACCGTGGTTTGATTTTTGTTACAATCTCCTGAGGGCCCTATAGGGACAAAAATCTTGTTCTTTATATAAAAGGTTGAACACTGACTTATAAAATACCTACATTTTAACTGGTGATCCCATAGGCACAGCTTTCTTTCTTTTCTTTTCTTTTTTTTTGGGGGGGGGGGGGGGGAAGAGTTCATTTCCATACCTTTTCCCAGAAGAACATTGCCTAACCTATAAGACTTAGACCTACAAGGAGAAATAGTACCCCCCCCCCCTCCTTCCCTATCCATAGCACAAACATTGAAACTTTAGGTCCTTGCAAAGGTGGACTAACTATCAGGCATTATGGAAAATCTAGTAAAGTAGTTTTCTGCTCCATAACAAACCACTTAGAATGGTCTAATCCCTCTACTTCAGCACCTTCCATTGAATAACACTCTGCACTGCACTGGTAACTGGCGCACTGCGCACAGTACCCTACTCAGTGGAGGTCTGGTCACTTGCCCCTCCATCAGTGCTGTGTAAACAGGGCAGCTGACTGTACTGTACAAGGGGGCAGCTCTGTTCAGTCGGGGACAATGGCGCTGATGGGCTTATAACAGTATATTAGTAAGATGATCATAGTGCTGTTTTCAGCACATTTATAAAAAATAAAAAAATACATTTTCCAGTCCCTTTAAGGTCTGACTTACCCTTTTATTCATATATTATATATATATATATATATATATATATATATATATAAATAATCTCTTATATAACCTATGCCATAGGAGTATGAATTCATTCCAGACCACATAAATAATCTGAAACAGAAGACCGTTTAGGCTCCTATAGGAATGTTTTCTGCTCCACAAATGATGGCATGGCACTCAATAAACCTGTGCTCTTAAGCAGTAATTGAGATGTACTGTATTGGAGGAAAGTGAGGGGCTTACTGGAAAAAGTAAAGGTCCGCTCATCGATTGCCTGCTAGTAACTAAGGTTATTTGTATTGTCAGAGCAGGAGGCAGACAGTGCACTCCTCTAGTATGAGAAATACATTGGAATAGCGCAGATACATGTAATCACAGTAGGAGGAATACACTCTATTTTTTAAGTATGCAGAATGCATTTCATTGGCATTGCAATGTCAGAACATAAGAGTATAAGGCTTAAATCCATTGTGTTCTTATGTATGAAGGATATTGCTTCCTCAGTCATGTGATGCAAAAGGTAATGTGTGGATATGGAAGAGAGAGTGTCTAACATGTCTGGGAGATGTGCCAGATTTATCATACTCTACATCATGCACCACTTTCATAAATTTGGTGCCTTTTTTGCTTGACTAGTTTTATGCTCTTTAAGTTTAGAATAATGTTAATTCAGCCCCATTTGCATTTTAAAGGGGGTTTATGGGATTACTGTGGTTTATAATAGATATGCTTATGAAGTTGCTTGAACCTTGTGTACGTCTTCTCCATGATTAGAGAGAGTTCTTGAGTAGTGAGGACAGCCTGTTCAAGAGCCCCGCCCCTCCTGTTGTAAGTGTATCAGCGCATGCACATTTGCTGCTCCGGTAGCAACAGCAGGACTTCTGCCCTTGAAGCGGGCGCCTCCCCCGTAGGGCCCTCCTATATAACGCGTCCCAGGTGTAGGAATTGTTAAGTGGTATGTTGCGGCCTAAAATTTCTCTTATTGTGTGTCACGGTGCTCCTACCTGGATATTGCTGGACCCCAGGCTCCGAAGCAATAAATAGGGGGAATAATTGAGGAATAAAAGAATAACTTGAGCCCAGACCTTGAGATGAAGTTTAATGGCAGCTTTACTTTGCATAAACGTTCCCCAAAACTGTTTAAAGGCTTTGTCTTGGTTCCAGCAGGCTTTAGCATGAAACTGGCAGGCAAAATCCACTCTGCTAAATCTCTGTTTCTCTCTGACTCTGCTGTACTGACAGGCTGGCTGTATAACTCATCTTCTTCTGTATGCTGCAATTCTTCTCTGTAGTCTGACTCTAGGTTATGCCAGGGAACTTTCCTCCTGGTTCCTGAGGCTTTAAAGGGAACCTGTCACTGGGATTTTGTGTATAGAGCTGAGGACATGGGTTGCTAGATGGCCGCTAGCACATCCGCAATACCCAGTCCCATAGCTCTGTGTGCTTTTATTGTGTCAAAAAAAAACGATTTGATACATATGCAAATTAACCTGAGATGAGTCCTGTACGTGAGATGAGTCAGGGACAGGACTCATCTCAGGTTAATTTGCATATCTATCAAATCGTTTTTTTGACACAATAAAAGCACACAGAGTTATGGGTATTGCGGATGTGCTAGCGGCCATCTAGCAACCCATGTCCTCAGCTCTATGCACAAAATCCCGGTGACAGGTTCCCTTTAAGCTTTGGCCTCCATGGCCAGCAGAGCTTAGGGTGCTCTGGCTGGCGTGGGCCTGTCCAGCAGAGATGTGCGCCTGCCCCACCCTTCCTGCAGGAAGTAAGGCTCACCTACTCCCCTACAAAGGGGGGTTATAATGGAATAGAGGGTTCCATTCTATCTAAGTATAGCTCTGCCATGTTTGCTGTCACTTGCTGGTGAACCAGGCACATTACATGAACATAACAGTTGCAAACAGATTAGGAGTGCACAGTGTGGAGGACCTGAAACATAAATACACAAGATGACATTATATTAGCCCATTAGAGATAGTAGCAGGGTGCAGTAGTGGTAACATCACTCTGGGGTGTTACACCCTCGCGCCACTACTCGAAGCAGCGGCACATCTGCCAGATTTTCAGCGATAGGCAAGATGTCGAGCCCTGACAATCAGGCAGCTGGGACGAGTCTCTTGAGCAGTGGGGACAACCCCTCGCTGTCCAAGAACTCTTTGATGAACAAATTAATTTGAATTGATTTGCTGATTTCTATCCAGGATTTATTTTTCCGTTTGGACTCTCTTGACCTGTTTTCACCATGTAAACCAATCACTCTGGTTTCCATCCTGTATGTGGCACTACCTGTTGTTGTATCCAACCAAACCCATGATGCACTTCTCCTTTCTCTGCCACAGCTCTAGAGCCACCCCTAACAACGCCCAGATACTTTATAACACCTCCCACCCAGGTAGTAACATGGACACTGCCCTATCACTGCTCCCAACACCCAGCTAGTGTATAGCTCCTCCCACCCAGGTAGTAACATGGACACTGCCCTATTACTGCTCCTAACAACACCCAGCTAGTGTATATCTCCTCCCACCCAGGTAGTTATACAGAGACTCCCTCTGCTTTTGCACGACCATGGACATAACATTACAGGAAGTAAGAAAGAGCTTCATGGACATGATCATGTGACCACAGCCCAGAACGGAAGACAGGACCAATAATAAAAGTATGGCGACTGGCATAGATGATTATTTTAAAGGATGTTGATGCAGACAGAAAAACCCTTTCAAGGGGTTTTTAAGGACTTTTACACTGATGACCTATATTTTGGACATTGTCTTAAAAGCATCGGGTGGCATTTTATTTGAGATTCTATAGAAAAGTAAATCCCATAGCAGGTCCTCACACGTCATGATAATGCTGCCAGTAATTACTGGACTGGATGTACAGCGCCATGTAATTAATGGATCTTTAAAATAAATAATAATAAGTTAGTCATGAACTACAAATGACGAAGCTCCGACCTGGAAAACGGGAGCAAATATTGAAGACGGGCGCTCCGGCAGGTGCTCAATGCTTCTCAGTGCTGTTTGATTGGTTTAGCAGTATGGGAATCTATGTTCAACGCGGTCTGTGACAAAGTAAAACGTCTCTGAAGTGCTCCTGTATGTAATCTCCATGTGTCAGAAAGAAGGAAAAATCAGATCATTTACCAAGAGGGAGGGGATGCATTCTGCCTCCGATTCCCCTTCCATTGGCGAGGCATTGAATAGAGCGGCATTCTCACATCCACCTTTCAGCCCCGGCGCTATTGTTTCCGATGAAACCGTCTTCTGCCATGATAAACTCTTTCAGAAGCGTATCTCCCTGTTTATTTAGTGCCGCCGTGCCCTAGATATGACAGCGTGCACAGATCCCTTTAGAAAAAATAAATAAATAATAAAAAAAAATATAATAATGAAATCTCGGGAAAAGATGTGCTCCGAGCAGGGAAAAGAAAGACATTAGTTGATGGCAGTTCTTATTCCCTGCTGTTACTGGGCTGTGAATGGCTGGATAGATTGCAAGCAGGGCTTCAAAGCATTTAAGCTTTATTTACTACACAATAAATACAAAAACGTTTTGCCAAGCACCGGAGATGAGAGCGGTTATTGAATGCGTACGCCGTAGCAGGCAAGAGGTTTTGTTTTTTTTTTGTTGTTTGCTACCTGAGTATTCCCTTCACTTGTGAAGAACGTAGATGGTGTAGCCCCTGTGACCTACTTCTAGACAAGAGGTGGGGGATTTGTAATGTGAAATAATGGTATCCATCTAGAACACTGGCCCCTTCATCTTTCAGTCATGTAACCTACTGTGTCCTAATGACGCTGACCTGGAAAACACGAGCGTTACTCATTACCGATGCTATCCCAATGTCAGGAGGGATTTTATTATTCATGTTAATGTCAAGAACGGTGAAGTAACCAAAGAAAATACATTTATATTGATCCTGTCGCCGAATAGGCACTGCCAGCTTGTTTTGTCCATTGCTGAATAATTTACATATCCCTTCTTATCCCTTCTTAGTTTTTTTTTTTTTTCTCAAGAAAACATATTTCAGTCAAGGCGTCTGTGATGGAAAATACAGATATTGACAACAGATTCATATGCTGCTCTGACAGCAAACCAACACAGCCTTTCACACTTACGGCAAAAAAGCATCAAATGCTATCACTTCCCGGTACATGAAATGCTATCTTTAATCAAGGAACTTCATAAAAAAAAAATATATATAAAAAGTTTGTTGTTCTAGCAAGCTGCGAGCGCAGAGTCTTTGCCCACTTTGAAGACCAGTCCTTCTCGTAGAAGACCAATTGATCTCTCGGTGTGATGTGAATGTGAACATAAAGGAAGGAGGATTATTTAACTACTGTGATAAATCTACAAAGAGAGGCCTGATGGTACAAAGCATCGGCGTAGAAGCTTCAGTATCAAAGGCGCAGCACATAAAACAATATTGCACATATTTATATTGTGTAGTTTTGACAAAGAGGACGATCTGAAAAGGTAGACGAGGCTGAGAGCGAATGAGACCGCGCTATTGATTTGGAAATAATTCTTTGTAAAGGGAACCAGAGGTTTTCATCACGCAGGCGGAGAGATGGATCCGGCCTGGCACGTAACGCCACAATTTACAGGCTTCAACGGCGGGCAATAAATATAGTGCATGGTTTATGGAGTCTTGGCACAGATTATGGCGGTATTATTATCATGTCTTAGCTTCATTCTGCTATAGGACCGCTGGTATATTTACAAGGTTATTAAAGGGAATGTCTCATGATATTCATTTTAGTTTCATTAATTAGATGTAAGTCTGGAAAAGAGAAATAATGGGTGGATTTATTATCGGTTTGTCCCATGTTTTGTGGCAGATTTATTGTGTGTTTAGAAGACTTTGTGCCTTGTTAGACAAGGTGTCATAGCTCAGAGGGAAAGAGGATTGGTTTAGAAAAATAGGCGCAACTAGTTTCACACTAGTGCTTGTAGATTCGGTAGGCTGTTCCGGCGCCCTGGTTCAGTTCTGTGATCTTCCGGTTCCTGGTTTACTTTCAGTAGGGGTACGGACAAGGTCACGTACGCCGTTGTAGCCAGTGACTGGCCTCAGCAGTAACATGTCCCCAAAAGGCGCATCACTGTTGGGTTACATGCCGCTTGAATACACATCAGCGCTGAGGCCAGTCATTGGCCCCGGCCAGAAGTGGAAGATTACTAAACTGAACCAAAACGGATGTATGAGCTTTTCAATAAGTAGTACACGCTCCAGGGGCTGCCTAAAAACTGCAGAATCCTGGAAAGCCCCTTTAATGCAACATTTGTAAATCTGCCCTATTGTATTTGTGTCTTCTTTTTTTCAGCTATTTTTTCTTTTTAAAACTTACTTGGCTGCCATATCAGAGTCAGAGACATCCTCCTTGCACTCTCTGTGTATACAGTACCAAAGGGTGTGTGTGCTTCATAGCAGTTGAAATGAATCAGAGTTAAAGTAGTTGTCCAGCTTTTTTTATATATGGTTCACCAGTCAACCACAACTGTCGTCCCAACGCTCCCTACTGCTCCCCACTTCTCAGTCCCGGATCAACATGTAGAAAATGTCAGGAAAGGCCAATCACTGGGTCACTACTAAGTGACTGAGCAGCCATCGCCAGGCATTTCCTGCTTGTGAAGCCAAGACCAGGCAGTGGAGAACAGCAGGGACCAGTAAGTGTCGGAACCGCTGCAGCAGGGGAGCGGTGAGGGTAGGTATCCCTTCTATTTTTATTTTTAACACACAGGGGGACATATCAGTTTTAATACCACTGGACAATCCCATTAATGGACACAAATGTGTAAATGGACTGATCCAAACTCTTGGAAGAGATTAAAGGTGTTCTTCACACCTGTGGACATTTCTGCAACCCCCCCTTCCCCACACAGCAAGGCCAGACCGGCAGTGAGAATCATAGTTACCTGATCCCCATCACTGGGTTCCAGCTCCATTGCTCCCTGTCGAGAACCACAGGTCTCGTGTCTTCCCTCGTCAACATCTGGTTTGATGAGGGTTTGATGTGGGTCACGTGGTATCTGCAGCCAATGACTTGCCGTAGCAGTGACGTGACACTCATGTTGCTGGGTCACGTGACGTATGGGTGACATGTCACTGCTATGGCCAGTCATTAGTTGCAGTTAGACCGCTTCAAACCAGATTTTGACGTGGGAAGAACAGAGACCTGTGGTGCCCGAGGGGGAGCATTGGATCCAGAACCTAGTGCTGGTGATCAGATAAGTATTGTTCCCAAGGCAAGTCTTGCCATTCTGGAGGGGGAGGTGGTCTGCAGAAATTATGTCCAGGGGTGAACAACCCCTTAAGTACTTCTTGTCCTCCAGAGAAGCTGCATACAGTGCTTTATCTGTACCACCCTCCCCCCCCTCCCCCAAGTGGATAGGCTGTAATTCCAGACATGCTGTACCCCATGAGCAAATGTGGCTTTTTTTATAATTCTGTTAACTCTACCCTAGTGACTGTTAAAAGGACGGTCACTGTGAAAGTCACTGTTAAAGGGGTGGTCACTGTGAAAGTCACTGTTAAATGGGCAGTCACTGTTAAAGGGGCGGTCACTGTGAAATTCACTGTTAAAGGGACGGTCACTGTTAAAGGGGCGATCACTGTGAAAGTCACTGTTAAAGGGTCGGGCACTGTGAAGGTCACTGTTAAAGGGTCGGCCACTATGAAGGTCACTGTTAAAGGGGTGGTCAATGCTAAAGGGGCGGTCACTGTTAAAGGGGCCGGCACTGTGGAGGTCACTGTTAAAGGGGCAGGCACTGTTAAAGGGGCTGGCACTCTGAAAGTCATTGTTAAAGGGGTGGGCAGTGTGAATTTCAATGTTAAAGGGGCGGCCACTGTGGAGGTCAATGTTAAAGGGGCGGGCACTGTGGAGGTCATTGTTAAAGGGGCGGGTACTGTAGAGGTCACTGTTATGGGGGAAACTGTCTATCTTTTTGCGACACACGGAAACATAAAAGGAAATAGATTAAATATACCCGTGCGAAGCCGGGTCCTTCTGCTAGTATATGTATATATATATATATATATATAGTAAATAAAAGACAAATAGAATGTAAAATGAACTATTTCCTTTGTTCTGTCTGGCTAAATATGTTGAGATCTCTATAAATTTATTTGATGACTGTCATTGTTACATTATCCACTTAAAGTCTTTGGTGCAAATTACACCCACTCACTCTTTTAATTTCCAGTGTGAACTATTTTATTCATAAAAATGAGAAGCGAAATATTATTGGATTATTTTAGCGAGGCGTCCTCCCTGCATTTCTAGATATTAAGGCTCATTATGTGTCTTTATTTTTACTGGACTCTCCGCTGTGCATATGCACTGAAACAATTCAAGATTATAGATTCACCCAATCACTCATTCCTGAGTGACACTGCAGAGTGGCATTCAATGGTGCCAGATGGTGCTCAGTGGTGCCAATGTAACCCTTCTGCCAATGGCCAGGGGGTTACACTAATAAAGATGATTTGAATTCATGGTAATTTACTGTCGAGTGTGTTAAAGGCTTGCCAGCCTCTGTGCCCTTGGTAACATACATTCACATCCTATTATGGAATGGTCTGCTCACTGATGATCGCTCAGAATTTTCTACAATACGAAGGGAGACAATTTCCAAACTAAGCGGATGATACTCTTTCTCATATTTGAATTTTTTGGCACCTGCATTCGGACTATTCTCTCATTCTTTTTTCATTCAAGGCTGATAATTAGTTTACAGGTCATTCTATTTATATGAATAGATTGCCATTTCACTTGAGCTGAGGTGCAAAAAGCCCCCAAATTGTAATGCTAGAAGGATAGATGTCTTTCCTCTTTCCATTTCATCTCAATTATTCGCTTTATTCAGGTGAATAAGGCTTACTCCACCTTGTGAAAGAGACGCTCTGCCACTAGTAAAGGATCACTAAATGCATCTCTACTTTCTTTCCATTTATTAATTTTGTATATTGTTTACATCAACAGAATAAAAAAAGCACAGTTTTTATGCACTGTGGCCAAATGCTTGAATGGTTCCGGATAAGAAGGTATAAGAAGGTCCTCAGAACTGTCATGGATAGCTGGTGCTATGTTTTTTGCTTATGAGACCCGAGACACTTCTTAGAGGGAGATGGAGGAGCATGTGCACTAGGAACCGGAAGGGGTGCCAACAAGCTACTGTGCCTTGGTCAGGTTATTTAGATACAGATGGGCTAGGTCACCAGGCTAGATCTTTTCCCCAGATGATAAAAAAAAGCCTATTTTCACCTCTGCGTTACAGACAGGGGTGCACCACATCTGTATATAGTGCTGTAGTTCTAACATAAGTGCAGTGCTCCATAATCTGAACCTCTCACTCCCATCTCCAACCCTTCTCCTGAGCTGCACCAGTTCTCTGGAATGCTCTGCTCCAGACAATCAGGTTGAAGGAGTTTTCCGCGGGTTTTACACTGATGACCTATCCTCTTGTGTCCACATCAGCTCTCACCATAGGTCACGAATAGGTCGTTCCCGGAATTGCCTGCTGTGTTGGCCCGTGAAAAAGGGGCCTTTACTGTAATGTCTGATTTTATTTGTACATGTGCCCTCTATAAAGATTATTATTATTGTTAGTGTGTAAGGTAAAGTTGGATGTTGACAATCACACGGAGCCATAAATTGCAATAACAGTTTCTTTACAGTACAGTAAGTGATGTTGCAAACAGGAAAACACTGAGTAACTTAGGCACATCTGGACTATATACACTGTATGCAGATTGACAGTCTCTATAACAGTCTATAACTAGTCACATGCACACTTGGCTCCAGTACTCACACAGACTCTTGCCTCTCCAGAGTCCTCTGGTCTCAGGCTGATTCACAGTCCACTGCACTGCTCTGTGGCATTCTAGACCTGTGCCACATTATTCTAGGCCTTGGCAGACTCTCTTCTTCTGTATGGGCACCACAGAGGATACTCGGTGGCCGGACTCTGCAGATTCTATATTTCTCCCCTTCAGCTGTGGACGCAAGTGGCTCTCTTAGGGACGTACTAATCACATGTGCCTGAACAGAAAACGCTCTCTTCTCTTGCTGTAACTCGAGGACCTACTCAGCCTGGTCATATGACCACAGGTCCTCCAGAAGCCTTTGCTTACATCTGTAGGTTACAATATGACACATTGACATGTCAACAGAAATCTCATAGTCTAATCTCCATATCTAAAGCTTATATGTACTGTATATTTATCTCGTTAAGTGCCGCAAGTTAAAGTTTGGGATATCTGTACATGGTCCATGGCCAGCTTCATAGGAAGTTGGTTATATTAGTATTTATGAGAAATGGAGTGTCCAGGGGAAACCTGCATGAGTATAGGAAGACAGATTCCAGATTTTGGGATGTAAATTGCTGCTGTGTATGAAAAATGGCACATTGCACCTGTATGACCTCCTTCAACCACTGAAACCTGGTGTGAATTATATTCATATGTTCTTCTAGAGGCCTGCCATTCAGCACACTCAGTGAACTCCATTTGGCTGATAGTGTTCATTGAGTTAACTTAGAACCTTCAAAGAATAAGATACCAGAGCTCTGAAAGGTCTACATGTAGCAGGTCTGGAAGTCACTGGCAGAAATTAAAAGAATAAAGGAGATGTTGGTGTCGAGGGGGGGTCACAGAATCACCATAATGGTCCAATGAGCTGCAAACCAGCTGTGGCCCCAATGACATGCCTCTGCCGTTAACATATGAAAACATTTGTTCTTTCCCATCTGTTGTCTTGCTCTTATCATTATAGTATAAAACCAGGAGTGCACACTATATTTTATGGCTTGGATGATTCATTTTTATGATTTCAGTCACGTTTGGCATATATTTTGCAGTGATTTAAGGTAGTGCTGTATACTGACCATCATATGGGGGCATATGATACTGCTTCCGTATTACAGAAATAAATGTAAAATAAATCCATGTAGAGATGTATACATGGATAAACGTAGGTGCAAAAGGTGCTGTTGCCAAGGGCCTTCACTATCTGATATCATCCCTCAACCCATATTCACCAAATGTGGATATTCAGAATGCAGTAAATAAGCTAGGTGCTGATTTAGGTGCCGTGTGCCACTATTATTTTAGGGTTATTGGCTGTGTAGTGATATTATTTAGATATATTTTGTAGAGAATTATTTGAATACTAGCTGACACTGTTTTGGGCCCCTTCTGGCACAATTTACTTGAACTGCATAGGGTACTTTATGTTGCTTAGCTACTCTCAAATTCTCTACTGTCAAAAACAAGAGGTTGCAGCTACATACACTGTCTTGAATACATTTAAATCATGTTCTGATTGTATAAAACATCTGAGATATTAGGCATTTGACTAAACCTGCATAATAAATTAATTATGTCCGATTGATGTTAAACTCAACAATTGTAGCAATAATGACCATTGACAAGAAAAAATCCATAGATTGGAAACATAAACACAGTACAGAGGCACATATTATTATCTATAATGCTCATTATTAGCCATATTGCACAGATTACCTTTGACTCTATGGCCATCTTAAGATCAATGACAATTACTTGGAATTATGGCTCTGAGTTGGATATCCTAGCGGCTACAATTGAAGTCTTAGTTTGCTATTTAGAGCACATATGCAGTAAGGAACAGAAGTATTTGAACACCCTGCGATTTTGCAAGTTCTCCCACTTAGAAATCATGGAGGGGTCTGAAATTCACATTGTAGATGCATTCCTACTCTGAGAGACAGAATTAAAAAAATTCCGGAAATCACATTGTATGATTTTTTTAAGAATGTATTTGTCTTGCACTGCTGAACATAAGTATTTGAACACCTGAGAAAATCAGTGTTAATATTTGGTACAGAAGCCTTTGTTTGCAATTACAGAGGTCAAACGTTTCCTGTAGTTCTTGACAAGGTTTGCACACACTGCAGGGATGTTGGCCCACTCCTCCACACAGATCTCCTCTAGATCTGTCAGGTTTCGGGGATGTCGCTGAGCAACACAGAGTTCCAGCTCCCTCCAAAGATGTTCTATTGGATTTAGGTCTGGAAACTGGCTAGGCCACTCCCCACTCCTTGGTTATCCTGGCTGTGTGCTTCGGGTCGTTGTCATGTTGGAAGACCCAGCCACGACCCATCTTCAATGCTCTGACTGAGGGAAAGAGGTTGTTGCTCAAAATCTCACAATAAATGGCCCTATTCATCCTCTCCTTAATACAGTACAGTTGTCCTGTCCCCTTTGCAGAAAATCACCCCAAAGCATGATGTTACCACCCCCATGCTTCACAGTAGGGATGGTGTTCTTGGGATGCAACTCATCCTTCTTTTTCCTCCAAACACGACGAGTGAAGTTTAGACCAAAAAGTTCTACTTTTGTCTCATCCAGATGGTCATTGGCAAACTTCAGACAGGCCTAGACATGTGATGACTTGAGCAGGGGAACCTTCCTTGCAATGCATGATTTGAAACCACGATAGCGTAGTGTTCTACCGACAGTGACCTTTGAAACTGTGGTCCTAGCTCTCTTCATGTCATTGACCAGCTCCTCCCTTGTAGTTCTGGGCTTATTCCTCACCTTTCTTATCATCAGTGATACCCCACGAGGGGAGATCTTGCATGGAGCCCCAGTCCGAGGGAGACTGACAGTCGTCTTTAGCCTCTTCCATTTTCTAAAAATTGCTCCAACAGTTGATCTATTTTCACCAAGCTGCTTGGCAATTGCCCCGTAGGCCTTTCCAGCCTTGTGGAGGTCCACAATTTTGTCTCTGGTGTCTTTTGACAGCTCTTTGGTCTTGCCCATGGTAGTAGTTGGCGTCTGACTGACTGTGGAGTGGACAGGTGTCTTTAAAGTATAACTATCGTATTATTATTTTTTGAGTATTGGATTGTGGTGATAAATATCTCCTTGGTGGCCCTATTTCAACTTTTCACTCTGTATTCAATTACCCCTTAATTCCACATTTTTGTTCCCTGTACTGCCTACTTTTACCTGTGCTTAAAATAGGGTTGCTAGGCATGTTCCGTCTATCTGTTGAAGGACGGAGGACGCAGAAGCAGGCTGCGTGCAAGGTCAGATTACTGACAGCCAGGGACTGTAAGTAAATGATTAAAGCCAGGTCCTCCCCAGCAGCTGATAACAGTGTCTGGGCTGTGTGCACTTCTCCCTGTCCCTGCACTTGGCAGACGCTCCCTCACTCAGCAGAGCTGGAGAAGGCAGAGTTGAATCAGCGCACAACAGGGAAGGGAGATCTGCCATCTGCTCAGTGTATAAATGAAAGCAACATGTGGTAAGAGGACCCCTTTGTGCTGCAGCAGATTAACCCTTTAGGGGGAGGGCTCTGGTTACTGACACTTTTGGGGGACTATTGTTACTGGCTAGTGAGGGCAGGCGGGATTAGCCTCAGGGTGAGGGCAGTGGCGGCCATCTTAACTGAATAGTGAAATTGCAGTTTTATGCAGACTGGTTGCGAAGGGCTGAATCTTATTAAATATGGGGTAAGTCAGTCTAATAGTAACTGATTCTGGAATATCATGTTATTAGTAACTACATATATGAAAATTTTAATTAGGGTCTAAGTGTGACAGTTATCCTTTAAAGAGCTCAGACAGATGCTACTAAGTTAGATTAATGAGTGTAGTAGAGGTGGACTTTTTAAAGGCACAGTAACAGGTCTTTATGAGCCAGAATTCTTGCTGTTTCTCAGGTGTTCAAATACTTATGTTCAGCAGTGCAAGACAAATACATTCTTTAAAAATCATACAATGTGATTTCCTGAATTTTTTTAAATTCTGTCTCTCAGAGTGGGGATGCACCTACAATGTGAATTTCAGACCCCTTCATGATTTCTAAGTGGGAGAACTTGCAAAATCACAGGGTATTCAAATACTTCTGTTCCTCACTGTAGATGATCTAATGTTCTTATGTTAGCTTGGTCTGTCTTTACGCTAATGACTCCTCCATCTACAATGACCATGTGCACATCCACTGTTAATTGCATTGTAATGTATCATTGTGAAGGCAGGATTTATCATTAGAAGGGTTGTTCAGTTTAGAAAATCCATTTTCAGATATCTGAGACATCCGAGATATCAGATCGGCGGTGGTCTGACACCCGGCGCCCCCGCCGATCAGCTGGTTGAAAAGAAGGCCGTGCTCTGTGCAGGTGCTGCCTTCCCTTCATTGTTTACCTGCTGGCCATCGACAGCGCAGTGTGGTTCAGGTGTAACTACAAGTCGTCCTATTCAATTCTGTGGGATGACTCGTTCTTTGAATAGGAACAAGTCGTCCGTCCCATTGAAATAAATGGGACAGCTTGTAGTCACACCTGCTCACCACTGCACTGTCTGAAGCGAGCAGGTAAACAATGAAGGGAAGGCAGCGCTCACACAGACCACGGCCTACTCTTCAACCCACTGATCAGCGGGGGTGCCAGGTGTCGGACCACCTCCGATTTGATATTGATCACCTTTCCTGAAGAATATTAAAATCCCCTAAAACCCCTTTAAAGAGACGTGCCTGTTTTAATAACTTCATGCATTCCCCATGTAATAACATTTCTGGCGCATCTATTCCTTTGGCTCTATGTTGTACCATTCTTTTATTATTCCTGCTAGAAGTTATGAATGAATTGCTAGCAGTCTGCAGTAAGGGTACAGAGGGGTGGTAACAAGTTGGGGGGGTGTACCTGCACAGTCTGACAATGGCAGCAATGATTGGACAGAGTCAGGAATTCATGTACCTATAGAGTCTGTTCATTTGAACATTTCTCTATGATTAGGGTAATTGTATGACACCCAAGAACTGAATGTACTATAACTGCAGCGACCGGGCCGCAGGGGCAACACTTGAGGCTACGGTGGGCCGATGGGGGTAGTAGTAGTTTGTACTCACGGTTAGCAGAGCCTCCCTGGGCTGGCGTGCAGTGATGGGGAAGACAGCTCTAAATCCTCCGCGGCACTCTCTGGTACAGGGATTACCTGCCAGATGGTAGTTGAGGTGCCCTTGATGGTACAGGTGTTTAGGGTGCTTTGGAGGCTGGGATCCCAGTTGATTCGTGACGCCAGCACCGTTAGATGCAAAGGTTGGTGGTGGAAAAGATGAGGAGTCGATTGTAGCAAAACAGTTAAACCTTTACTTGAAAATCACTTGTCTCCAGGTAGTTCATGTATATGGCATGAAGATATGACTCAAATATTGGTTTAGCTGTAATCCTTATAACAGGCTTGGCAATTGTAACTTGAGGAGTTTTCCTTCCCTCTATATCTGGCTATACTTTGTCCATCCTCTAGCACTCAGGTACTGGATATAATAAACTTCTTACTAGTCAGTAGAAATCCACAGGGTGGTCTCCCTAATGGCAGGCATTAGTCTTCTGCTCCATTCTTTGGAAAGGATACTCACTGAAGAATTACGGTCCACTATGTCCATAGAGACATGTGGTAAAGGATAATTTTGCGCATTAATCATCTGGCTGTGTCCAGGTACTTTTAGGTTTCTCCTGGTCACTGTTGTTTGTGAAGTCCATTGGCTAACTTAGCTCTAACCTCCACTAAACTTTCTCTATATCCAGACATAGACTCACTGGTCAGTGCTGGGCTGCTGTAAAAGTAAATACTCCCTTAGCTTGATCAGGGCCAAGTGGTCAAAATAGCAGCTACATTGTGGACTAGGCCTGTTCTGCTCCTCCATTAACTTCCTCAACTCAACTCAACTCTCCACTCAACCAACTTTATTGGCAAACCCCAGACTATATATATAAGTGGCGCCAGCACCACCTGGGGGCGAATAGATGAAATCACTCTCTAACAGCCTGTTAATAGAAATACATTTGAAAAACATACACAAAAGTTTGAAGTGCCCATGACCAACACTGAGTGGGACACTGCATAACCATCATCGTTATCGAGACCTAGCCAATCAGACTTGTTGTACAGATAAATGACAGCAGTTATTTCATTGGTTGAGTAACTTTCCATTTACCTGGAGATTATGGATATGATCCAGGCTTTGGTAATGCACATATTGGTAGTAGGCATGATCGTGTCCGTCCATTATAAATTCCTATCCTGCATTTATTTGCAGGAAAAGAAAAATCCTGTTTATGTACATTTATCTGTGTAGACGGTGGTGATATTAGTTTTGTCGGTTTTGTAAGACTATGGTTTGATGGAAATTACGGTAGAGTTTAATTAGCTGTACAAAGAGATAGTCAGGCCTCAGATCTCACAGGTCCTCTGATGTGAGATGATGGCGATAGCAGGAAACTTATCACATGGACGGAGTACATTCTCACTGCGCTTTTGTGACTAGTCCCAAGTAATATGAAATGAAATGTCAGAATGAAAAACTTTCAAGTGGAAAGAAAACCTCCAAGAGTATTTTTGTCTTCACAAATCGTGTGCACTGACCTCTTATCTATGTGCGCTTGTCTATGGTAATAATGACTTCAAACAATCTAAGTACCAGGGGGCGAGCGGGGGCATGAGGACAAATCTTTGACAATGCTGGGATTTTGTGAGAATTTAAAGCCTAATTGTCGCTCACCTTTTAAGTTTACAAGTATCCTGCAGAACCTAATAAAAAGAAAGCTCGCCTGTTCGGAATACACGTTTGTTGCTGCTATAACTGACAGCGGGATTTAGCTGAAAGATGACCCCTTTATGTCGAAGCCTATGCCGGCTGTGTTAAATTTTTGGAAGAGATTTTTAAATCTGCAAATCAAACAGCTCCCCTTTTTCTTTTGAGCAGTCTGGCTCAGACTCCTCCAACGCTCTATGGCGTAACCTCGGAGCACTTGGCTGCTGTACAGCTGCTGGGTTCCTTTTGGAGGCACCTGTGCGGTGCTAATTCATCGATCCCGACAATAATAATGTTCAGCGCACAGCAGAACTGCAAATTTTGGTATTAAGCATTACTTTGGTACATCATTTATCTTTTTCTTCTTTTTTTATTTCTAGAAGTAGGAACTAAGGATTTGCAAAGGTCAAACTGGCACAGGCACAATTGCTTCTGTATGCTCTATATATTTAATTATAAGTTTTATATAAGGTATTAGTTATATGTAAAGATTTAGGGGGCCATTTCAAACTGGTGTAAAGTAGAACTGACTTAGTTGCCCATAGCAACCAATCAGATTCCTCCTTTCATTTTCCAAAGGAGCTGTCCAAAATGACAGGTCGAATCGGATTGATTGCCATGGGCAACTAAGCCATTTCTACTTTACACCAGTTTGATAAATGACCCCCTTAGTTATTTACACTTGTCTTATCATATATGGAGACCTATGAAGATTAACTTGCTGGGAAGTCAGCGTATGTCTCCAGTTTTCTGCAATGTGTATGGCCAGTCTTAGTGACCACATAATACTGGAAGGGGGCAGATACTTTTTTGCAACATTGTATTTTAGCATGGTTATTTGAAAGGTGCCGAGGTCAGAATGAAGGACCCTAATCATTTTCATCATCAGGAGAGCAAGAGATTTCCATTCCCATATTGATGCCATATTCCTATTGTCACGTTCCGAAGGACTAGGCAGACCTCCGGAACATCTAGCAGAAACGACAAGACAGGTAACAGGCCAGGAAACCAACAGAATACTTTATTACACATGTAATAAAGGAACATGACAGTAAACATAAAAACAGATTAGGCAATAGTGGTAGCACTAGCACAGAAACAAGTGCACCGGCAGACCAGAGGCAAACCCCAGAGGGCAAAGAGCCAGTGGTGGTGGGGATGAACTTGGCCAAGGGCTCACTGGTCACACCTCCAGGAGGGACCCAGTACACTTGGCCGCTACCTGCAAAGAACCACAGACAACAGATCTGGAACCCAACCAAACACAGGACAAGGATCAGACGACAAACGGGAACCAGCACACAAGCAGATGCCTGGACCCCATGCGGAACGGAAACTTGGCGGAGCTGCACACAGACTAGAGATACTCACTCTGGAGAACTCCAGAGCCCTCTCACGAAGACAGGATATACACAGGACAGGAACAGAAGCAGTAAGGCACTGCAAGCTATCAGACACAGATTGATCACTGCTAGGCTAAACATGGAACAGAGTGGATAAAGACATACAACAGGTATAGAAGATCAGGCAAGGCATGGACAAGGAAACAACAACACCACTATACCAGGCAACACCACACAGAAGGGCAGATGGCAAAACCCCCTGGGTCAGCAGCAAGGGGCTACACCCAGTAAGGCACCAGACAGACTGACCACAAGCCCCACAGCTCACAGGTAGATATAGCTGGATTAACAGGGCACCTGATAAGCCACACCCAGGCCCAGACCAGGGAAAGTTAACCCCATCAGAACCAGGAGTAACCAGAAGCACAGAACACGCAATCACAAGGTTCAGTTCACACCAGTCACGGAATGCTGCAGCCTGCACGACAACCAGCATACGCAGGATGACTGTAGCCAGTATGAGGTTACAGGCAGCCAGCCAACACAACAACTAGGAGTGACAGAACCGCACAGTGATGCAAACAGAAATGCATCCATTCTCAGACCCTGTTCACACACAAGGCAGCAGCCAGCACGCATCGCAGAACCAGCATACATGGGAACACCCACAGCCAGTACACAAAGTGCAGGCAGCCAGCCTGCACGGCTCTAGTGTAGAAAGAAAAGGATCCAGCACCAGTTGTGAAAGTTTTTTCGGTCCAGGTCTTTATTTCACCAAATACAAAATGTACAAATACAGTGGCACCTTCTCCTACTCTTCCCCGATTTACACGTTTCGAACTCTCCTGTTCTTAATCATAATCCAATGTATCTGTTCCGCCATGAACTTAAATAGGCTCAACCCCCATCCGCTCCAGAGGGAGGGGGGGGCTGGGCCTGATCATTAGCGCATCAGACACCTGTTCAAACAAACACACCCGTGACATGTGAAATTAAATTAAATAGTTAAATGGTGACAGGAGCCACAGAGATATGGACGTGGGGTGACACAAACACAGGCAATAGTTCACACACAACACCGCAGCCAGCACGCAGCCCCAAGCAACCAGCATACACAGGTGTCAGCCTGTAGCCAGTACGCAAGAGTGCCTGCAACCAGACTACACGGCCACAACTGTCACAGTGAACCGCACCTTGACAGCTAGGATATGGTGTCTGGCCAATGGGACCAGGGGTGGACAGGCCATGTATACAACAGGGAAATTTCCCAGTGGGCCGATGCACAGGTGGCTGCCTGAGCCCTCCTTACAGCCGCTGGCCAGGTATATAATGATCTGATGCTCTCAGCGTTAATTAATGCTAGGAGCATCAGTTACTTATACACCTGGCTAGCAGCTGCAGGTGCCCTCCTGAATTCAACTGTATCACCATCCTCAGGATGGTGATAGGGCAGTATTTTATGCTCCACTGTGGTATTTGGTTCTGCTGGGGCAGTATGTTGTGCTGCACTGTGGTATTTGGTTCTGCTGGGGCAGTATGTTGTGCTGCACTGTGGTATTTGGTGCTGCTGGGGCGGTATTTTGTGCTGCACTACGGTATTATTGGCCCTGCCTACTTCTGTTATCTCTGCCTACTTGTGGCTTGTGTTGGCTCTGCTATTTGTGTTGCCCCACCTTCTGACAATTTGGACTTACTGACAAACTGACAACTTGGGGCCACTTTAAAGGGGCTCTGCTTTTTTTTTTACTGATCATCTATCCTCTGGGTAGATCATCAGCATCTGATTGGCGGGGGTCCGACAACCAGGACCCCACCGATCAGCTGTTTGAGAAGGCAGCGGCACTGGCAGTAGTACTGCAGCCTTCTCCCTGTTTACCTCAGGCCCAGTGACGTCACGACTAGTATCACTGGCCTGGGCTTAGCCCAATTGAAGTGAATGGGGCTTAGCCGCGCCCAGGCCAGTGTTACTGGTCGTGACGTCACTGAGCCTGCAGGAAACAGCGAAAAGGCTGCGGCACTTTAAACAGCTGCCTTTTCAAACAGCTGATCGGCTGGGTTCCCGGGTGTCAGACCCCCACTAATCAGATGCTGGTGATCTATCCAGAGGATAGATCTATCCAGAGGATAGATCATCAGTAAAAAAAAAAAATTTGCAAAATCCCTTTTAGGTTCTGCCCGTGCCTGGGACCACTACCTATCCATAGAATCAGCAGGACTGTACTGCAAAGTTGTGCAGGGAATCACAGTGAAGGGGCCGCAGTGCTTAACCAGGACAGCAGTCCGTTCATTTTCTGGATTGATAGGAGTACTGATCTCAAAGCAGTGGCATTTCCTAGTGATGTGCTATCACTTTATGAGATGAAAATAAAAAAGGACTTGTCGCCTCTACTGACATGTTTTAGTAACTACTTGCATTTCCATTGCAATAAATTCTGGAGCAGCTTTTCATGTAACTCTATGTTGTTCCATCCTTCAGTTATTTCTAATAGAGGTTTATTAATGTATCCACACCTGGGTGTTACCAGTTGGGAAGGGTGTCCCTGCACAGTCTCACACTGGAAGCACTGAATGGACAGTGTTAGACTGTGCAGGGACACCCCCGTCCACTGGTAACACCTAGCTGGGGAATTTAGTAATAAACTTCTGGTAGCAATAACTGAGGAACATAACATGGAGTTATTTGAAAAGATATTCCAGAATTGTTATTGATTGAGGAATAAAATGATTTGGTAAAAACAGACATGTCAAGAGAGATGGCCGGTCCTCGGTGAGGGACAGATCCATCCTAAAGGACTGGTGCCATGCAGCCTCTATTTGCAGCTGGTCCAACAGTCTAACATGTAAGTGTATGATATATACAGTAGGTAGCACGGAGGATGTTACATGTAAGTGTATGATATATACAGTAGGTAGCACGGAGGACGTTACATGTAAGTGTATGATATATACAGTAGGTAGCACGGAGGACGTTACATGTAAGTGTATGATATATACAGTAGGTAGCACGGAGGATGTTACTTGTAAGTGTATGATATATACAGTAGGTAGCATGGAGGACATTACTTGTAAGTGTATGATATATACAGTAGGTAGCACAGAGGACGTTACATGTAAGTGTATGATATATACAGTAGGTAGCACGGAGGACGTTACTTGTAAGTGTATGATATATACAGTAGGTAGCACGGAGGACGTTACTTGTAAGTGTATGATATATACAGTAGGTAGCACGGAGGACGTTACTTGTAAGTGTATGATATATACAGTAGGCAGCACGGAGGATATTACATGTAAGTGTATGATATATACAGTAGGTAGCACGGAGGATGTTACATGTAAGTGTATGATATATACAGTAGGTAGCACGGAGGACGTTACATGTAAGTGTATGATATATACAGTAGGTAGCACGGAGGATGTTACATGTAAGTGTATGATATATACAGTAGGTAGCACGGAGGACGTTACATGTAAGTGTATGATATATACAGTAGGTAGCACGGAGGATGTTACATGTAAGTGTATGATATATACAGTAGGTAGCACAGAGGACGTTACATGTAAGTGTATGATATATACAGTAGGTAGCACAGAGGACGTTACATGTAAGTGTATGATATATACAGTAGGTAGCACGGAGGATGTTACTTGTAAGTGTATGATATATACAGTAGGTAGCACGGAGGACGTTACATGTAAGTGTATGATATATACAGTAGGTAGCACGGAGGACGTTACTTGTAAGTGTATGATATATACAGTAGGTAGCACGGAGGACGTTTGGAGCCTTACTGTATACACATAAACCAGGCTAAACCTCATGATGCTGAATATTACTTTCCCGTAACCTCTATACTGTAGAAAATCAAGCTCCATAAAGCCAAAATAATAAACTAGAAAAAGCTTTGAAGCTTGGGGAGTATGGGCCACGTTCCCACCAGAACTAAAGTAGAACAAACAAAAGAGTTTGAGAACATTGCCTCCCCTCGAATCCTATTTAGAAGATTAGTGTGATCTCATAAAGCTTTAAGACTTGTTTTTTTCCCCTTGTATCATTTGATGTGTCATAAAGGGTGGCGTCAGAGGTTATCACACCGAGCCAAGACATCTTAATTAACGTCTCTGTCGCTAGTCGCAGAGGTTTCTGCCACAAGGTGGCCCTTGAACATTACAGCTCACTTTCATCTGACAATAACTGCTTCATCTTCCCTTCTATCTGCCTTGTGATCTGCAGATAACAATGAGATAGCAGCCGTAGAATTAAGAAGGTATGTCAATGGACAGTAATGCCCGCAGTCCTTAATTATATATAATACAATGTGAGCAAATGAGTGGGGTACACAAGGACACAGCCTGCAGAAAACTGCATAAGGCTCCGTTCACATCTGCATCAGCCGTTCTGCTGTTTGGTTCCATCACAGGAACAGAAAAAGGAAATTGACAGCAGTGACGGATCCGTCAAATGACCCCACTGACTATAGTACATTTTTACAGGATTTTTTCTTTTTTGGAATCTCCTACAGTCAGCCATTTCTTTATACTCTTTTTATTCTTCATACTTTTCAACTTTGTGGTTCCAGCCTTAACCTTGATATCCATCAATATAAAAAGTATGTCCTTCCAAAATGTAATTTTAGATTGGCGCCAAATAGTTTAGCCTGTTAGCCCCACCTTGAAGGACCTTTTTTACCCTTCAGTGTTGCATTTGGGAAGGAAGGCAACTATCTCCTTTACCACATATTGGTGGGTGACATCCTCAATTATTCACCGGATGAAGTAACAACCATGATCTGTACCATGTCCTGGGGCAGTTGTGCTCAGTGCGACACTTGACGCTTATTCCATAGGAGCTGATTAAAATTAAAGGGATTGTCCCATCTTGGCTTTTCCACAGCAAGATGGGACTAAGCATTGGCCCCAGGTGGCTGGACTAAGGGACACAGCTGAGTGTAGTGAATGGGAGCTATGCAAACAGTTACTGGAGCAACATAGCTTGTTCTGCTACCTTGTGTAGGCTGCCAGATGGGACAGCCCCTTTAAAGGGTTTCTGTCACCAGAAATACCTAAATTAAACTTGCTGACTTTAGCGATGTGCTAATGTCAGCAGAACCTTACTAGCCTATTCCTAGTTTTATCCATGCCCTTGTTACTCCATAAAAGTAACTTTTATAATATGCAAATTAGCCTCTAGGAGCAGGGGGGGGGGGGGGCGCCTTGTCACCTCCTTCCAAGTCTTGATTGACAGGGCCAAGCAGCGTTCGCATCCTCCTGCCAGCCCTGAGTGCATGTTAAATCTCGCGCCTGCGCCATGCTGTTCAGTATTCGGCGCAGGCATAGTGAAGGAAGGACGCTCACTGGCTATCGACTTCCTTATTGCGCCTGTGCGGAATACTGAATCGCGTGAGATTTACCATGCACTCAGGGCCAGCAGGAGGATGCGAATGCTGCCTGGCCCTGTCAATCAAGACTTGGAGGCCGGTGAGAACTGAGCAGGAGCAATGCCCCCCCCCCCCCCCCCACGCTCCTAGAGGCTAATTTGAATATTGTAAAAGTTACATTTACGGAGTAACGGGGGCATGGATAAAACTAGGAATAGGCTAGTTAGGTTCAGCTGACATTAGCACATCGCTAAAGTCAGCAAGTTTAATTTAGGTATTTCTGGTGACAGAAACCCTTTAAGCTTCCTTTGATTTCTAGAACAGATTGCAAAGCCAAACAATTGATCATACTGGTCACTGTCCACCAAGTTATTTTCATGCATGAGGCAGATGCACATCTCGCTATCACAGACTACTATCCTCATATTGTTGTCGGTTAAAGGGGTTTTCTGGAACCCATTGGATCCCGCAAACCCACCTTGATTACACATATCTAGGAGAAAGTGTGTGATACCGTTTAAAAGTTGTGTGTATTGGCCTCATGGGAACCCCATCGTGTGACGCTTCTCTACTGAAAATCCACTTCCCACCGACATCCTGTTATTTACCAGGTTTCTGGCCTGGGCTATGGATAGGATGTAACTTCCACCATGGACAGAGTCAGAACTTTCCTTCTCTCTGGAACATGTGCAAATTCCTGAATCCACCTCATCTGCAAAGGAAGAGGATTAGTTCTGGCCCCATCTACAGCAGAAGTGACATCCTGTCCATAGCCAAAGGCGGAAACCTGGTAAAGGATGTGACATCGTCAGAAGCTGGATTTTTAGAAGAGGAGCATCACCTGAGTTCCCAAGAGGCCAATCCATGCAACTTCAGAATGGTAAGTACTTTCCTCTACATGTATATTAGGTGTAATTATTTTCCAGACCCGTTGGGTCTGGCAAACTCCTTTAGATGTGTTCTTCTACGTGTCAAGAAAACTGACCAATGGTCAGTGTTTGTTATTAGGTCTTCTGCTTTGGTGTCCTTTTAATCATGCCTTGCTTCTTTCAGGTCAGTGTCTGGCTTTTACATATTGTGCCAGGCTCACTGTCAACCATATCATTAGAGCCCATTCTTGAATACATTTATATCCAGTGTAGACAATCCTCTGTGAGCTAAACAGCCTGATCTCCAGTCTCTGGCTCACAGAGCATTTCCTACAGTTGTATCCACTCCTGAGCTGAGACCAGGACTAGATATATGCGTTTCCTGAATATTAAAGTGTTCTCGTTCACTGACGGCAAAGGAACTGAAACATAAAGGGGGGATTTATCAACTGATTTGGGACATTTTTCTGGAGTAAAACATTGCACAAGCCTGTTTGCATAAACTTTTAGGACTTCTTGCAATTTAACAATATTCTAGCCCCTTTCCAAAAAACTAGACATTGTTTACAGGATGGAGCGGAGGTTTACACCAGAAACTGGGTAAATTATAGAGAAAATCTATGCCAGTTATTAATAAATTTGGTGTATCATACTCAAGTGCACATCGAGTTTAGATATGTGTGAAATGCCAGTCTAAGTAAATCTCCCCAAAGTATATTATAAAGGTATATAACATGTCCTTTAAATACTGATTAAAACCTCTTTAAAAGGATTTTCCAAGACTTTAGAGCTCATGACCTTGATAGGTCATCAGTATCTGATTGGTGGGGGTCCGACAACCGGGATCTCCGCGGATCAGCTGTATGAGAAGACATCGATGCTCCTGTGAGGGCCGTGGCCTTCTCCCTGCTCACCAAGCACAGCGCCGTACATTGTATAGTGGTTGTGCTTGGTATTGCAGTTAAGCCTCATTCACTTTTATGCGGCTGAGCTGTGCCTAGTCCAGATGACCGATGAACTAGTTAGTCAACACTTTCCTAGAAACAGCTGATCAGCAGGGGGTGTTGGACCCCGACCAATCAGATACTGATGACCTAAAGTCTACCTCTTAAAGTCACATATGGCTATAATGACTGGATCACGACCTTTAGGGATGGATCCACATGGCCATATCAGCATTCGTCCCATGTTAAGGTTTGTCTTCTTCACTGGGCAGAGGTTGATTTCTGCCCAGTGATTAAGATACTGCTTTTATAATATGGTTTTGGAGGGAAAATTTCCCTCCGTTTTGCTGTGGATCACTGGGCAGTGTGGTCATTCTGCCCAGTGATGGCCTTAATTGGCTGATATTAAGGGCCTGTTATGGTCCAGGGTTTTGGGTAGAGATACCCAGACCCTGGTAACAGGTGCCTGATTGGTGGGGGAGTTCAGGAGTGGGCTATAATTGTCCTGGCTCTGCGGGCTGGCTTGCCTTTTGTCTGCACCAGCCTGTGGTGCCCTGAATCTGTGTGCCCCCCCCTATTCAAAGATAGGTCATCCTGTTTATAGGATGGACTCTGAAGTTAGTATTATTATGGTTTGAGTCTGAGTTTATGACTAGGCTCTAAAACATGTTATTGTTATTGGCTGTATTCATGAGTTAATAAACAGGCCATGGCCATTGGTTTATCTCTGCTCTCACGTGCTATGTTTTAATTTTATATTTAATGTATAATTTTTGGATGCTTCATGTGTATGGGACATAAGTGCTGTATAATTGCCATGTCTGCTCTTAAAAATGATGTAGAACAGGGATGCTCAACCTGCGGCCCTCCAGCTGTTGTAAAACTACAACTCCCACCATGCCCTGTTGTAGGCTGATAGCTGTAGGCTGTCTGGGCATGCTGGGAGTTGTAGTTTTGCAACAGCTGGAGGGCTGCAGGTTGGGCATCCCTGATGTAGAACATACAGTATCCACTGTCACCTTCCCCTTCTCCAGCTTTGCGAGCCAGCTTTCCATCCTACAGCTCAATCAGTGCATCATTAACGTATAAATATCCACCATTTATATGTTGTTAGCAGGAGCGTAGCTAAAAGCTCATGGGCCCTGGTGCAAGAGTTCAGCTTGGGCCCCCGTCCATCAGTGCTTGTTGAAAAGGGGCAGGGGAGCACATAGCCTTCCTGCTGCCTGAGGCAAACATTGAAAGGGCACCCCCTCATGCTAAATTCTTAACCTAACCCCTTCCCTCCAGCCAGAGGTGTAACTTGACCAGCATGCACTTTCTATAATGCCAGTGTCTTATGTGGCACAAGGGTCTTTGGGCCCCTCAGGCTCCTGGGCCCGGTAGCGACTGCTACCTCTGCACCCCCTATAGCTACGCCCCTGGTTGTTAGTGTATTTATATGTGCATTTCCTATTCATCGTATCACTTTCTTTTTTGTGCCGCTTATAGGTGTGTCTATAGGTAAATCTAGCTCTCTAGACATATTTCTTAACCCCTTCCTGACGTGGTGGTTTTTCCAATTTTCCATCTTTCTAATGCCACTATTTAATATTGCATAAGATGTAGTGGGAAGCTGGACTAAAAATCCAAATGTGGTGGGATTTTAAAAAGAATGCAACGCAACAGTTTTATGGGTTTCGTTTTTTTTACGGCGTTCACTATGCGGTACAATTGACCTGTTCCCTTTATTCTCCGGATCAGTACAATTACCGCAATGCCATATTTGTATCATTTTTATAGTGTATTTTAATACTGAAAAAAAAATCATCATATTCCGACCCCCACAACTTTTTTTGAGTTATTTCTACAGAGCTGTGTGTGGGCAAATTTTTGCAGGATGATCTTTTTAATGATACCATTTTGGGATGTGTATGACTTTTTAATCATTTTTTATTCAATTTTTCGTGGTAGGTGAAGTGATCAAAAAACGGAAAATTAGCCATTTTTATTCTTTTTTCCGTTACGCCATTCAGCGTATGGGATTATTTTTTTATATTTTAATAGTAGGTACATTTTCTGATGCGGTGATGCCTATTATGTTTTCCTTTTATTCTTTATTTTTGTGTTAATTTTAGGATAAGGGGTGATTTGAATTTAATATTTTGTTCCTAAACTTTTTTTTACATTTTTAACTTTTTTTTAGGCCCCCAAGTGGACCCCAATATGCAATCATTAGATTACAATTTGTATAAAGTAATGGAATTTTACCCATTACCATATACAAAGGTCGGTATATCCCAATACAGTGCTGCCACCTGCAGGCCTGAATTGGAATATGCCAGTAATAAGCCTAGTACAGGATCTGGCTTATTACTGCAATGGAACGCCTTTCCCGATCTCAGCCAGGGGAAGGCGTTCCTGCAGGGCAAGCACGCGCTTCCAGGTTTTCGACCTCTCAGATGCCTTGGTCACATTTTACCACAGCGTCTGAGGGGTTGCTGCCAATCGCAGACATTAGCCCCAGGTTTCTGCTATCTGAACACTCAGTAGCTATGGAGCTTGCTCCGCTCTGGAGCGTGCACCATCTTGAAAGAACAGACATTCGCCGTAGGTGTCGGGAAGGGATTAAAGGGGTTGGCCAACTTTTGAAGGGTTTTTGGCAACCTTACTCCTGGCCAGACCTGCAAAAGGGAAGTATACTTACCTACTCCTCATCACTGGGTCCCAGCTCCTACACTCCCCAGCCTCAGGTGCCTTGCTCAGGTTCCCCGCTGCCAACATCTGCCTTATAGCTGCTGCAGTCAATAACTGGCTCAAGCATTGACCATTGACCTGCCTCACTTGTCAACTCCCCCCCCCCCCCCCCCCCCCCCACACACACACAAAAAAAAAGGTGGCAAACCTTTTTAAGATGCTGATAAATGGCTCTAATATTACAAATATGAAACCTATAACACACCGACTCTTTGCCAAGTCTGACCTGTTATATAAGTCTCTACTATAAGACTAAATTTCCTATTTAGACATGATACATGTGTCACATCAGCTCCAATTTACAAGCCTCACCCCTGTCTGGAAAGACAGCAGTCAGGGGTCTCAGACGTAAGCAGCCTTAAGAAGTCTCAGCTATTTTATAGATTTGCCCCATTGACAGTTTTCAAGACCCTCTTGTGGCATTTTGTGACACACTTATAAATCTGCAGCTCAGTCTTTTCAGATTCACTGCCGAATTCAAGGAAGATGTCATGTATCATATCTTCTAGGAAATACAGGGGTGAATATTTATGCAACCTCCGGGTCCTTCTCATCCACTAGGTTGATTAGTGGAGCCTCCTGAGCTTTAACTTGAGGGAAAGAAAGTTGAGTAACACACTGAGAAGTGTTCACCTGGAGTCATCACTTTCATACTGTACATATGGCGTCTTATCTGCGCCTTGATCACTGCTGCTTTGCTTTGCTACATAAATTCCTTGGTGTATTCTGGAATTATGGAGGTTAGGAAGATTCTGTTCTTCAGTCATTCTGTTTATAGCAGTCAGTTCTGTCACTTTTACCCACCTCTCGAAATGTCACAGGATTACATGATTCACATTTCTTTCATCTCTCATTTCCTACATCTCAACATTTCTGTTCCTGTTGTGTTTATCCATCTGTTCATATAAAGACGGTGTAATAATCTACTCATTTATCTATGCTGCCCGAGGTGAGTGCGCGTTCAAAAAAATTTGGGCAAAACTTTTCCAATTTTTTACACAACTTTTCAAATAGATATACTGTACACTTTAGGGGGACGTTATCAAACTCTCTATGCCAGAAAACCGGGCTGAAAAAGTTGCAAAACTTGGCGCACACCATGGTTGTGTAAAATTTGCAACCTTTTGGGGGTTTAGATCCCTGCTGGTTAAAGTGGGTGGGTCAGGGTGGGGAATGACACAGGGGTGGGTATAGCCTGCCTGGTACATTTATTATAATCTACACCAGAAAACTGCCATAGAGTATAGTAGAAATCTACACCAGCTCCATCGCCGATGTACATTTCTGTTTTGGTACATGTACATTTTTTTATAATTTTGGGACATCTGATGCCAGCAAGGGATAGATTAGGGCCTCTTTCACACCTGCGGCCGGGTGTTTCAACTGGCAGGTCCGGCATACAATATTCTAGGCATATTTGTCAGATAGCCGCCGAATCTCTGCCGGACCGCATTATAGGCAGCAGGAAAGCAGTAGTATCTAGCAATCTCTACTGGAACAGCCTGCTACAAGTATGAAACTAGCCTAACACTGGTGCATTACATATGTCCAGGGCTTCTGAGCAGAGTATATATGTAGCTGGTTCCTACACCGCCCTGAACATTGTAGGCTTAGGTCAAGCCCAGGAGAGGCAGTTCTGTTACTGTTAGGGACCCATCTGCAGAAGCCACCTTGATGCCTGGTAGATGGGCCCGACACACGTTTGATCCAAAATGTGCGCAAAGAGCTTCTATTTTTTTCATTTATAATAGGTATAATACTATTTTAATTTAGTATAGTCCCTATTTCCAAGTTTTATTGTTTGTATGTGAAATGTTGTGCTTCCATACCTATTTTTGTTTGATTTCTGCATACTAGCTTTATGGATGTGCACCTGCGTCTCTGAATGTGCTAGTCTAAATTTTCTTGTATTACATACAGTACAGACCAAAAGTTTGGACACACCTTCTCATTCAAAGAGTTTTCTTTATTTTCATGACAATGAAAATTGTAGATTCACACTGAAGGCATCAAAACTATGAATTAACACATGTGGAATTATATACATAACAAACAAGTGTGAAACAACTGAAAATATGTAATATTCCAGGTTCTTCAAAGTAGCCACCTTTTGCTTTGATTACTGCTTTGCGCACTCTTGGCATTCTCTTGATGAGCTTCAAGAGGTAGTCCCCTGAAATGGTTTTCACTTCACAGGTGTGCCCTGTCAGGTTTATTAAGTGGGATTTCTTGCCTTATAAATGGGGTTGGGACCATCAGTTGCGTTGAGGAGAAGTCAGGTGGATACACAGCTGATAGTCCTACTGAATAGACTGTTAGAATTGGTATTATGGCAAGAAAAAAGCAGCTAAGTAAAGAAAAACGAGTGGCCATCATTACTTTAAGAAATGAAGGTCAGTCAGTCAGCCGAAAAATTGGGAAAACTTTGAAAGTAAGGGCTATTTGACCATGAAGGAGAGTGATGGGGTGCTGCGCCAGATGACCTGGCCTCCACAGTCACCGGACCTGAACCCAATCGAGATGGTTTGGGGTGAGCTGGACCGCAGAGTGAAGGCAAAAGGGCCAACAAGTGCTAAGCATCTCTGGGAACTCATTCAAGACTGTTGGAAGACCATTTCAGGGGACTACCTCTTGAAGCTCATCAAGAGAATGCCAAGAGTGTGCAAAGCAGTAATCAAAGCAAAAGGTGGCTACTTTGAAGAACCTAGACTATGACATATTTTCTGTTGTTTCACACTTGTTTGTTATGTATATAATTCCACATGTGTTAATTCATAGTTTTGATGCCTTCATAGTCATGAAAATAAAGAAAACTCTTTGAATGAGAAGGTGTGTCCAAACTTTTGGTCTGTACTGTATGTTAATGTCTCCCTTGTTATGTAAGTTGTGTTGCAAGTGTAAAAAGTGTAATAGTACAACATCTAAAAAAACAAACAAAGAGAAAGCCATAGCAGAACAACATGTGCAACTATGCCTAAATGTACTCAGTGCTCTGTGGACCACATTCCTTCATGGTTTTAGGAGCAATTCTTCAAAGATCCTGCACCAATCACAGCTACCTGTATGCAAACAGGTCTGAATGGTATTATAGAAATTAATTCTTGTCAATAAGCACTGTGTATGGTGTAAAATAGTTTGATAAATGATCCTCATAATATTTTCCCCTTAGGATGGTGAGAAGAAAGGTTTCATGAATAAACTCTATGCCATCCAGGAGGTCTGCGTCAGTGTTCAAGGTGTTCTTGATGAAGTGGCTTCCATTGGTGAAAGAATAAAGAAGTAAGTATCTACAGCGCATACTGGCTCATAAGGACCAGTGGTGCACCATCAATGAGGCCAGGTGAGGCGATCGCCTCAGGCAGCACCAGGTAGGGGCAAGAGAGGGGCAGCCAAAGGGCCATGGGCTGAAGGGGAAGGGGTTAGGTTAAGAAATTGGCATGAGGGAGGGGCACCATTTCAATTTTTGCCTCAGGCAGCAGAAAGGCTGGGTGCACCCCTGATGAGGACAATGTACAGAGAGTGGATTAACCAAGTTACTATTCACCTGCATTCAGAGCAGGAGGCTGCCAGTCACCACTGAGGGCACACATGTATGTACGGGACTCAAATTATGTGTTTAGTCTATGCTTTGATCGCTACTATTAGCCAAATGCCACAATATGTTTTCTGCCATTTTGACTAATAGAGGAGTGAACCCATCCCCATACTATGCTCAGGGGCAGATCTGAACTTGCTGAACAGGCGGTATATCTGCACCTTTAGTCAGTTTTTCTAAGCCAACCACTTGTGACCAGCAAGGGGTCCCCTGATCTCTGGGGTTTCAAGCATTTGCTTGGTTTGTGTGGTGCTAATGTCCACCCCTGGCTATTCTGTCCTTACACAGCGCAAGCTGGTCTTTAAATGGGTTGTGTTGCTTTAGCAAGGAGCATTTATCATGTACAGAAAGCTAATACAAGGCACTTACTAATGTATTGTGATTGTCCATATTGCCTCCTTTGCTGGCTGGATTCATTTTTCTATCACATTATGCACTGCTCCGATCCAGGGGTTACGACCACCCTGCAATCCATCAGCGGTGGCCGTGCTTGCACACTATAGGAGAAGTTTCCAGCCTCTCTGGTGGCCGGCACTGTGTGGTGCTTTTTCCTATAGTGTGCAAGCACGGACTCCGCTGATAGATTGCAGAGTGGTCGTAACCATGGAAACGAGCAGTGTATAATGTGATGGGAAACAAAATCCAGCCAGCAAAGAAGGAAAGATGGACAATCACAATACATTAGTAAGAGCCATGTATTAACTTGATAAATGCCATTTGCTGAAGTGAGACAACCCTTTAAATAACAAAGCAGCTGACTTACGCCTGACCCTTGCAGTTACACACCGCTATGGAGAGAGTGGCGGCGGCGACATGCAGAGAGGAAGGTAGCACAGGCGGCATTCGGTTACAGAAATATTTAACATCTACCTTTCATAAGAGTATTAATGACTTGACTGGGTAAACAAACAGGACACATACTGGATACCAAATATTCCCATTATATATTCATATATGTTTAGGATCAAGGCTGCAGTTTAGGCTTCTAAAGTCTAAATGACCCACAACTTTCACACCACCACCACTATGCTGTAAAAGTAATCAGAAGTAACAATAGATCCATCAACAGCAGCTTGTTGATTGTTTCCAGTTAGCAACAGGAACTTGTTTTTTTTTACTGAAAGCGAAGTGCAAACAGCAAAAGAGCTTGTGGCCGCTATAGAGCTAATGGTGTTTGAAAGGCCTATTTTGGTATATTGCCTGGCGTCGTATACTGATTTTATCTGAATGTAGTTAGCCCTTTTGGCAGATTTGATCAGTACTGCATGTCTCCTGCTAAGATAATGTACATAACAAGTCACATTCTCTATCGGTTATTGGATGTGGCTACAGTACAGCCTTTATTAATACAGCTTTGATTTATACACACATACATTTGCTACTGTAAGAAGACATGATAGAATGCTGTTATTCATGATGAAGAGCTTGACGGTCAATATTCCCAGTAAGTGTATTATTTCTAGTAAGTGAGTTATTGGGTATTGAGCAGTGATTAATAGGTGCCATTGTCTGTAATGTTGTTGAGATACAATTTATTTGGCACCATTTATCTCTGCATTTCCATCCAGGAGGAGGGAATGAAGAGTAATATGCCTGCATGTCTCATTTAGACATCCGCACTTTATTTGTTATGTCTTTTATTAGATATATGAGGGGATTAGCCGTGTGACTCATGCAATTTTTTCTCATGTAGCACATTCAACTGGACGGTCCCATTCTTAACCTGGCTGGCAATTATCGCCCTCTGTCTGCTTACGGCAGTGCTGTATTTCATCCCGCTCAGATACATCGTCCTTCTGTGGGGTAGGTAACAGATTGGTTGAGCTATTCATGCTGCTCTCTACGTGTTTTTTAAGAGGATGATTCATAGAATCAATTCTTATCTGTCTTTTTTCATATCTATCATCTATCTACCTATCTACTCTAAGGGTCATTTTTCTATTATCTATCTAGATATAACTTGTGGGCGGCCAGGAGTTTTGCTTTTCACACAGTTTGCTGCTTCAGTGTTTTTAGATCTTTTTGTCAGATTTTTCTATGGTATTTTTAACTTTTATTTACGAATACATAAAGTTTATGTAAAGACTGAGTGGGGCAGATTTACTATTGAGAATGACACAGGACACATGGTAGCGCTCACCTTTTCTTCTTCGGACAGTCATTTTTCCAAATGACCCAAACAGACTGTAGGGGACATCGTCAGAGAAAGTAACTTTACCCCAATCCTCTGCATTCCAATCCCTGTACTTCCTGCCGAATGTCAGTCTGTCCAGGCGTTGTCAACGAAAAATATTGTACAGTTTTCAAACCAGCCCCGGGATCTGAATACTTTTGTAATTGCATATAATTAAAAATGTAGTATAGCTACTGAGTTATTCAATAAAATGTATCTGTATAGCGCCACCTGCTTTGTTCTTTTTCTTATTTCTTTGTCCGGCTCACGGAAAAGGCCTCCTGAGCTGTGATAGGGAGAGAGCTGCAGCAGAAAGGACATGCCCCCTGAGCTGCAGCAGAAAGGACACTCCCCTTGAGCTGCAGCAGAAAAGACACTCCCCTTGAGCTGCAGCAGAAAGGACACTCCCCTTGAGCTGCAGCAGAAAGGACACTCCCCTTGAGCTGCCAGCTGTAAGTAAATCTAGCAGAGCAATGAATGGGGAGACTGGATCCATGTGAGGTACAGGGCTGGTTCTAACTTTGTTAGAAAGAGATTGTCATACACTATATGATGCCTTATTTTCATATGGGATAATCCCTTGAATGTTTTTCTTGGAGAGAAGTGGCTTCTTTGCTGCCCTTCTTGACACCAGAACCGGTGAGCGCTACCATAAGTCCTGTGTCATAAGAACAGTAAACCTAAAGCATCCTGAGACCATTCATATGTGGGGTTGCTTCTCATCCAAAGGAGTGGACTCACACACACATTTAGCCTAAGGGTCCATTCACACGTCCGCAACTGGGTCATCAGAAATGGGTGCGGACCCATTCATTCTCTATGGGGCCGGAAGAGATGTGCTCTCCACATCTGCTTTTTTCAGAGCGCGGCCCCGAACTTCCGGGCTTCGGCCCCAAACTTCCGGGCCGCGGCTCCACAAAAAAATAGAACATGTCCTATTCTTGTCCGCAATTGCGGACAAGAATAGGCAGTTCTATTGGGGTGCCGGCCGGGTGTATTGCGGATCCGCAATACACCACGGACGTGTGAATGGACTCTAAGGCCTATTGCACACGACCGTATGGCTTTTTCAGTATTTTGCGGTCCGCAAAAAATACGGATGACTTTCATGTGCATTCCGTTTTTTGCAAAATGGAACAGCTGGCCCCTGATAGAACAGTACTATCCTTGTCCGTTATGCGGACAATAATAGGACATGTTCTATCTTTGAACGGAAAAACAGAAATACGGAAACGGAATACTTACAGAGTACATTCCGTTTTTTTTGCTGACCCAAAAAACTGAATGGAAATGGGAAAGAAAATGTTCGTGTGCAAGTGGCCTAAGAAAACTGCCATGAATAAAGAATGGTATATAAACATCCTCCAAGAGCAACTTCTCCCAATGATCCAGTAGCAGTTTGGTGATAAACAATGCTTTTTCCAGCACGATGGAACAACCTGTCACAAGGCAAAAGTGACAACTAAGTGACTCGGTGACCAAAACACTGAAATTTTGGGTCCATCGCCAGGAAACTCCCCAGATCTCCATCCCATTGAAAGCCTTTGGTCAATCCTCAAAGGCAGGAAAACCTTTGGTCACCACCAGGCAGAAGGTAGAGCTCTGGGGCAGGGTTGGTCACCGTGAGGACTATGACCACCCTCGTTGCCACCACTCCCAACATCTCCATTACCTCACTATGCCCTCCCCCAGCTGGGTGGCATTCTGCAACAGTATTTCTGTTCAACAACATGAGACTCCCAGACAGTGTGCTAAATGTTGCTATGAAGAGTTTACGTGTTGCCTTGTTCCCCTTGGAGCACTTTATACTTGATGGTGTTCTGCAGTGGTGAGTACAATATCATGTACGACATGCCACACCAGCACTAAAGAGATTGAAGCGCAGAGTTGGCTCCATTAACATATCACATACAAAGGTCTTCACAGAGTTCTCCCAGGTGACAGCTCTTCTGCCAAAACACAGAAAGCAGGGCCAACATATCTAATTCTGCTGCATAATGGCATGACAAATATAGTTTGGTTTTTATATCCAGCTTTTGGAAGTATAATTATGTTCCAGATTGTGGGCTTATTGTTTACTGTATCTTTACAAACAACTTTTCTCCATATGTCTTGTAATAGTTTCCAGGGTCCTCCTAAACTAAGAAAGGTGTAAAATTTAAAGCAATTTTATAAAGGTACACCCGCAAAAATGTTTATTCTGTAACCTGTGACAAAAGTTCACAATGTCAGTTTTAGTGAAGGTAATTTTCTTACCGGTGACTACATTTCTGAGTTACCTACTCCCTTCTTGTCCTCAGCTGTGTCATGTGACCAACATCTGACTCTCCAACTGACGTGACAGTGTCTTATGTGTGGAGAGAAAGTCAGTTTTTCTATTTATTCCTATGTCAGTCTCATAGGAATGTAAAGTGTAGTCATTTGTTAGGGAGACTTCATAGAACTAAGTGTCACAGGTGGATCTAGCACGGGAACTACCAGGGTTTCTCTTTAACCCCCTAAGTGATCAGCCTATCATTGCCGAATTCCAAGAGCTATAACTAATTTATTTTTCCACTGATATAGCCATATAAGGGCTTATTATTTGTGCGACAAGTTGTAGTTTTTAAAGGCCCATTTTGGGATACACATAACTCTTTGATTCACTTTTATTAACTTTTTCAGGGGGGGAATAGAAAAAAAAATCTATATCTCCATTGTCTTTTTGAGGCATAAATAACCTGATAACTTTACTCTCTCGCTTTTTATTCTTTTTTTTTTTTTTTATGTTCGCTGTGCATCGTAATTTACATAATAATTTTATAGTTCAAGTCGTTACAGATGCAGTGATACCAAGTATGTGGAGGGGTTACTATTTTTTCTATTGAAAAGGCCTTTTTTTAATGAAAATTTTTTTTTTTTAAACTTAAAACTTTTTTAAAATAAAACACTATTTAATTCTTTATTTTAAATTTTTTTGTTTTAAAAGGGAACTTTGACATGCGATCTTCCGATTGCCTCCTCTTATGTAGTGCAGTGTATTATGCTTTCAGGAGGATACTGCCCGAAAATCTATTTAGGCCATGCCTTTGGCACAGCCTAATAGGCATACACTGAAGGCAGATATAGGGGCCTTCACTAATGTCAGCAGAACATAACTGTATGACTTATATCTCCCTGCCTGCCACCGTCCGTGCTTAAAAAGGACTTTTATAATATGCAAATGAGCCTCTAGGTGCTTGTTGGGCGTTGCTGCAGCACCTGGAGGCTCCGTTCTCTCACCGTTTGGCACGCCCTTGTAAAGGTGATTGACATCCTCGGTCTCCTCCGTGCCCCGCACATCCCGCACCTGCTACATAACCATTTTTCTGATGACAGAAACCCTTTAAGATGGCTTCATCGAAGCCCTTCAAGGAGAGCCAATCACGGCCAAAGAGGCACAGCACTTCTGCTCCATCATTTCAACACCCAGCACAACACCAATCAAATCTTCTGAAATGTCCCTATGACGTGAAATTTTTTGTGAGTGCAGGAAAATGTCATCAAAAATTGCATATTAAATTTTTATTTATTTTTTTCTTACAATAACTTGTACAAAGAATCTCTGGCATTAAACAACTGTGACAACATAATGGTGGCACAGGCACTACATGCCATAACAACCATGACATGTCACCAAGGCTTTAGACTTCATTTTTGTTTAGTGTCCTAGCTCATGTTTCCCACCAGTCCACTCAATTGTGCCTATTTCTAGACCTCACAGATTTGTGGAAGGATAAAGCTGCATGTACGGTAGTAATTCAATGCCCCGCAATTTTATGTGTGGCTGTCATATGTTAAAAATAAGACAAGAAACAGACTTAGAATACAATGAAGGGGGGAGGCCATAGGTGAAATGTAAATTAAGGGAGGATTTATCAAACTGCTGTAAATTAGAACTGGCTTAGTTGCCCATAGCAACCATGTAAAGTAGAACTGGCTTAGTTGCCCATAGCAACCAATCAGATTCCACCTTTCATTCTTGACAGCTGGAATCTGATTGGTTGCTAAGGGCAACTAAGCCAGTTCTACTTTACACCAATTTGATAAATCTCCCCCTAGGTCTTTATAATTGGAGCACAGCCGTATTCTGGGTCCTATAATGTCTACTTTTAACATGAACTAAATGATTCATGTATTTAAGTCATGTCTCCTTTTTCTCTGCAATTCTAGGTATAAATAAGTTTACAAAGAAAATTCGCAGTCCTTACATGATTGACAATAATGAGCTTCTTGACTTCCTCTCCAGAGTTCCTTCTGATGTGCAGCTGGTGAGTACCAAACGGTGTGCCTCTTACCCTAATGACACTACCCCTCTCCAGGCCTGAGGTTTCAGTTGTTTGGAAGTGATCAGTGGATTTTTATTAAAGAAAACCTGTGAAAGAAAGATTTTTATTTCTTCTGACAACCACATACGGTAGGCAACCACCAGCGACTAACCTCCCCAACCCAATGCAGGGGTGGAAGTTCTGGTAGCACAATGTACCACTTGAACTTCTCTAAAGTAAAACCATCTTCAGGGCAGCAGCTCAGACTTGATTTGGATACTTGGTAAAAAGCTCATTGCTTGGAGACTATTGCTCTAAGTACCCATCCTATGTACTCTCTCATTACCTATTGTGATTTTGTGCATACAGGCTTGTATTTCATTGTACGTGGTCATTTCTTAAAGGGTCACTCTGTTTTCACAAAACTTTTGATATGTTAGGTGGGGGTCTAAGCGTTTTGACCCTCACCGATCTCTAGAACAACGGGAGAGAGGAAGCAGGGCCCAGGACGGAAGACAAGTGGGTGGGCCCTCTCAATGCTTGCCAATAACTAGTAGTAGGCTAGTAGTGTTCAGATAACATAACTATAAACTGACTGAGTCTGGAGACAAAGGGGGATGGGCCTTCCATGCGCTCCGGCCCCCCAGTGCCACGGGCCCCATTTCAGCTGCGTGGTCTGACTATATTGGCCACGTTGCTCCTAGTGGCTCATTTTCATACATTAAAACATCATTTTTCTCAGCAATGAGGACACATATGAACATGGGACCAGCACAGATGCCTTCAGCTGCCAAGCGCACATGTAATAGGTCAGCCAGTGTCATAGGGACAAATCTGTTGACAGATGGGTTGCTATATGCTCATCTCTTCTTTGAAGAATGCTTACTGTAGATGATATAACAAATACAGACCCGTCAGAAATCCCATTATCATCACACGACTATGTATATGCTGTATATTAGATATTATGTATAAGATCCCTTACATTTTATGCTTTTCTTTACTTTGCACAAGAGATGGACCTATTAATATTTGTATGGTGCTGATCTTTTATTTTTGAGTTGCTCCTTTTCCATAGGGAAGATTATGGCAAACAGCCCAGAGCCCTCTCAAAGCTACAGCTTAAAATGAAGGGTCCTGCTCCTTAACCTTCTAATTTAAAGTTGACAAACTGATTATTACTGAGTGTCTATACCCAACAAGTACCAACAAACACCTGACCCAGTGTGTGACATCCATCCCATGCACAAGGCCTTACAGTATATTATGCTAATACAGTACGGATATTATCTGTGGCAGTCTAATTATTAATATTATTATTCTCACGCTTAGATATCGCTGACATAATCAGTCTAATGAATTGTAATTATTTGCACTCAGCTAATGTGATCATCTCTGTAACAACATTCACATTTCTGTCTTACTAGTCCTATAACCTAACAAGACTTGTACTACATAAACTGGATACATGAACTTAAATCTACAACAAATACATTAAGACCTCCTGCACACGACCGGATCAATGGTATCTGCAAATTGCGGATCCGCAAAATACCAATGCGGTCCATCAACACTAGGGAAGACCACACCGCCTGAGATAACAACCAAAGTAGCCTGTGCTTTACACAAACTATTGCAAACTTTTATATCAGAGTTGCAGTGTCAGGATGGTCATTTTACAGTTTTTGCCAATACAGAATGTAGAGAATTTTGGTTGTAGTTACTGCCTCCAGTTTATACTTACATCACGTCTAAGGTGCAAGTTATAGGAGTGGGTAAAAGGGGTGTGAACAGTCTGCATTGCCTAGAACAGGGATCAGCAACCTCCGGCACTCCAGCTGTTCTGAAACTACAACTCCCAGAATCCTTTTTATACTCCTGTGGGAGTTACAAGAACAGCAGAGTAAAAGGGTCCATTCACACGTCCGTTGTTTCTTTCCTGATCTGTTCCGTTTTTTGCGGAACAGATCTGGAACAGATCTGGACCCATTCATTTTCAATGGGTCCTGAAAAAAAATCTGACATTGAGCTGTCCGTTTTTTTTCAGGACCCATTGAAAATGAATGGGTCCAGATCTGTTCCAGATCTGTTCCGCAAAAAACGGAACAGATCAGGAAAGAAACAACGGACGTGTGAATGGACCCTTAGGCTACATTCACACGTCAGTATTTTTCTATAATCCGATTTTCTGTCCTTTTTTTGCGGATCCGTTGTTCCTGTTTTTTCCGGATCCGCAAAAAACGGAAACATGTATAAATTTCAATAAGCAAATAAAGTTGTTTGGACTTCTTGAAAAAAAAAAAATTAAAATTTAATTTCCAGGAACGGATTCCGTATAAAACGGATGACATACGGAATGACATCCGTATGTCTTCCGTTTTTTGCGGATCCATTGACTTTGTATTGTACCAGGATCCGATTTTTCAGGAAAAGAATAGGACATGTTTTATATTTAAATGGACATGCGGAACGGAACAACGGAAACGGACAGCACACATTGTGCTGTCCGTTTTTTTCCAGGACCCATTGGAAATGAATGGGTCCAGATCTGGTCCAGATCTGTTCCAGAAAAAACGGAACAGATCAGGAAAGAAAAAACGGACGTGTGAATGGACCCTAACTGTGCATGCTGGGAGTTGTAGTTTCACAGCAGTTGGAGTGCCGAAGGTTGCTGATGCCTGGCCTAGAACATTGAAGTGCAAATAGACTCCACACTACAGGCTGCCATAAAACAGTCATTATTTACTAATGGTTCTACATGGCGATTGCTGGATTTTTGAGCCACCTGATATCATGTCACTTATTTTGAAATGTTTGGGCAACTAAGTCTAAAGCAGGGCCTGACTGACCATTTGGGCATTAGAGCAGTGCCAGAGAGCCCACACCCAGAAGGGCCTACGACCGCTTAGTCAGTTACAGCACTCTTAATGGCATGTTCACAGACGTCAGATTTGTTGCCGAAATTTCTGCATCTGAAAATCCGTTTTGTACGTATGGATGGGGTTGATCCTGCCGCATGTGCGTGGATTGCAAGCTCCGACACATGTTAATATGCCCTTTAAAGGGATTGTCCGGCCTTGGAGCCAACAACTACTATGGTCCTAAGCTGTCCCCTTTAACAAAAAAAACACCACTCACCTGTCCATGGTCCCATCAATGCTCTGTTTCCAGTCGCTTCCAGGACCAGAAAGGGGTTTGGTCCTGTGACTGCTGCTACCAATCACAGGCCTCAGCCATCACATCAGCTTGAAAGATTGGTGACACAGCCTAAGGCCACTTTCACAAAGACCTCATGCACACGGCCGTTGCCCGGCCATGGCCGTATTGCGGCACACAAACAGCGGGTCCACAATATGCGGGCACCGGCCGTGTGCTCCCTACATCACGGATGCGGACCCATTCACTTGAATGGGTCCGCAATCCAGAGCTGCGGTGCACAAAGGAAGGCACGGAGTGCTTCCATGGTGTTTCTGTCCGTGCGTCCACACCCCAAAAAAAATAGAACATGTCATATTTTTATGCAGTGTGGACGGATCACGGACCCATTCAAGTTGAATGGGTCTCGAGCCATCCTGGCTGCCGCACGGACGTTGCCCGTGCATTGGGGACTGCAAATTGCCCCAATGCACAGAAAGGCCGCACAATGGTCGTGTGCATGAGGCCAAAGTGAGTGTTCAGTGAGTGTTTTCCATCAGTGATTGTGAGTAGATCCTAGATAAGGTATAATTTAATGGAAAGATTTGTACCGGATCTGTGTTTCTCCCCCGCACCTGGTAATGGATCACAATCACTAATGGAAATCACTGACCAAACACTGACTGTATGAAAGCAGCCCCAGGCAAGCGTCTATATACTGCTACGGACTGTTGCCACTTGTGTTGTATCATTCCGGTTTTGAGACCTGGCAGAGGGTCTCAAACCCCAACCAAAACAGTTCCATGTTGTCCCCATTCATTGTCAAAGGGGACAAAACTGATCAGGATGCATTCGGTTCCAAGCTGCGGTTTTGTGTCCAGCCTGCAAAACGGAACAAACCAGATCTGGCAGCAAAATCAATGTAAGTCAGTGATGCCGGATCTGGGTTTTTTTCAGATCCAAAAAAACTGATCCTTCACCCATTGATTTAGGGCTCATTCAAATGGGCGTATGCTATCCGCAAAAATGCGGATCCGATTTTTTGCGGATTAGATGCTGACCCATTCAGTTCTATGGGGCCCTTTTCTATTACACGGTTCCGCAAAACAAATTAAACATGTCCTATACTTGTCTGTGAAAATTAGGACATGGCCCTATTGAAGTCTATGGGTGTGCAAAAATACTGAATGCTATCCGTTTTTTTGTAGATACCATTCAGTATTTTTGCGGACAGCATACGGCCGTCTGAATGAGCCCTTACAATGATTTTAGTGCCTGATCCAGTTTGTTCAGTTTGGATGTAACACAACCGCATCCTAACGGAACGGATGCATCCGGATGTCTTAACATCAAACAAAACCGTTTTAGTCCGGTTTTGGGATCCTTTGCCGGGTCTCAAAACCAGAAACCAAAACGTGTGAATCAGGTCTAAATTGTATGAGCGCTCAGTCTGCTTGATCATCAAGTGTTTCTTTGATTACTTTGGTAAAATGTAAGTCAAATATAGAATTTTTAGTACTTTGGTTACCAGATTTCTGACACAGTGCACTTCATTAGTGTTGAGCAAATCGAAGTGGACCTCGATCCTAATTTCAGGAAAAATGTGATTAGTCACGAAGCTGAATTTCCTTGCGCTTTGTGGTAACAGATAAATTTTTCCTGAAAAAAATATACATGCTCACCTCATCCATTTGCTCGCGGAGAAGCCGTCGTGGCCATCTTGATTGATCAGCGCACTCGAGATTTGGCACGTTTTCTTCAATGAAGATGGCCGTGATGACCTCTCCGCCAGGTGAGTATGTATTTTTTTATTTTAATTCTCTGATTAACCTCTGAAAGTCCTTAATGTGACTGTCAGATGCCTCGATCAGTGTTGAACTCAGCATCTGAAGGGTTCAATGATGGGCGGCACGATAGCTGTTCCCCGTCATTGCGCCTGCTACATACAAAGGAATGCAATTAGTGACAAAGTAATTCGGAACTAATCGAATTTCTTTGTGAACTTGAGTGAAGCAGTCAAATCGAATTTTTGATAACTTCGCTCATCTCTACATGATAGACCATTGTAAATCTGCTAACCATCCCCTTTCCTGTACCTGTTGTAATGGGAACAATCTAGTCATATCAGGTCATACAATTAGTTTTTGCTGTCCTACATTAAGATGGGATAGGAATCCACTTTTTGTTTCCTGGCATATTTATCCCATTTCTGCTATGACTTCTCCCTCCATATCTTCCCATCTTGTATGACTCAGTCCCAGCTGTAGCCTTAATTCGGTTCTCAGGCTGATAAAAATTCCATATTCCTTCTATTAATGGGATGCATCCACTCACCAGTTTTGTCTCTGAATTTGTGTTTAAACAGGTGCAATATCGTGAACTAAAACCAGACCTCAGTCACAGCCCCAGCAAAAGGAAGAAAAATAATCTTGGTTAGCGAATGTTCCGCATGGAGAAGAAAGGCATCTGCTCGATGCAGAAAAAGGGAAGCCCTACGGCCTCACACGCATCCTCATTGTTTATGTTACCTTATATTGTATTTTTATCATGATTGAGACAATTTGTATATATTGTATAAAGGCAGATACCATTGTACTATACTAATTTGATATAAACTTGGGAGTCCATGTCTATCTGTGTGAATGCTCAGCATTCAGATTAGTGTAGATATTGTCTTCTGTAAGTACATGGCTGAGATAGGCAATTAAAGGCTGCACACTATATGCATATGCTTTAGCCAAAAAAAAAGCTATATTTATTATACAGAGCTATTCTTTGGATTTTTAAAGAATAATATGCACTTTTGGATTCAGTGCCTAGCGGTTCCCCGGGTTTGGGTGTGTAAGCTCAGGCCTGTGAGAGCTAATATAATATTTAAAGCTATGGTGTGATACATTCTGTGACTTGTCCCTCAAGCTCCTCTGTTCTTTAGGACCATCACACATACAACCACCCAGCTCAAGTCATTAAACCAAAAGAGGAGGGAAATAGTTTGTTTGCACAGAAAAAATGTACTTGTGAAATGATGAATTCCTTATGATAAATTAGAAAACAAATGAAAATATCAGTCACTGAGCCAATTCTGGGTGAACCCTTAAATCGTAGGCTCTTCTTTGAAGGGCGTTAATTAATTATATCACCTACATAAACATTGCAAATAAATTAATTTGTTACCATTCACAGCTGCAATCAGACATCTGCAGACTCTGAGTTCATCTACCCTAGCAACCCCTGCTGCTTCAGTGCTTGTACAGAGTTTATTCTAATAATTAAAGGGGTTTTCCGGGATTTTATTTTAATATTTATGTCCTATCCTCAGGATAGGTCAACATCGGTTGATCGGCTGTGTGACATCACGTTCATCGGTCACATGGCCTAGGCCTGTGATAGCTAACCTCCAGCTGTGGTAAAACTACAACTCCCAAGATGTACACTTGCTTGGCTTTTCTCATAACTCTAGAAATAAATGGAGCATGCTGGGAGTCATAGTTTCACCACAGCTGGAGTGCTGGAGGTTAGCCATTACTGGCCTAGGCGCAGCTCAGTCCCATTCAGGCGAATGGGGATGAGTTCCAATAACAGGCACAACCAATACCAAATGGACAGCACTGTGTGTGTTAAGCTGCGGGGCTCTGGGGAGTGCCGCAGCTTCCTCAAACAGCTGGTCAGTGGGGGTGGCCGGAGTCAGACTCCCTCCGATCTCATATTGATGACCTATACTGAGGAAAAGCCATCAAAATGGAAATCCTGGAGAATTCCTTCAATATTCTGAAAAGTGTAGTGTTTATACAGTGGGGGAAATAATTATTTGACCCCTCACTGATTTTGTAAGTTTGTCCAATGACAAAGAAATGAAAAGTCTCAGAACAGTATCATTTCAATGGTAGGTTTATTGTAACAGTGGCAGATAGCACATCAAAAGGAAAATCGAAAAAATAACTTTAAATAAAAGATAGCAACTGATTTGCATTTCATTGAGTGAAATAAGTATTTGAACCCCTACCAACCATTAAGAGTTCTGGCTCCCACAGAGTGGTTAGACACTTCTACTCAATTAGTCACCCTCATTAAGGACACCTGTCTTAACTAGTCACCTGTATAAAAGACACCTGTCCACAGAATCAATCAATCAAGCAGACTCCAAACTCTCCAACATGGGAAAGACCAAAGAGCTGTCCAAGGATGTCAGAGACAAAATTGTAGACCTGCACAAGGCTGGAATGGGCTACAAAACCATTAGCAAGAAGCTGGGAGAGAAGGTGACAACTGTTGGTGCGATTGTTCGAAAATGGAAGGAGCACAAAATGACCATCAATCGACCTCGCTCTGGGGCTCCACGCAAGATCTCACCTCGTGGGGTGTCAATGGTTCTGAGAAAGGTGAAAAAGCATCCTAGAACTACACGGGAGGAGTTAGTTAATGACCTCAAATTAGCAGGGACCACAGTCACCAAGAAAACCATTGGAAACACATTACACCGCAATGGATTAAAATCCTGCAGGGCTCGCAAGGTCCCCCTGCTCAGGAAGGCACATGTGCAGGCCCGTCTGAAGTTTGCCAATGAACACCTGAATGATTCAGAGAGTGACTGGGAGAAGGTGCTGTGGTCTGATGAGACCAAAATAGAGCTCTTTGGCATTAACTCAACTCGCTGTGTTTGGAGGAAGAAAAATGCTGCCTATGACCCCCAAAACACCGTCCCCCACCGTCAAGCATGGGGGTGGAAACATTTTGCTTTGGGGGTGTTTTTCTGCTAAGGGCACAGGACAACTTATTCGCATAAACGGGAAAATGGACGGAGCCATGTATCGTGAAATCCTGAGCGACAACCTCCTTCCCTCTGCCAGGAAACTGAAAATGGGTCGTGGATGGGTGTTCCAGCACGACAATGACCCAAAACATACAGCAAAGGCAACAAAGGAGTGGCTCAAGAAGAAGCACATTAAGGTCATGGAGTGGCCTAGTCAGTCTCCGGACCTTAATCCAATCGAAAACCTATGGAGGGAGCTCAAGCTCAGAGTTGCACAGAGACAGCCTCGAAACCTTAGGGATTTAGAGATGATCTGCAAAGAGGAGTGGACCAACATTCCTCCTAAAATGTGCGCAAACTTGGTCATCAATTACAAGAAACGTTTGACCTCTGTGCTTGCAAACCAGGGTTTTTCCACCAAGTATTAAGTCTTTTTTTGTTAGAGGGTTCAAATACTTATTTCACTCAATGAAATGCAAATCAGTTGCTATCTTTTATTTAAAGTTATTTTTTCGATTTTCCTTTTGATGTGCTATCTGCCACTGTTACAATAAACCTACCATTGAAATGATACTGTTCTGAGACTTTTCATTTCTTTGTCATTGGACAAACTTACAAAATCAGTGAGGGGTCAAATAATTATTTCCCCCACTGTACATGGCACTGATATGATGTGCTGCCAGAACAAAACTACATGCACATACCTTGTACAGCATCACTCTGATAGTCTAGGATTTGCTATTACGGAGTACAGACACCTTGGCCCAGATTTACCGTACTACTGTGCCTGTGCACCAGATTTATCATCCACCCCTGTGATAAACCGGGTGCAGGTCTAGATAGCCTCCCTAAGCTTACACTGTCTTTAGGGTTAGTAAATCTGCCCCCTTGTGTACTGCCATATGGTGACTTCTTAATGCACTTTATTCACTTCTGTATTAGATCAGAATAACCGTTTTATGATATGTTGAAACATGCCACATTTTTTTCATGGACTCGTTCTGAAGAAACCTTGTTTGCTTCCTCATAAATTCAGTGGTACATGAAGATACAGTTTTGGCCTTTAGCATGCTTTGGGGCAGTATTATGGATCCATACAATTTGGATCTGTAATAAGGCGATGTGCATGGGCTCATAGAAGCAAAAACACTTCCAGAATATAATGTAGAAAACTCTTAGCTTTTTCTTGTTCAAATAGAAGCCAGCAGAATTGTGATTGCAGCTCTGGACTATAATATACAGTATGTTACAACTTAGGATCAGTGCAATCTAGGTAATGTAATGTATTTGCAATGTTACTCATTATTTTATATATATATATATATATATATATATATATATATATAGTATATTAATTCAGGCAGCACTCACTTTCACAGTTACTCCGGTGCACGCGTCTCACCCTTGACATCAGGCAGGTATATCCATGAAAAATCAACACAGCACTCTTCTTGTAAAAAACGCGGTGTATTTATTCACACATGTGAAGAGTGCTGCGTTGATTTTTCATGGATATATATATATATATATATATATATATATATAACCCATGCTCTGCCTAAATTTATATTTGGATAAATTGATCTGATAATACAGCTTTAGATGGGAATGGCAACTACTGCCAGGCTGATTTTCCCTGTAGTCAGCATAGTGCCAACCCAGACCAGATGAATAGATAAGTTATTTTAAACAGGCTGGTAGTTGCTATGGACAGTCGCTGGGGTTGTCATGCAGCATTTAGCTAGCAACCAGTCTGCCTCAGATTACCGGGGTCTTACATACAGGGGTGCACCACCAATGAGGCCAGGTGAGGCGATCACCTCAGGCAGCACCAGGTAGGGATAAGAGAGGGGCAGCGGAAAGGGCCATGGGCAATGAGTGCTTTCATTGTGGCAAAGGGGTTAAGTTAAGAAATTGGCATGGGGGGGCGCCGTCTCAGTTTTCGCCTCAGGAAGCAGAAAGGCTAGGTGCACCCCTGCTTACATACTTATGTTTTCTCTACTGGAGGTGGACTAGGCTGAATATGCATCAAAATGAGTGTATAAAGTAATAATGAGAAAATTGATGGTCTAACCAGTAAGACCCTCCAGCCCAGACCACTTTGACTGGGAAATATCTGCAACGCCATTCAAACAGCATTTGCATGATGAGTGCGAAACCACTACATTTGTTTTATTATGGGGAAAGGGAATATTTTATATCCAGCTGAATGAAGGGATTTATAGATGTAACATGAGCCTATCACTTCCCTTATTTTAAAGGATTTTATAATCGTGTCTGTGGTGACATCTGTGACAAGTTGGTCAGTAGTTCTGTGAAGATGTCTGTGAAGAGTCTGTGTTTGGTTCGTGTGTCATCCGTATTCCATGGACACTGCTAGGCTGAAAATTAACTTCCAGAGCATCTCCTAGCAGTGATCCGTGAAAACAATGGACCAGACACAGATGGCATCCATTTAGTGTCCATGGTTCTCATGGACCCATAGACTATAAGGTGTGTGAGGGATCCGTAATCACGGACAAAAATAGGGCATGCTTCCCTGGTGTCACCGCTGACCCCGGTCTGTGGAAAACCACTGATGTCTGAATACACACATTAAAGTCAATGGGTACGTGAGCGTTCTGTGGAGACCACAGTGCACGCCTGTGATTCACCAATGTCCGAAAGAGGCCTTACTTTTGTAAATGGAGGCATATACAATTGAGCTACTGCTGAATTTGGAAATGCCATGCCTGTACCCATTTTAATTAATAAAATAAATAAAAAGTTGCATTAAGGCTTCTTTAACACATAGTATTTTTATGGCATTTGGACGTAAAAACACACTTTTTATGTTGTTTGCAGGGTTTTTTAAGCATTTTTTTTATTGTAAAACTTTTACAAGTGCTTTTTTTCAGGTGTTTTTCAATTCTCACAGAGAGTCAGTCCTAAAGCCTAAAAAACACCAAACCTAGATCATGCTGACAAAAACGCCAGCAACACAGTGCAAAAAACACCATGCAAAAAATCCTTTCCAGTGAATTCCATAACTCTTTATAGACTTTAAAGGAATAACTGAATGCATATAATATTGCTAAAAACTACAAAACTGCCAACAAATAGACTATATGTAAAGCTAGCCTTTAGTGTGGTGCTTTTTTATTCATTCCTTTAAAAAGGGCCATAAAAAATGCATGCTTTTTTTCCCTATGGCCTCATGCACACGAGCGTATTATCTTTCCGTGTCCGTTCCGGTTTTTTTGCGGACCCATTAAAATGATTGGTTCCGTATACGGTCCGCAAAAAAACGGAAGTTACTCCACGTGCATTCCGTTTCCGTATTTCCGTTCCGCAAAAAAATAGAACATGTCCTATTATTGTCTGCATTACGGACAAGGATAGGACTCTATTAGGGGCCAGCTGTTCGGTTCCGCAAAATACGGAATGCATACGGATGTCATCCGTATTTTTTGCGGATCCGTTTTTTGCAACATGCATTTCATATTTCCCATAGACTTTCAGTTAACATCTGGAGTTGGCATTTATACTGCAAACAATGCACCAAAAAATGTTTCAAAGAATGCAAATATAAAAACAGCAAAAAAAATATTTGTGAATCTAATTTGAATAGATGAATTGCATTATACAGATACAGTACCACAGACATTAGCTGATCCCAGAGAACCTACTGCTGGGACCTCTGATTCTATGTGTCTCATCACATTCACATATAGGGAATATGGACGTCATAGGAGGTTCAGGACCCGCTCTATGGTCAGGTAACAGCTGGATGCTAGAAGTCCTCTAAAGAGGTAGAGATGGGCTGTCTGCTCTGGCTAATAGACAAGGGTCCTGTTTGTGGGACCTTCTTCTCATACTTCAATGCCATAGCAGAACTAATGGAAAGCAGACAACCCCTGAGGTATGTCTATTTGTATGCGCTGGCATGGTTTTACTAACACCACACCCAATTTCCAGAGTGTCCATATATAATATATTTTATAAAATATATCCATGGCCATGCATAGGGGTAGAAATATAGTCAACTGATAAAAAGGTGCTTTACCCTGCACCGTACGTCCTCATCATATGAGCAATTCTAATGAAGAGTGAGAGGGAACACATTTCTTCCTGTTGTACAAGAAGTGGCCGAGGGAGCGAATTCTCACAATGCAATGATTTGATGGCGTCTGGGTAGAAATGAAAAAAAGAGGATCTGTCAGCTCTGGGGACACGTCAGTTTCAGTAATTAATTGCATTCCCAACAATATAATAATGCTTCTGCATCTTTTCTTGTAACATTGTGTCCTCTATTATTCCTCTCGAATTGTATTAATACATTTATGAATAAATTGACAGCTTGGTGTTACCAGTTGGGGGGTTGTTTGGCACTGTCCATTCAGTGCTGACAAGGACTGTGAAGAGCAGGGGGTCAGCAACTTGTTGTGAAACTACAACTCCCAGAATGCTCTATTCCCTGTGCTACATGCACACAACCGTGCCGTGCTTTGCGGTCTGCAAATTGCTGATCTGCAATGCCTTGTCTGCAAAATGGACAAGAATAGAACATGTTGTATTATTTATTTATTTTTTTGCTTGCTGGGCCATGGAATGGAGCAACGGATGCGGACAGCATCCTGAGTGCTGTCTGCATCTTTTGCCGCCCCATCGAAGTAAATTGGTCCACATCCGAACAAAAAAAAAGTTGCAGCTCGGATGCAGACCCAAACAACTGTCGTGTGCATGAACCCTTAGGGTGTTCCAAGAACAGCCTAGTAAATTTGCATGCTGCGAGATGTAGTTTCACAACAGCTGGAGTGCCTGAGGTTGCTGACCCCTCGTGTAAGGACACATCACTTTGACAAAGGGAATCGTAACAGCCAGTTGTCCATTTTTTCAGAAAGTTCCAGGAGGAATAACACAGTAACGGCAAGAAAATGCTCCAGAATGTATTTGGTAATGAAGGTATTTGTTAAAACAGGCAGGGGAGCTGACAGCTGCTCTTTAATTACATTAAACAGTGTTTAGGGTATGCATTTTGCTGTAGAAAATATGGATCCATATCAAAAACTGCTATGAACAGGGGTGCACCACCAATGAGGCCAGGTTAGGCAGCAGCAGGTAGGAGCAAGAGAGGGGCAGCAGAAGGGCCATGGGCAATGAGTACTTTCATTGTGCAAACGCTCATCTCTACATATTCAACTGCATTGCTGTACTCAGGACAGCAATACAGTTGAATGCTGCGACGGCAGTAATGTCTCCCTGGCCCACTGTTTCCTCTAATAGGCTTTAGTTCTAGTTCCTGTAGCCCATCAGAGGCGGGTGTCATCATTATCGCGCTGCCTGAGCCGGGCAGCAGAAAGGCTAAGTGCACCCCTGGCTATGAACCATGTCAGAATCTGCAGGCGCTACATGCGGATTTTGACACAGATTTAATGGCGGATTTGGCATAGATCCGGACAGATTCTGTGCTGATTTTTTACGTACCCTGTAGATATGATTTGTTGAAACAAGCACAGTGCAGGTCCCTGAATAAAGACCTGACCATTGAAGTAGATGCATTCCAGCTGCGTCCTCCAGAAAACAAGCTGCATTTTTTTAGGTCTCCGTTAGAAGAAGTGAGCTTCCCTTCCTGAGCATTCTGAGTATCCTTTAAATACAAGAATGCACTCTTTGGAATATCCTTTGATGACGATAGAACAATCATAACTAAGCCACATATTTCCTTTTTTTTTGCATTATTCTTAATTTGTTTGTAAGATCGTACAGTATGTTGTGTGTGAATGAACTTGCCTATTGCAGCTCCTCTACCTCTATAGTAAGCCAGAAAATAGGTGGCCTGTGTAATCCTGCACCTTTTCTTGTAAGTACTACAGGCAGATACTTTCCTTGTAATTGCCAAAGTACTGCTTTATGTTCATGTACGTTATGAATTATTTTGTAATAATAATAATGACGATAATGTAACAAAGGATGCAGCGCGGCCATAACTTTCAGTAACGCATATGAGTTCTGCACAAAAGGGTGTTTTTCTTTTGTAATATATTGTTGTAAGAAGACATTTTCTCTACTTTTTATTAATCTTTGTAGCGTCATTACAGATGCATATCAGGCTGGGTTCACATCACTGTTTCTTTTTCTGTTCTTCTGATCCATCAGAAGAACAGAAAAAAAAAAACTGATCCTGAAAAAAAAATTATCCTGTAACAAAAAATGAAGGATCCTGAGCATCCTTTATGCACATTTTGCAACCGTTTTTTTAGACGGAAAAAAAAGTCCTACATGCAGGATCCTTTTTTTCTTTTTCTTTTCTTCTGACAGTTCAGAATAATGGAAAATGAAATGGTTAAGTGAACCGGCCTTAGTATGTTATGTGCCTATATCCCTGCCCTTTGCAGTAGGCTCTTCTATCATTTTAGTCCATCACTGGGCACAAATAAAATCTTTAGTAGGGGATGCGATAATGTGGAATTAGGAAACATAAACCTAAACATACATAAAAAATCGAATAATGAAGTAGTGGTGGCAGATAAGGCTAGGGCCACACAGCGACATGTGTGGCACCAAAGTCACGCAACCTTTTTTATAATGACAGTCTATGGTGTCGCACTGCGACTGCTACAAATCCATCCAAGCTGTAGTTTTGTGCAACTGTCGTGTCACAGTCACAGCGTGTCGCATTGTGACACCATTGACAATCATTATAATAAATATCACACGACTTTGGTGTGACATGAATATTGCTCGACACATATCACAATGTAGTCGTACCCTTTCTGTCACGCGACACATGTCCCTGTGTAGCCCTATCCCTATCAGAAGCCCACGGAATGACTACAAAGTGCTTCCATGGGCTTTTGGATCCATGCCTCCCCACCACAAAAGATCCTATCTTTTGCCATATCTTGAAGATCATGGACCCATTCAAGTCAATGAATCCACATCCGCAGCATTGAGTGCACACGGCCGGTGCTCGTGCATTGCGGACCGCTATTTGTGGTCCATTGCACGGGCAAAGAGCCTGTACGTTCGACTACATGAGCCCTAAGACATAGGATTAACGTCTTGTAAAAATTTTTTGGGAATTATATCGTTTTTCCCGCTCAGATTAGTCACAGTGATAAAATACTAGAAAAGGCCATTGTAAATGACCATATAACCATTAGGATACATTCATACATGGCAGATTTTCTGCAGAAATTTCTGTAACTGCCCTATTCATCTGAATGGGGCATACACAAATCCATGTGCATGCTGCAGAAACAGCCCCATTCCGACATATGGGGAACGTATCATATTATTCACAGACATTTCAGCTACAAATCTGACATGTTTGAGCTTTTACTAGAAAAAGAAGTGCTGATGGTTGACTGGCAGAATTGTCATTTGAGTGATCACAGGCTGGTATACATGATGTGCTATCTCTATAAATGGGGAAAGCAGTAAATAGTTGATCCATTCTTTTACAATTTAAAGGGGTTTTCTGGGATTTTTTTTATGTTGATGGTCTATACACATAATAGGCCTTTAATATCAGATCGACGGGGTCCAACACCTCTCAGCCAAAGTATTCAGCAAAAAAGAAGGACTATATCGAAAAGCAGCACATCCAAAAGATATAAAATATAATAATCTTTATTATAGCCACAGCAAGACAGAGGTTAAAATATTATATTCAATAAAGACCCTATGATGGACCCAAAATACATCCCTACGTATAGAGTAAGCACACACCTAATTCTCAGTAAGTATAATACTGGTACCCAGATAAACCAAAAATGGAGAAATACTATAAAATAGCACGCATGATATACAATGTCAAACATAAATAGATACATTTACAATATAATGGACATGTCCAGATTAAGATGTGCACATTTTCCTGCACCACGTGTATCGCTGGTGGGCACCTGCTTCCTCAGGGGTCTAGATCATCTCTAAGACTGTCATCTCCAACCTTTGACCTGTTACAAAGGTTTGCAACATCCGGAAAACCACAGGTTTGGAGAACATTCAGCAAATTAATTCCATAAGTCTCCCTATGGCCCGGCATTACATATAAGGCACCAACTTCCCAAAAAGCAAAACTGTGATGGAACGTCAAATGTTTTCCCATATGAATATGAATTTTCCCATATGAATTTGTGATAAAAAAAAAAATCCATCTCACTCTACATTAAATCGTAGCCACACTGAGGTACAGCATGGACCCACAGATTTCTATAGGTGCCATATTATGTTTGGTGATACGGCCATGTGCAGGAGCCCTAAGAACCATTTTGCTGTGAGGGTAGACTTGTAGAGCAGAACCGAATATGACAAAATTAAAAATGTATTATTTTCTTGTAATAAATTTTTAAATCTTTTTAATAATTGTTATTTTAAGTAAACATTAGATTATTCTATAAATCTTCACCAAAGATCCCATCACCACCAGAAGTTTATGTGTGGGGTATGTGGAGTTTGAACAGAAGCAGCACCTTTATTAAATGCCATATGTAAATGGTACAGTTTGAGAAGCTAAGGACGGCTCCGACCATTTACAAGCTACAAGCTTACTGACCAATATGCTGCATGTCAAATATGTCTTTGTGTGTTGACTCTTTCATAGTATTAATATTATTCAATAATTAACCAGGAATTCATTTTTAAAATCGCTATTTGAGGTTCATTAAAGGACTTATTTTACAATGGTGTTAATAAAAATGATTGTAATAAAAATATATTTACCAGATGCTTGCATTGTTGCCTGCACTGTAACCCATTTATTTTTGATGGTGACCCTCTAAATTATTTCTTACCCTCTGAGGGCAGGGGATTATATTACTAAGCCATATCCTTCCAAGCCTTATAGATGTTCTATCCATAGTCCCAGGGCTCAGGTCTCTGATCTGTAACCTGTGAAGCCATAATTGGTGAGCCAGAATTGTTCTGTAAGAGAATTGAGATTCACAGGAGAAGGTAGACCGGCCTTACTCTGGATTTGTGTACAGTACGCACGGCAGATGTGCCCATCACCCTTATTCTTTGCAGTAGACTGGCTTGAAAGGTTTGCTTCTATAAATTGTATTCACTTGTTGCTTGTCTAATAAAATAAATGCAATAAACTGAACAATCTGATGTTATTATTTTTGCAATATACCTGCAAGTTGGAAAAAGAGATTCTTTTTTTACTAAATCGTCTCTACCCTGGGTCATTACTTTTCTTAGGCTCTCCTCCTCCCCTGTAATTGCCTCCTCTCATTATGTTTTATGTAGGCTCCCTTGTTTCAATATTTCGGTCTATGACTTGCTTATGTGTATTGTCTTTTTCTCTATTTTTTATATTTGCTATTATAGATTTGAAAAATGTGAGTTATAATCAAACAGGACAGACAATATCGTATTTATAGGTTCAAGGTGTTAGACTAGTCATAAAATCAGCATATTGCATATCTGAAGAATAGTTAGGTTTGCTTTGTTAAATGGTAACTAACCTTTCAACCAACTTCACTAATCAATAGTACAGTGTGTGTAGATGAGAAATAACACCATTTATAGTCATTAAATTATTTGCCATTTTTAACATTTGTTTCCTCTGCATGCTGAATGTTTAGTTAACAGTTCTCCTAGATCTGGTAGGTGGTGACTAGCTCTCATACACTGCACAGAGAAAGCAGAGGAGAATCTCCTTTGTAACGTTCTCACAATCACTCAGAAGACCCAGGATCGTGAAAGATATTACGGAGAAGAAACTGTCTATGCAGCATCTCTTGCTGTGCCTTTCTCTGAGTTCCCGCTGATATGACTTTTAAATGAGCTGATCCGTCCTGGGTAGCTTAAATGGGTTATCACATGAATAATGCAAAACAATAAAAATCATAAATAATCTAGTACAGGAAAACTTCTAGCTAGAACCAGCCATGCGCCTCACATGCTGATTGTCTAGTTAACAGTTCTCCTAGATCTGGTGGGTGGTGACTAGCTCCCATCCACTGCACAGAGAAAGTAGCAGTGAATCTCCTTCCTAACTTTCTCACACTCACTCAGAATAATCCTCAGGATCATGAAGGACATTACAGAGAGGTTCTGACCTGCATGTGAATTTAGTAGGTGGGCTAAGACAGAAACTGTCTATGTACTCTCTTATGCTGTACCTGTCCCTGAGCTTCTCTGTCCTGGATGGCTTAAAGTGGTTATCACTTAAATAATGTTAAAAATGAAAATCATACATGATATAGTAAAGGGAAAAGGTCTAGCTAGAACCGGTCATGTTCCTCACATGGATCCAGAGATCATCCATTGCTCCAATTATTCTGCTAGATTTCTTTTAAGTTATCAGTTTAGGGGGCATGCTCTTCATCAGGGCTGTGTTCTTTTTGCTGCAGCTGTTGGCAGTTAAAGGATGGAACTGAGCATGTGCTTCCATCTCACTGAGCAGGACAGAGAAATTAGAAAAAGAGCAAACAGAAAGTGGCGCTATACAGACTTAATTGATTAATTCAGAAGCTGTAATACATGTTTAATTGCATGCAAAGCAATTACAAAAGTATTCAGATTCAGGTGCTGGTTTGAAAACTGTAGAATATTTTTTGTGGGACAACTCCTTTAAAGAGAATTTTCAAAGATAAAAATATTTATCAAGCGGGCTGTAGATGGAGGGCAGTAAACAGCTGATAACACTGAGAACACTGAAAACTAGACATTTCTCTCTGATAAGATATATTACTAAGTTTCTTAGGATTGTTTGTAGTATTGATTTGTGGAAGGCTGTGTGAAAAGTTAGTGAGCATTTAAATTAGGTTACTTTCACACTTTTGGCTTTCCGTTTGTGAGATCCGTTCGGGGCTCTCAAAAGCGGTCCAAAACAGATCAGTTTTGCCCTAATGCATTCTGAATGGAAAAGGATCCGCTCAGAATGCATTAGTTTGCCTCCGTTCACTCACTATTCCGCTCTAGAGGAGAACACAAAAACGCTGCCTGCAGAGTTTTGCTTTCCGCCTGACAAAGCGTCCTGGCACACAATGTAAGTCAATGGGGACGGATCAGTTTTCTCTGGGGATCCGTCCCCCATTGGCTATAGAAGACATAATACAACCAGATCCGTTCAAGACGGATGCATGCGGTTGTATTATTGTAACGGAAGCATTTTTGCACATCCATGACAGATACGCAAAAAACGCTAGTGTGAAAGTAGCCTAATACAGCAGGGGACTAATTCATATTAACAGAAATGGTAATGGTGTGTCACTTCTGACAGAACAGAAAATATTGTACCTTGAGAGAAGAACGGTGGTCTATATTTCTGTGTCGCCATTGTCACTGGGATTCGCTTTGGTAGGCAGGGTAAGTGGATGCAGTACAGAGGCAAAAACCAGTTTGTAAAGCAAAACTTCTGTGTTTATTCACACATAAGTAGTGTTGATCGAGCATGCTCGGCCAAACACCAGTTCGGCTCGAGCATCTCAATGCTCGGCACATGACGGTATTCGGTCGAATACCGCATGTGCTCGAGTCTCCTCCCCACACGTTTCTTGGCTGTTACGCAGCCAAATAAACGTGCAGGTAAGTACTGCCCTCACTGTAATGCCGTGGCCATGTTGGTTACTGGCATTACAGTGATTGGCTGGCCGTAACGCGTCGTCGGGTGCTATATAGCACCTGATGACGCGTGTTCGGCTCAGTCTTAGTCAAAGAGAGCTGTGCTGAGGAAGGGACACACAGTGTAGCGAGCGATATATGAATATTTTTAGTAGAAAAACTATTCAGAGACCCAAAAGTCCTTTTAAGCATTATTGTTGTGTGTGGCAGCAGCAATATCTATTTTTAGCGCAACCTGCGCTAAATAGCTAACACTTTACAGACCCAAAAGTCCTTTTGAGGACTGCTGTGTGTGTGTGGCAGCAATATTTATTTTTAGCGCCTCCTGCGCTAAATAGCAAGCAATAGTTAGGCCGCTTCAGACAGTGACATTAGCTGCGCCACATCTCCAGTGTAAAGTGTGCGCATCCCAAAAATATCTGTGACATCCAGTATCCTTTTTCCGTAGAAAATATCCGCTGCAGACAGAGACATTAGCTGCGCAAGATCTCCAGTGTAAAGTGTGCGCATCCAAAAATATCTGACATCCAGTGTACTTTTTCCGTAGACGGTGTCCGCTGCGGACAGTGACCTTAGTTGTTGCCACATCTCCTGTGTAAAGTGTGCGCATCCAAAAAATATCTGTGACATACAGTGTACTTTTTCAATAGACGGTGTCCGCTTCTGACAGTGATATTACCAGTGCCACATCTACAGTGTAACGTGTGCGCTGAAAAAATGTATCTGTGACATACAGTGTACTTTTTCCGTAGACGCTGCAGACAGTGACATTACCCGTGGTACCTCTCCTGTATAACGTTTCCTCATCCCAGATACCTGTGACATTCCCTGTAATTTTTTATTAGCCGCTGGTGACAGCATTGACATTATCTGCGGGATATCTCCTGCATGACGTTTCCACATCCCAAATACCTTTTTAAATTTGTTTGCGCATACACTTCCAAATCCTACGCTACTGTACGTGTGACAGACTTTCAAGTATATATAACATTTAATATGAAGAAGGTAAGCAGTAAGGGACGGGGCAGTGGCCGTGCTGCTGATGGTGCACGCAGAGGCCATGGCCCTGGGCGCAGTGAAACTGTGCCTGCTGACAGAGCACAAGACAAACAATCATCCACGATACCTAGCTTCATGTCCCAGTTTGCAGGGCGGCGCAGGACACCACTCTTGAAATCAGACCAGTGTGACCATGTGGTCGGTTGGATTGCAGCAGATAATGCTTCCAGTCGCTTAAGCACCACCCTGTCTTCCACCAAGTCCAGTCTCGGTAGCCAAGAGTCTGCTCAACACAATTCTCACCCTGATCCTCTTTCCTCCCACCATAGAGAGTCTGGGCAAACAAGTGATCCCACGCTCGGATATTCCGAGGAGTTCTTTTAAGCGCCATTCCTTGATTTGGCCCTCTCGCCAAGCACGCTTGAAGAGGGACAGATCCTGTGCCCTGATTCCCAAACTCTTGAGCATCTACAATCACAAGAAGATGACGGTGGGGAACAGCAATTACTGTTTAATGAGGTGGATGATGATGAGACACAGTTGCCAATAAGTCAATGGCAATTACTGTCTGAAGAGGTGGATGAAGAGGATGAGACACAGTTGTCAATCACTGAGGTTGTGGTTAGGTCAACAAGTCAGGAGGATGAGCAGAGTGAGGAAGTGGAAGAGAAGGTGGTGGACGATGAAGTCACTGACCCAACTTGGGAAGATGGAAAGCCGAGCGAGGACAACAGTACAGAGGGGGAGGGATCTGCAGCACCGCAACAGGCTGGAAGAGGCAGTGGGGTGGCAAAAGGGAGAAGGCGGGCCACACCAAACAGCACCCCCTTGCAGAAATATCCATTGCCAAGGGGTAGGTGTTCCGCAGTATGGCGCTTTTTTGAGGAAAGTGCGGACGATAATGAGCTGGGGTGTGAGCACTAGCAACCTCACCACTACTAGCATGATCCGCCACATGGCATCCAAGCACTGTAATAAGAGGGACGAACGCCTGGGTCCACAATCTGTGTCTGCGGGTCACAACACTGCCTTCTCTTCCCCTGTGTTACGTGCTGGCCAATCCCCTGTCGAAGGCACAGGCCTGGATGCCTCCCGCCCTGCACCCTCTCAAGCACCATCAGCGACCCCATCCACTTCCGTGTTCCAGCGCATTGTCCAAATGTCCTTACCCTAGGCATTTGAATGCAAGCGCAAATACCCAGCCACCCAGCCACAGGCCATAGCACTAAATGCGCAACTTTCCAAATTACTAGCCCTGGAAGTGCTGCCACTTAGGCTTATGGACACTGAGGCCTTCCGCAGCCTGATGTCGGCGGCCGTCCCGCGTTACGCCGTCCCCAGCCGCCACTATTTTTCAAGGTGTGCCGTGCCAGCCTTACACCAACATGTGTCTTGTAACATGGCAAGTGCCCTCACAAACGCAGTTACTGGGAAGGTCCACTTAACCACGGACACATGGACAAGTGGATTCGGCCAAGGACGCTACATTTCCCTGACGGGACACTGGGTGAACATTGTGGAGGCCGGGAGCGAGTCGTACCCTGGGATGGCACAGGTGCTACCGACGCCAAGGATTGCGGGCCCTACGTCAATCAGGGTTTCCACCAGCACCTATGTTAGTGGCTTTAACCCCCACTTCTCCTCCTCCGCCTCCTCCTTCACTTCCACCTCTTAATTATCAGCGTGTAGCACCAGTCAGCCATCAGTTATCTCAGCGCGAATTGGACGATGAAGAGGAGGAGCAGGAGACGGTTGTGTCAGCCACATAGGGTAGTACTAATGGAAGTTTAATTCCATCTGTTCAGCTTGGGTGGGCAGAAGAGGTTAAAGAGGATGAGGAGATTGAGAGTCATCCTCCTAATGACGACAGCGAAGTCTTGGCTGTCGGTACTCTGGCACACATGACTGACTTCATGCTAGGCTGCCTTTCCAGTGACCCGCACGTTATACGCATCTTAGACAACAAGGATTACTGGTTGTTCACCCTTCTCGACCCCCTCTACAAAGAGAACTTCTCATCTCTCATTCCTCTGGTGGAGAGAATGAGCAAAACTGTGCAATACCAGAAGGTCCTTGTTGAAAAATTGCTCTAAACTTTTCCATTTGACAACCCTGGCGGCAGAGTCCATAGTTCCTTGGGCAACCGAGGAGGAGAAACAAGGGGAACATACAGCAGTTCCAACAGAGGCAGGGCAACACTCTCCAAAGCCTGGGACAGTTTCATGACACCCCGCCAGCACCCTCACCCTGATGCACAGCCTACTGTCACAAGGAGGGACACATTTTGGAAGATGGTGAAGAAGTACATAGCAGACCATGCCAGCGTCCTCAATGATCCCTCAGTGCCCTACAACTACTGAGTGTCCAAGCTGGACACGTGGCATGAACTGGCGCTCTACGCCTTGGAGGTGCTGGCCTGCCCTGCCACCAGCATTTTGTTTGAGTGGGTATTTAGTGCTGCTGGTGGCATTATAACAAATAAGCACATCCGCCTGTCAACTGAAAATGTAACAAGGCCTGGATTTACCATGACTTCTCGACTCCACCAGAGGAAAGCTGATGAACATAAGGGCACTTTAAATGTGTTGTTTATAATGTACTGAATACACTATATTCCCATGCACCCCTTCCACCAAAAACAAGGGTATATGGTTGAATCTTCATTTTCTCCTCCTCCTCCTATTCTATCATATCAACATGCTTAATCGTCGCATATAATGCCCTCGCATATAATGTTTTACAGGGTCAGCAAACCTGTAGCCCCTCACCTACAATCTTTTAGAGGGTCAGCTCACCTGTTCGCCCTTGTATATAATTTTTTAGAGGATCAGCTCACCTGAAGACCCTTGCATATAATTTTTTAGAGGGTCAGCATACCAGCAGGCCCTCACCTACAATCTTTTACAGGGTCAGCTCACCAGCAGGCCCTCGCATATAATTTTTCAGAGGGTCAGCTCACCTGAACGCCCTCGCATATAATTTTTTAGAGGGTCAGCATACCAGCAAGCCCTCACCTACAATCTTTCACAGGGTCAGCTCACCTGCAGGCCCTCGCATATCATTTTTTAGAGGGTCAGCTCACCTGCAGGCTCTCGCATATAATTTTTTAGAGGATTAGCTCACCAGCAGGCCATGTACCTACATTCTTTTATAGGGTCAGCTCCCCTGCAGGCCTTTGCATATAATTTTTTAGAGGGTCAGCGCACCTACTGGCCATAACCTACAATCTTTTACAGGGTCAGCTCAGCAGCAGGCTATCACCTACAATCTATTACAAGATCAGCTCACCTGCAGGCCCTCGCATATAATTTTTTAGAGGGTCAGCTCACCAGCAGGCCCTCACCTACAATCTTTTACAGGGTCAGCTCACCTGCAGGCCCTCGCATATAATTTTTTAGAGGGTCAGCTCACCTGCAGGCCCTCACCTACAATCTTTTACAGGGTGAGCTCATCAGCAGGCCCTCACTTAAAATCTTTTACAGGGTCAGCTCACCTGCAGGCCCTCACCTACAATCTTTTACAGGGTCAGCTCATCTGCTGGTCCTCACCTAAAATCTTTTACAGGGTCAACTCACCTACAGGCCCTCGCATATAATTTTTTAGAGGGTCAGCTCACCTGCAGGCCCTTGCACATAGTTTTTTAAACGCCAGCTCACCAGCAGGCCCTCACCTACAATGTTTTACAGGGTCAGCTCACTTGCAGGCCCTCACCTACAATCTTTTTCACGATCAGCTCACCAACAGGCCCTCATATATAATTTTTTTGAGTGTCAGCTCGCCTGCAGGCCCTCGCATATAATTTTTTAGAGGGTCAGCTCATCTGCAGGCCCTCACCTACAATCTTTTACAGGGTCTGCTCACCTGCTGATCCTCACCTACAATCTTTTACAGGGTCAACTCACCTACAGGCCCTCGCATACCATTTTTTAGAGGGTCAGCTCACCAGCAGGCCCTCACCTACAATCTTTTACAAGGTCAGCTCATCTGCAGGCCCTCGCATATAATTTTTTAGAGGGTCAGCTCACCAGGAGACCCACACCTAAAATCTTTTACAGGACCATCTCACCTGCAGGCCCTCACATATCATTTTTTAGAAGGTCTTATCACCTGCAGGACCTCACCCACAATCTTTTACAAGGTCAGTTCACCTTCAGGCCCTCACATATCATTTTTTAGAGGGTCTGCTCACCTGCAGGCTCTCACCTACAATCTTTTACAGGGTCTGCTCACCTGCAGGCCCTTGCACATAGTTTTTTTAGAGGGCCAGGTCACCTTCAGGCCCTCGCATATAATTTTTTAGAGGGTCAGCTCACCAGCAGGCCCTCACCTAAAATCTTTTACAGGATCATCTCACCTTCAGGCCCTTGCATATAATTTTTTAGAGGGTCAGCTAACCTGCAGGTCCTTACCTACAATCTTTTACAAGGTCAGCTCACCAGCAGGCCCCCACCTACAATGTTTTACAGGGTCAGCTCACCTGCAGGCCCTCACCTACAATCTTTTTCAGGATCAGCTTACCAGCAGGCCCTCGTATATAATTTTTTGGAGTGTCAGCTCGCCTGCAGGCCCTCGCATATAATTTTTAAGAGGGTCAGCATACCAGCAGGCCCTCACCTACAATCTTTTACAGGGTTAGCTCACCAGCAGGCCTTCACCTACAATCTTTTACAGGGTGAGCTCACTTGCAGGCCCTCGCATATAATTTTTTAGAGGGTCAGCTCACTTGCTGGTCCTCACCTACAATCTTTTAGAGCAGGGGTGTCAAACTCAAATTCATCGGGGGCCGCATCAGCAGTATGGTCCCCCTCAAAGGGCCGGTTGTATCTGTAGGACTATGTGTCCACTCTTTATTATCATAAATTATTGTCACTGCATTCAATTATTACTGTTTTTTGTAATAATGTAAGTAATAACTAGCTCTGAAAGCAGAAACATAGTCAGAATAATGGCAAGTAGATATTCAAATGTACAATTATTGTACAATTTATTGAAAAAAGATTTTTGGTAACAGACAGTAATTATATATTTTTTTTAAACATCTGTGGATGACGGACACTGTTATGGGGGGATCTGTGGATGACGGACACTGTTATGGGGGATCTGTGGATGACGGACACTGTTATGGGGGGATCTGTGGATGACGGACACTGTTATGGGGGGATCTGTGGATGACGGACACTGTTATGGGGGATCTGTGGATGACGGACACTGTTATGGGGGGATCTGTGGATGACGGACACTGTTATGGGGGGATCTGTGGATGACGGACACTGTTATGGGGGGATCTGTGGATGACGGACACTGTTATGGGGGGATCTGTGGATGACGGACACTGTTATGGGGGATCTGTGGATGACGGACACTGTTATGGGGGATCTGTGGATGACGGACACTGTTATGGGGGGATCTGTGGATGACGGACACTGTTATGGGGGATCTGTGGATGACGGACACTGTTATGGGGGGATCTGTGGATGACGGACATTGTTATGGGGGGATCTGTGGATGACGGACACTGTTATGGGGGATCTGTGGGTGACGGACACTGTTATGGGGGGATCTGTGGGTGACGGACACTGTTATGGGGGATCTGTGGGTGACGGACACTGTTATGGGGGGATCTGTGGGTGATGGACACTGTTATGGGGGATCTGTGGATGACGGACACTTATGGGGGGATCTGTGGATGACAGACACTGTTACAGGGGGGGCGATCTGTGGATGACAGACACTGTTACAGGGGGGGGGGGATCTGTGGCTGGCAGTGTTATATATGTGCCATCCACAGACCCCCCACCCCATAACAGTGCCATCCACAGATTCCGTGTAAACGCCCCCCCACCCCCCAGTATACAAATATAAAATGTATTATTGAATTAAAAGTTATTAAACATGCCCCCTTCACTCCTAATTGTACCGTATATCCTAATTGCTTGTGCATAATGCCGGCAGGCAGGACGGGCGGCCGGCTCGTCACTCACTGACGTCACTTGCCTGCGCCGCCTGCTTCATTCATAAAGGAGGCGGTGCAGGCACGTGACATCAGGGAGTTACGCTGCCGCCCGCCCAGCCTGCCTGCATTCTACACAAGCAATTAGGATATACGGTACAATTATTTCCTCTGTAGAACGGCCGGCGCCGCTAGAGGGCAGACGTTCTCTGGCTTGTAGGCTGCCGCGCATGCGCTGAAGAGGCGGCTTTCTTGTGTCCAAAAAAAAAAAAAAACGAGAATAAAAGGTGAAGGCTGGCGGCCGGCGGCGGCTGCGCGGGCCACATGACGAGGTCTGGCGGGACGGATTTGGCCCGCGGGCCTTGTGTTTGACACCCGTGTTTTAGAGGGTCAACTCACCAGCAGGCCCTCACCTACAATTTTTTACAGGGTCAACTCACCTACAGGCCCTCGCATATAATTTTTTAGAGGGTCAGCTCACCTGCAGGCCCTTGCACATAGTTTTTTAGAGGGTCAGCTCACCAGCAGGCCCTCACCTACAATGTTTTACAGGGTCAGCTCACTTGCAGGCCCTCACCTACAATCTTTTTCACGATCAGCTCACCAACAGGCCCTCGTATATAATTTTTTTGAGTGTCAGCTCGCCTGCAGGCCCTCGCATATAATTTTTTAGAGGGTCAGCTCATCTGCAGGCCCTCACCTACAATCTTTTACAGGGTCTGCTCACCTGCAGGCCCTCACCTACAATCTTTTATAAGGTCAGCTTACCTGCAGGCCCTCACATATAATTTTTTAGTTAGTCATCTCACCAGCAGGCCCTCACCTCCAATCTTTTGCAGGGTCAGCTCACCTGCAGGCCCTCGCATATAATTTTTCAGAGGGTCTGCTCACCTGCAGGCCCTCATCTGCAATCTTTTAAAATGTCAGCTCACCAGCAGGCCCTCACTTACAAAGTTTTACAGGGTCAGCTCACCTATAGGCCCTCGCTTTTAATTTTTTAAATGGTCAGCTCACCTGCAGGCCCTTACCTACAATCTATTTCAGGATCAGCTCACCAGAAGGCGCTCGCATATAATTTTTTAGAGTGTCAGCTCACCTGCAGGCCCTCGCATATAATTTTTTAGAGGGTCAGCATACCAGCAGGCCATCACCTACAAACTTTTACAGGGTCAGCTCACCAGCAAGCCCTAGCATATAAGTTTTTAGAGGGTCAGCTCACCTGCAGGCCCTCACCTACAATTTTTTACAGGGTCAGCTCACCTACAGGCCCTCACCTACAATGTTTTGCAGGGTCAGCTCACCTGCAGGCCCTCGCATATAGTTTTTTAGAGGGTCAGCTCACAGCAGGCCCTCACCTACAATCTTTTACAGCGTCTGCTCACCAGCAGGCCCTTGCACATAGGTTTTTGGAGGGTCAGCTCACCTGCAGGCCCTCGCATATAATTTTTTTTAGAGGGTCAGCTCACCAGCAGGCCCTCACCTAAAATCTTTTACAGGATCATCTCACCTTCAGGCCCTTGCATATAATTTTTTTAGAGGGTCTGCTCACCTGCAGGCCCTCACCTACAATCTTTGACAAGGTCAGCTCACCAGCAGGCCCTCACTTACAATGTTTTACAGGGTCAGCTCACTTGCAGGCCCTCACCTATAATCTTTTTCACGATCAGCTCACCAACAGTCCCTCGTATATCATTTTTCTGAGTGTCAGCTCGCCTGCAGGCCCTCGCATATAATTTTTTAGAGGGTCAGCTCATCTGCAGGCCCTCATCTACAATCTTTTACAGGGTCTGCTCACCTGCAGGCCCTCACCTACAATCTTTTACAAGGTCAGCTTACCTGCAGGCCCTCACATATAATTTTTTAGTGGGTCAGCTCACCAGCAGGCCCTCACCTCCAATCTTTTGCAGGGTCAGCTCACCTGCAGGCCCTCGCATATAATTTTTCAGAGGGTCTGCTCACCTGCAGGCCCTCATCTGCAATCTTTTAAAATGTCAGCTCACCAGCAGGCCCTCACTTACAATGTTTTACAGGGTCAGCTCACCTATAGGCCCTCGTATTTAATTTTTTAAATGGTCAGCTCACCTGCAGGCCCTTACCTACAATCTATTTCAGGATCAGCTCACCAGCAGGCGCTCGCATATAATTTTTTAGAGTGTCAGCTCACCTACAGGCCCTCACATATAATTTTTTAGAGGGTCAGCTCACCTGCAGGCCCTTGCACATAGTTTTTTAGAGGGTCAGCTCACCAGCAGGCCCTCACCTACAATGTTTTACAGGGTCAGCTCACTTGCAGGCCCTCACCTACAATCTTTTTCACTATCAGCTCACCAGCAGGCCCTCGTATATAATTTTTTTGAGTGTCAGCTCGCCTGCAGGCCCTCGCATATAATTTTTTAGAGGGTCAGCTCACCTACAATCTTTTACAGGGTTTTCTCACCTGCAGGCCCTCACCTACAATCTTTTACTAGGTCAGCTTACTTGCAGGCCCTCACATATAATTTTTTTGTGGATCAGCTCACCAGCAAGCCCTCACCTCCAATCTTTTGCAGGGTCAGCTCACCTGCAGGCCCTCGCCTACAATCTTTTTAAGAGGCAGCTCACCAGCAGGCCCTCGCATATAACTTTTTTTGAGTGTCAGCTCACCTGCAGGCCCTCACCTAAAATCTTTTACACGATCATCTCACGTTCAGGCCCCCGCATATAATTTTTTAGAGGGTCAGCTCACCTGCAGGTACTCACCTACAATCTTTTACAGGGTCAGCTCACCTGCAGGCCCTCACCTACAATCTTTTTCAGGATCAGCTAACCAGCAGGCCTTCGTATATAATTTTTTTGAGTGTCAGCTCGCCTGCAGGCCCTCGCATATAATTTTTTAGAGGGTCAGCATACCAGCAGGCCCTCACCTACAATCTTTAACAGGGTCAGCTTACCTGCAGGCCCTCACCTACAATCTTTAACAGGGTCAGCTCACCTGCAGGCCCTCATCTACAATATTTTACAGGGTCATCTTACCAGCAGGCCCTCACTTACAATCTTTTACAGGGTCAGCTCACCTGCAGGACCTCGCATATAATTTTTTAGAGGATCAGCTCACCTGCTGGTCCTCACCTACAATCTTTTACAGGGTCAGCTCACCAGCAGGCCCTCACCTACAATCTTTTACAAGGTCAACTCACCTACAGGCCCTCGCATATAATTTTTCAGAGGAAACCCTGACGAAGGAGCCCGATAGGCTCTGAAACGCGTAGGTAGTTTTTTGTCCTACGGAGGCTCCTGTACTCTCAACGGTGACGTCACCGAAAGTGGTTTCCCGGACAACTGAATCACAAGCTCCCTCGCACCGCGTGTGCTTCCGGCCGGGGCTGCGCTGTTGCTAGTAGGTGAGCAAGGAGGACGCCTCGATTTAAAAGACACAATCGCCAAAAGAAGAATACAGAAAAGAATTGAGAAGAGCGTTACACAACCAACTAGGGGATTACATTGGATGAAGTATAAGGTACGGACCGCACTATTATTATTGTTTTTTAACGCTTGCTTTCACCGCTTGATTTCCGATCAAGAATATACACATTTATCCTTTTTGCTTGCTTTCGCCGCTTGATTTCTAATCAAGACAACACACACTTATCTCAGCACAGCCGACCGTTCCAGACTAACCTCTCTTTTTTAGGCTGACACCAACCCATTGAGCAAATTTGAATGGGATTAGCTGTTTAGTTTGTCTGCCAGCGCTGATGTCTCATATCACCCACGGGTGATACAATTTTGATATATATTTACTGTAGGAGGACAACAGCTCCTTGTTAGACACCGAGCGGCGGAATCTCCCCTCACAGGTAGATTGACACATCTAAACAATAGGAGCGCAGGGGGATCCCTCCCTTTTGACTTATATAAAAAAAATTGGAGGGTCAGCTCACCTGCAGGCCCTTGCACATAGTTTTTTAGAGGGTCAGCTCACCTGTAGGCCCTCACCTACAATCTTTTACAGGGTCAGCTCACCTGCAGGCCCTTGCATATAATTTTTTAAAGGGTCAGCTCACCTGCTGGTCCTCACCTACAATCTTTTACATGGTCAGCTCACCAGCAGGCCCTCACCTACAATCTTTTACAGGGTCAACTCACCTACAGGCCCTCGCATATAGTTTTTTAGAGGGTCAGCTCACCTGCAGGCCCTTGCATATAATTTTTTAGAGGGTCAGCTCACCTGCAGGCCCTCACCTACACTCTTTTACAGGGTCAGCTCACCAGCAGGCCCTCACCTACAATCTTTTACAGGGTCAGCTCACCTGCAGGCCCTTGCATATAATTTTTTAAAGGGTCAGCTCACCTGCTGGTCCTCACCTACAATCTTTTACAGGGTCAGCTCACCAGCAGGCCCTCACCTACAATCTTTTACAGGTCAACTCACCTGCAGGCCCTCGCATATAATTTTTTAGAGGGTCAGCTCACCAGGTGGCCCTCACCTAAAACCTTTTACAGGCCCTCGCATATAATATTTTAGAAGGTCTTTTCACCTGCAGGCCCTCACCTACAATCTTTTACAAGTTCAGCTCACCTGCAGGCCCTCGCGCATAATTTTATAGAGTCTCAGCTTACCTGAAGGCCCTCGCATATAATGTTTTAGAGGGTTAGCTCACTTGCAGGCCCTCGCATATAATGCTTTACAGGGCCAGCTCACCTATAGGCCCTTGCATATAATGTTTTACAGGGTTAGCTCACCTGCAGGTCCTCGCATATAATTTTTTTGAGGGTCAGCTCACCAGCAGGCCTTCACCTACAATCTTTTACATGGTCAGCTCACCTGCAGGCCCTTACATTTTATTTTTTAGAGGGTCAGCTCACCAGCAGGCCATAAATCATAATTTTTCAAGGGTGTATGATGCCCTCCTTTATGTGTAATAAAGAGTGTATTGGAGTGCCGGTTCCTTATAATTTTTGGAAGCCCTTTCACTAAGTGCATAGGCTTTATGAGTGTAGGAGTCCAACTACCTGAAAAATTGCACCACAATGTGAATGAGGCCCTTCATTATGTGATATACAGGTTGTATCTGAGTGCCTCTTCCTTGTAATTTTTGGCAGCACTTGCACTTTATATACAAGTAAATATACAAGAAAGAATGTTTCCTAACAATTTTTCCTCTAAAATTGATTTCGTCTTCGGTTTTGTGCGTATTAGTGTCAGTCTGTTAAAGTGGCGTACTACTCGGACAACATCGTTCCCAGCAGTGACCTGGGAGTCCAAGATGCATTCAGACATCCTTCCCATGCTGTTCCTGAACCATTTTTGTGGTGTTTCCACCAATATCTGACCTTTTTCTTTGAACCAGACACCCTCCCCTCTTCAGAGCAGTAGAGCACCTGAGCATCCCGAGGTGTTCGGTCCGAGCACCCGAGCACTTTGGTGCTCGATCAACACTACACATAAGGTATACAGGGCCGTCTTTAATATTGATTGGACCCTGGGCAAGAATTTCCTTGGGCCCCCTGAAATGCTAAGGTCCATCTGTCTTCATGAGTGATTATCGCAGGGAAGGCAGGTTAGTTAGTGTACCCGAGCATTCGATTTTAAGACGCCTGTGGCCACCGCAGGGGTACAGGAGGCAGAAGCACAGCTCCCGCACAGCCCGTCTCCCCTTTTCAAATAGAAGACGGGTGGCCCTTAGCAACGCTCTTTTTTAGAGAGCGCTGCTAAGGGCCATTTCAGCCACAGTTTTCTACTAAAATTAAACGTTTTGGCTAAATAAACTATATTCTAAAAATGTTACTTATCACTTGCCCTACACTTTAGCAAAAAAAAATATTAAATGGCAGTTACACTTTAAGCTCTTCCAAGCGACGGTCGTCCTGAGGATCGGTGATAAACGCCTGTCATACGGTTGCTAATCAATGCAGTATTATTTATTTAGGGACTGTAAGCACATGCAGTCTCAGGAGTGGGTCCGCAGCCTCACAGGAGTACAGGACCAGTATCTGTACACGTATGTATGGCATAATTAATGGAATGACACATCACACATGACATGACATGAGTTACCAGGCTGCCTGGTAAAGACCTGTGTCACTCATGTCATGTCATGTGTCATTCCATTAATTATGCCATACATACGTGTACAGATACTGGTCCAGGCTGCAGACACATGATTATTGCCACATCATGTGTCACAGACTCACATGCCACTCTGACTGTACTGTACAGCCATTCAGACAGTTCCACTTCCTTTAGAAAAGCGAGCCTGCAGTGCACACCATTGACAAGCGACTTACTTACAGATAGTCTAGAGGTGACCGTGACTCAGGTGAGTAACCGAACCGACTGAGTGTCTAGACTAGTGATGGTGGTGGTGATGGACTGGGTGTCTCCTCTGTGACGCGGCCGCCTTTGCAAGTTGAGGAACTTGAGGGCTGAGGCTGGTGTCACCCGGTGCGGTAGAAAATGGTGTCAACAATTATTTTCTGTCCGCCGCCACAAAACAATAGTGCTTATAGAACAGACTACACAGTGTAGCAGTATACTGTATATTGTGGGGCACAGTGTATGCTATATGTGTATAACATAAACATATTTCACATGAAAACTTACAGTTACTTGGCTTGGCCCTTGGGGATCTCGGACCCCATTTCAACTCTTGGCTGGGGGGCTTGGCGGAGCTGATGTTGTGTTTTATCCTAATGAGAAAGATTTCATAATAAGGATTTGGGGAAGAGGCAGAGGGATAGCAGAGCAGAGAGAGGCTGGTGCTGCTACTAGGGGGTCATACCATGGGGGAGTAATAAAGCCCACCATAATGCCCCCCCAGTAGAAATAATTCTCCTTTTAATGTGACAGTGCAGAAAATACCCCCTTGTAATACCCCCAGTTGAGCTAATGTCCCCATAGTGCCCCCATAATGACCCAGTATAAAATACCCCTATATAGTGCCCCCAGTAAATTCCCCCATAGTGCTCCTCTCCCCCCTTCCTGCTAGTGCCCCCCATAATGTACCAGTATAAAATGCCCCATATATAGTGCCCCAGTAGATGCCCTCAGTGTCCGGCCTCTGATAGGCTGCCGGCCTAGTGTCCCCCATAATGCCCCCCAATAATGTGCCAGTAAGTGTCCCCATAGTTGCCCCCCCATGTGCCAGTATCAAGTGCCTCTCTCTTCCCCCCATGTCCTAGTATCATAGTGCCATCTCCCCCCCCCCCCCAAAAAAAGGTGCCAGTATCAAGAGCCTCTCTCCTCCCCCCCCCCCCAAAAAAGTGCCAGTATCAATCAAGTGCCTCTCTCCTCCCCCATGTCCCTGTATCATAGTGCCATCTCCCCCCCCCCCCCCAAAAAAAAAGTGCCAGTATCAAGAGCCTCTCTCCTCCCCCCCATGTCCCAGTATCATAGTGCAATCTCCCCCCCCCAAAAAAAAGTGCCAGTATCAAGTGCCTCTCTCCCCCCCATGTCCCAGTATCATAGTGCCATCTCCCCCCCCCCCAAAAAAAAGTGCCAGTATCAAGAGCCTCTCTCCTCCCCCCCATGTCCCAGTATCATAGTGCAATCTCCCCCCCCCCCCCCCCAAAAAAGTGCCAGTATCAAGTGCCTCTCTCCTCTCCCCCCCATGTCCCAGTATCCTAGTGCCATCTCCCCCCCCAAAAGTGCCAGTATCAAGTGCCTCTCTCCTTCCCCCCAAGTGGCAGTATCATAGTGCCAAATCCCCCCCCATGTGCCAGTGTCAGGTGCCAACCCTCTCCCCCCCACACGTGCCAGTATCAAGTGCCTCCCCATGTGCCAGTATCATAGTGCCAACCCCCCTCCCATGTGCCAGTATCAGGTGCCAACCCCCCTCCCCCCATGTGCCAGTATCAAGTGCCTCCCGCTCCCCCCATGGCAGTAACAGTCGGGTATTTAAAAAAAAAAAACGTATACTTACCTCCATGTCTGCGATGCGATGCAGCCTCTTCCTGTGTCCCGCCCTGTATGTCCATATATGGAGTCAGTGCTTGTGTATTCTAATTTAGCCTGTATTTCAGAAAAGTTTCTGCTGGGATTCGAACCCACGACCATCTGTATCAGAGGAAAAGCACTTATCCACACAGCCATAAGAGCAGCCTTGCTACTGAAAAAATATGAGATTTCTACTGTTATAAGTGTACATCTATACACATGACAGCTGCCCTAATACACCCAGCACTGCTATATCTCTATATGACAGCTGTCCCAGCACACTCAGCTCTGCTATATCTCTATATATGATAGCTGCCCCAGAACACCCAGCTCTGCTACATCAAATACACATGAAAGCTGCACCAGCACACTCAGCTCTACTATATCTCTATATATGACAGCTGCCCCAGCACACCCAGCTTTGCTACATCTAATACACATGACAGCTGCACCAGCACACTCAGCACTACTATATCTCTATATATGACAGCTGCCCCAGCACACCCAGCTCTGCTACATCTATATATCTCTAAGTATTGCTATACAGTAGATAGATATAGAGATATAGCAGAGCTGAGTGTGCTGGGGCAGCTGTCATGTGTATAGATGTAGCAGAGCTGGGTGTGTTTGGGCAGCTGTCATGTGTATAGATGTAGCAGAGCTGGGTTTGCTGGGGCAGCTGTCATATATAGAGATATAGCAGAGCTGAGTGTGCTGGGGCAGCTGTCATGTGTATAGATGTAGCAGAGCTGGGTGTGTTTGGGCAGCTGTCATGTGTATAGATGTAGCAGGGCTGGGTTTGCTGGGGCAGCTGTCATATATAGAGATATAGTAGAGCTGAGTGTGCTGGTGCAGCTGTCATGTGTATTAGATGTAGCAGAGCTGGGTGTGTTTGGGCAGCTGTCATGAGTATATATGTAGCAGAGCTGGGTGTGTTTGGGCAGCTGTCATGTGTATAGATGTATCAGAGCTGGGTTTGCTGGGACAGCTGTCATATAGAGATATAGCAGGGCTGGATGTGTTAGTGCAGCTGTCATGTGTATAGATGTACACTTAGCCAGCTATAACAGTAGAAGTTTCATATTTTTTCAGTCAGTAGTAATGCAGCTCTTATGGCTGTGTGGTTAGGTGCTTTGCCTCTGATACTGAAGGTTGTGGGTTTGAATCCCAGACACATCTCTCCCTCTCCTGAGGACGGCAATACAAATGACTATGCCTGAGCGTACATACGGTAGGGACGCAAGGGCAGGGTTGGGAGGAGGAGCTAGCATGGCACTGGCCGGCAGACTCGGCAGTAAGCTATTGTAATTGACAGACAAGTCCTTCACTTCTAATGCGAGCAGCGAGCCCCACACCGCTCGCTCACATAGACAACAAGTGAATGTGGGAGTCGGGAACGGAGCTGCTGGGCCCGGGGCAGCTGCCCCTGCGGCAAAGACGGCCCTGAAGGTATAGCACAAAATGCAAGTCACTTTGCAGTCTTGCTGTTTGTTCACACACACGAAAAGTTCATAAAGCAAGAAAGTCACCTTATCTCCTGGGTGTCCATAGGCAGGCTTTAGGAGGCCTGTTTCCCCTCCAACTTAGCACAAGCCTCAGATCCTAACACAGAGATCCCCTCTGCTGATTCCAGTTGTCTTTTAAAGGCAGCTAGGTGTTGCCAAAATCCGGGGAGCACCTGAGATCCAGTCCGGTGTTTGACCCCACCTGGCCGCCAATCAGTCCAGCAGCACACACTGGGAGGAAAATACCTGTTTCCCCAGACAATACCCTTCACTGTGTCCAATCCCCCCCCCCCCTTTGTTCAACCCTGAGGGGGTGAACATATGCCAAACAGTGCACCCGGGACAGGGCATCCACATTTCCCTGCAACCAACCTTCTACTGTGGCTTGTCGCCGAGCCTCGGGTACCCGGTATGGTTTTAGGCGGACTTTTGCATGAGGCTCAGTGACAATGTCATGGCGAATTGTGGAAGTGCGTCCAAGGAGGTCTGAGATCACATCCGTGTTCCGACTAATGAACTCCCTGGCCTCCTGAGCCTGTTTAGAGGAGAGGCTGTCAGCAATTTTTACTGTGGCAACCGCTTCCCTTGCATCAGACTGAGGGTCCGGAGCCTCCTCCCCTAGAAAACCCAGCCGCGGTCTGTCTTCATTACAGGTTTCCCTATCTTTTCAATGTTTGAGTAAATTAACATGGTAAGCCTGTTATGGCTTTCGCCGCCCTGACTGGTGTACCTTGGAGTTTGCATCTCCAATTTTCTCGAGTACCTCGTAGGGCCGCTTCCACCTAGTGCAAAATTTACTGTCCACAGGCGTCCCACAAACCAAAACCAGATCTCCCAGGCTAAAGTTACAGACCCCAGATGCTCGATTATAGGTCCGACTCTGGGCTTGCTGAGCTATCTTCCTATGCTTCCTACCGATCCTTTTCCGTGGGGTTGTCTCCCCTTAATCCACCGGACCTACCGAGGGCCCCTCCGCCTTGGGTTTCCTGTGTTCTAACACCTCAACTGGGCCAGGCCTCGCTACTGGAGCTTTCCCTATCTCACGGGGATCAGTATGTACAACTGGGGGCTGGGAACAACGGAAAGTCTCTTCCTAATATCAAATCATAGTGCATGCTTGTGGTTACGGCCACCTCATGGATCTGCCTGCCGGCACATATGCTTAGGCACACTCGAGCTTTAGGGTACTCTTTTAAATCTCCATGTACACTGAGCACCCCAACTTTCCGGCCCATAAACTCGGTGGGTTGCACCAGGGAAGCCCTCACAAGGATCACTTGACTCCCTGAGTCCAGCAGAGCCACCACGGGAGTGACTCCCACCTCCATCTGACACAAAGGTTTGTTATTCAGAGTTTCTGGAGTGTCTGACACACCGACCCTTCTGGCATACCATGACTGTCGATACCCAAAGTTTACGTCCATGGGATCCCTTTTTCCTTCTGTGTCTGTTTTGACTAGGCATCTAGGGTGACGCTAGTTCCTTCGGTTGCAGAAGGAGCTGGGTGTCTCTTTTCCTCTTCCCTACAGCTGAGGGTTTTGTTCAGTGTCTACCATCCAGATATGCACATGGGCATAGCAGCTTAGGGAAAGTGTTTTAAGGATTGCTAGGAGGTGACCCCTTTTGTTCCCTAGCATTTGGGGCCTAGCCAGTTGTTTTTGTTTGCTTTGCCTTGTTCTGTTTCCTTCCCTTATCTTACCCACCGTGACAGATCCCCTCTGCTGATCCCAGCTGTCTTTTAAAGGCAGCTAGGTGTTGCCAAAACCCTGGACCGGCACATTAGATCCAGTCCGGTGTTTGACCCCACCTGGCCGCCAATCAGTCCAGCAGCACACACTAGGAGGAAAATACCTGTTTGCCCAGACAATACCCTTCACTGTGTCACACCATGTACACAAAAGTATGTAAAGATAATCTTAGATGTCACACTTGGAAATTTAAAAGCTTAAAGGGAGTGTCCAACTTTGACCACTGTAACGAATCACCTGGCACCCCGACTGAGTACCTTCGTTGATGGTTGCTCCTAGCGTTTCCTGAGGTTTCCAAGCACTCTGGCAGACACCACAATCACCGAACCGAAGAAGCATATAAATCCTCTCAAGCATATGAATGCTGTAGACAGTTGAATAGGAAACCATACGAATAGGTTTACACTCCTAGCAGTCAAACTGGAACAGCATACCATAAATCCTCCCCCAAGAATGAGACGACACTTCACTTTGAGGGTTAAAACAGGAACTCTTTATTGAGGGCTACCCGCCCGTATTTATGCAGGACCCCAACTGGTGGACACGCCCCTAGGGGACCAGAAGGAAGACTGTGACACAGGACAGATACGTAGCACTCAGAATACACAGACACAACACATCCCCACAATGCATCATGGTTTCCTCCTCTCTGCCCTGGAGACACCTGAGGAGCAATTCAATTATCTCTCAGGACAAAGGGAAATCGCCAATACACATGTGGGGACAACAGGACAGAAATCACCATTTAAACATACAATGTCACAACCCTTACAGTAAACACAGACATTTAACATATCCCCAGATAGCTCAAGTCTGAGTGCATATCATTAGGTGAATGGCACTCAGAATACACGAATACAATAAAATTAGCTATCTGGGTACCCTCACATAACATACAACAAAATTCCAAAGACAGAAAAATACATGAACTTATATAACTATGCCCAAATATTGCATTCAAACGTACAAATTTACCAGGGGCCATAGTCAGCAGGTAGGAGGCGGGTAGCCAGGCCTCTCCAATGCCCAGTTGCGAGGCGGGTTCCGCCACAACCGCAATTTTATCTTGTCTCTGGACAGCGCTGTTCCTAGCAGAGAAAGGGGTTATCTGCTTACTGCCACTCAATTCCAGCATGGAGGGTTTGATTGCTTCCAGTCCAAAGAGTGTAAACTTCTATTAAGGGTCACTTGTGCTGCAGCCAATCACTGGCTTAGTCTGTCCTCAATAATTGCCTGGTGTGTCTGCCTGTGTAAAGGGGCTCTATAGCATCAGATTGTGAATACATATGAAAGATAAGGGAGGTGTAAAGATTAGGTTTTGAGAAATTAGGACATTTCCAAGGAAATTAAACTAAACAATGGTACAAGCTTTTATTGAAGAGAAAGTATGAATATTTTTAGACCAATGTTTTCCATCTTGGTCAAACTACAGCCATCCCAAAGGTGGCCTTACCAACCACTTACATTACAATGTGATTTCGTTTCAATTAGAGAGTACAGCTCTACCCTTAAAAAATGTGAATGGAAAAATAAAAAAGTAATGTCTTTTGGACAGCAGGCAGTAAAAAACAAAAATGAAAAAAATTTATTGTTTACAATGTGTAAAAAATCACCAAAAGATTTTTAAAAATGTTTAAGACCAAATTTTAAAATAATGGGCAATTTTCTGATGAAATTCCCTTTATGGTAGATTTACACGTGCCGAGGAGCAGCCAGTTATTGGTAAGGAAGAGGTCCTTCCCGACAACTGGCTGCTCATTCAGTGGAGGTGAAGCTCTGCATTTACATTCAGCGATCACCTCCACAGTATGAGGACGAGGGGTGGCTATTGTGATCGCTCGTCCCCATACATGTATTGTTTCTGGGCAGCAGACTGCTGTTTAGACCGCATGATCTGCTGCCCAGAAATGATTTGAGTGTTTCGCTCATTCATCAGGTGATTGGCTGCACATTTAGATGGGCAGATTGTGGGGAACTAGGGTTTGCAGGAATGCCTGACTATCGGGACGTGTAAACTCACCATTAATGCTGCTAGATATATTAGCAGGGCAACAGAAAATCTTCATATACTGTGCAAACAAATAAGACTTCTGGCGTTTTACCAGATGGTCGGTAAACAGAATGGAATGGTCCTCACCACCTAAGGATAGCCCTGAAAATGAAAAGAGGCTAGTCCCAATGTATGACTGTACAACCCATTATGTTTATACATGTTAGAAAGTCATTTAGAACACATCCACTTTAAAATTTACTTTACTCCTACCACCTATGCTCAAAATTCAGAAAATGCACATTTTTATAAAAATGCACAGAAATACGGTATATCTGTTTTTCAGGAGCATCTTCCATCTATTTCTGTAAATGGGAACTGTATTCAGGAAAGCTATTCTAATTATATGGCACGAAGAAAGCCTGATCACTAGAAAGACAGCGTGCAGCCGGGATATTACTGAACAGATTTATGTCATGCGTAGATGCGTGCAATTACCAGACTATCAAAGGATGCATTATAAATGCCACATTTCTTTTGAGTTACACAGTAGCTCTTGCCTTTTATGAGAATTATAATGTAAAATCAGATTACCGAGAGTGTTTGGATTAATAACTTTTATCAGGGCCATCAAACGGAGTGACATCTGCGCCCTCCTCCTTTGTCCTGTGTATAAAGTTGATGGAATGTGACACAGGCACTTGACAGATTTCTTGCTGGTGACATCAAGTTATTTTTTATTTAACCAGTTTTTGTTGAAGTGGCATCTCCTGATGTATCCAGAACACAGTTCAACCTGGCATCTATCTTAATAAAGGAGAAAGGGGAACCCATCAATGTTATTTAGAGGCAGTAGATTATCTGTATCTACAGTACATAGATAATATGTTATATAAAGTAAATGGAATCTGGAAGCAGGAAATAAAACAGTCACTTTCCACTGTAAATCAAGTAAAGATCCTGTCCAGTTGAAAGTGTTCATTACATGGAGGTTAAAGGGGCTGTGCAGGGGTTTTATACTGATGACCTACCCTCAGGATAGGTCATCAATATCTGATCAGCGGGGGTCTGACACCCGGTACCCCTGCCGATCAGCTCTTTGAAGAGGAGGTGGTGCTCCATGCGAGCGCTGCTTCCTCTTCATTACACTGCCCGTCGTCTCCCCTGTTGTAATTACAAGTACTTACTCCATTCAAGTTAGTGGAGCGAGTGCTTGTCATTGCACTGCACTTCCAAGACTATGGGCAGTGTATTGAAGAAGCAGCACTTGCATGGAGCGCCATCTCCCAGAGGCGGCTCTTCCATTAGGCCACTTAGGCCGCCGCCAAAGGCCTCACGCTGGTGGGGGCCTCGCTCTGGCTCCCACCCGACACCACCGCAAGTACAATCAGGGGCGTCGTTAGGTCAAAACATTCAGGGCTTGAGACCTGGATGTTTTGTCCAGTGCCCCGAATGCTATTCCCCACCCCCCTTGTACTTGTTCCGCTTCTTTCGGGCTGCGTGGTCATGAATTCAGTCACTTCGGAGCGCAATCCCGTCCTGCGGCGCGTGATCCCACGAGACCCTCCGCGGGAAGTCACGGGGCTCACGGGATTACGCGCCGCAGGACGAGGTTGCGCTCTGAAGTGACTGAACTCATGCCCGCGCAGCAGCCTAGCAGATCAGCGGAACAAGTACAAGGTGGGGGGCAAATGCTGCAAATTACTTAATGTGGGGCAGTGTGGCTGGCAAATTACGTAATGTGCGGCAGTGTGGGTGGCAAATTACGTAATGTGGGGCAGTGTGGGGGGCAAATTACTTAATGGGGGCAGTGTGGCGGACAAATTACTTATTAGGGGCAGTGTGGGGAGCAAATTACATAATGTGGGGCAGTGTGGGGGGCAAATTACTTAATGGGGCAGTGTGGGGGGCAAATTACATAATGTGGGGGGGCAAATTGCTTAATGGGGCAGTGTGTTGGACAAATTACTTAATGGGGGCAGTGTGGGGGAAAATTGCTTAATGGGGGCAGTGTGTCAGACAAATTACTTAATGGGGGCAGTGTGGGGGGCAAATTACATAATGTGAGGCAGTGTGGGGACAAATTACTTAATGGGGGGCAGTGTGGGGGCAAGTTACTTAATGGGGGCAGTGTGTCAGACAAATTACTTAAAGGGGCAGTGTGGGGGGAAAATTACTTAATGGGGGCAGTGTGGGGGGCAAATTGCTTAATGGGGGCAGTGTGGCGGACACATTACTTAATGGGGGCAGTGTGGGGGGAAAATTACATAATGTGAGGCAGTGTGGGGACAAATTACTTAATGGGGGGCAGTGTGGGGGCAAGTTACTTAATGGGGGCAGTGTGTCAGACAAATTACTTAATGGGGGCAGTGTGGGGGAAAAATTACATAATGAGGGGCAGTGTGGGGGGCAAATTACTTAATGGAGACAGTGTGGGGGCAAATTACTTAAAGGGGCAATGTGAGGGGCAAATTACATATTGTGGGGCAGTGTGGGGGAAAATTACATAATGGGTCAGTGTGGGGGCCAGTATTACTAATGAGGGCATTCTAGAAGGGAATTACTATTGGTGGGACTATGAGGAGCACTATTACTATGGGGGCACTATTATTTCTTCAGGATAGTATTTGGGGGTATTGGGGAGCACAGTGAGCAGCAGGATAACACTGTGGGGACTCCAGGTTGGGGGATGATGATAGAAAAGTGAGGAAGCTAAGATGTCTGTGTGTCACACTCTACAGAGATGAGGCGGCTGAGAGAAGTTGTCCGGACCGAATGGAGAAGATGATGACAGAGAAGATCTACATCGGAGGAGACGTCACCCAGAGGCCCTGGATGTGACAGGCATGTGCTGCTGTATAGCAAGTACAGCAAAATGCGGTGTGCGGGAGGAGGGTCGATTTAGAGAACTGGTCCATATTCGTTGGGGCTTGGGCCCCGGATCTTCTGAGAACCTAGCAACGCCCCTAAGTACAATTATTGGCTTCCGCGGCCGCCCGGCGGGTGGCCTAAGCGGACTAATGGAATGGAAGAGCCGCAGTGGGGCCCGCAGCTGCTCTGAGCCCCTCTCTTTAAGGGCTTGTTCACACGACCGTGTGAAGCCCGTGCCCGTGCTGTGGACCACATATTGCGGTCCGCTAAGCACGGGCACCTGCCGTGTGGCAGCTGCATAGGGATTGCGGCCCCATTCACTTGAATGGGTCCGGGATCCCTCCGTTCTGCAAAAAGATAAAGGAAGCTCTATCTTTTTGCGGTGCAGAAGCACGGAACGGAACCTCAGAAAGAACTCCGTAGTGCTTCCGTAGTGTTCCGTTCCGCATCTCCGGATTTGCGGACCCATTGAAATGAATGGGTCCGCATCCGTGATGCGGAATGGCCACGGAACGGGACCCATGTATTGCGGATCCGCAAATGCGGTCCGCAATACGGGCACGGGCTTCACACGGTTGTGCGAACAAGCCCTAAGAGAGCAGTGGCTGCTGGGTCTCGGAGCGTTCCGCCGCACAGGCATGTCTTCTGAACGTTGCGAGCTCCACCCCCAGAGCGCTGCGCAGCCACGCAGGGGAGAAGAAGGAGCCAGGGCCCTCACCTCAGTCCGTGTCTTGCTGCCGCCCACAGACAGACAGTGGTGCCCGACCAGTGAATATAAGCCCAAGGTACAAGATCACCCTGTACTATGTGCTGCAAGCATGCAGCTGCTTAACCCTGACTGTGACATCACTGTGCATACCCTGTACTGTGATGTCACTCACTGTGCATGTTAACCCTGTACTGTTAGTCACATACAATACAGCCAAGGACCAGGGTTAATGCAATGTGACATCACAGTACAGGGTTAATATGCACTGTGACATCTCAGTATAGCCAGGGTTAATGCAAAGTGTTATTATGCACTGTGAATATAAGCCCTGTAATGTGCTGTCACTGTGCATATTAACCCTTTACTGTGATGTCACTGCTTATTAAAGGGGTACTCCGGGATAGGAGATGTGTCTGATCGTGGGGGTCCTGCCGATGGGATCCCCCGCGATCTCCTGTATGGTACTCCGGATCTCCTTGTGCCCGGAGCGGTGGTCAACACTCCCCCTCCATGTATTTATGGGAGAGCTGCAGATTCAGCACTTGTGTATCTCCGAGTCTTCCATAGAGATACATGGAGGGCGAGTGTTGACCACACCACCGCTCCGTGCGGTGGTTGACACAGCTTATTTCTTGAGGACTGAGCCGAGGCGCCGTACGGGAGATCACGAGCATCCCAACGATCTTCGTGGGGGCCTCATGTTCGAGTTTCTCCTAAGGCCTCACAAAGTCTAGAGCCGCCTCTGCCATCTCCTTATACAGCAGATCGGTGGGGTTGCCGGGTGTTGGACCCCCGCCGATCAGATATTGATGACCTATCCTGAGTATAGATTCATCAATACATACAGGCTGCACAACCCCTTTAAGCTGAATCTGTCACCACATTCCTGGAGATGATACCTTCTGACTGTGTAGATGAGTGCTTGTAAGTTGAAAGAAAAGTACTTGGTCCTACAGTATGTTGATATATGGCCCCAATTCAGAGAAATAAGCCTGGCAGGGCCAGGCAGTGTAGACATAGTCACACCTTGTACCCAAATCTCGCAGCTGCAGAGTACAGGCCTGGAATTCACCAGGCAGATACACAGTACAGATTCCAGCTCTGTACTGATCAGCCGTGAGATTTCAGGGCCAGATGTGATTACATCTACACTGTCTGGCCCTGTCATTTAAATCGGGGAGGGGGGAGTGGGTGGCACATAAAGTGACTGGAGCTTCTGGTCCAATGAGGTGCAATGTCAAAATCTTTGTTGCACCTAGGGGCTCACTTGCATACTAAGGCTTATTTCTCTGAACCAAGTGTGTTTCTTTGAACTTACAAGTGTACAGTATATCTACACAGAAAGTTTTATTTCCTAGTAGGTGGTGACGGATTCCCACTAAAATATGACCACATTGTTGGAATGTATATGATCTTATCCTAAGTTTATATTACTATACACATTTTTGTAGTTAATGGATCTCAATAAAAGGAATGCACCATTTACACTCTATTAAAACTTACCTGCACCAGCCACGTGATCTCTAAAAGGGTAGGTAAGATACAGCCAAAGATCTGTTCACCTAGGTCAGCCCTGTAACCAAAATTTTGCAATGACATAACCAATTTCAATTAGAAGTAAGAATTTTTTAAATTTAAATTATTGCATTAGGCCTCATGCACATGAACGTATATTCTTTCATTGTCCGTTCCTTTTCTTATTTTTTTGCGGACCATATACGGAGCCATTGATTTCAATTGGTCTGCAAAAAAACTGAAGTTACTTTGTGTGCATTCCGTTTCCGTATGTCCGTATTTCCATTCCACAAAAAAATAGAACATGTCCTATTATTGTCCGCATTACGGACAATATTTGCTGATTCATATTTTTTGCAGATCTGTTTTTTTGTGGACCGCAAAATACAAACGGTGGTGTGCATGAGGCCTTAAGGTAAGAAAGTAGATAAAGTGTGTGTGGAGGTAGGGTCCTGTTGCATAAGTGCAGATTCCCTGGCTTGTTATTGCAGAAGTTAAAAGCTTTATATAACATTTCACCCCTTAGGGACGCATGACGTACCGGTACGGCATATTTCCCAAGTCCTTAAGGACCCATGACGTACCGGTACGTCATGTGTTTTTCCGATCACCGCCGCCCGGCGGGCAGTGATCGGAACACAGTGCCTGTTCAAATCATTGAGCAGGCACCACGGCCAAATGCGCGGGGGGGTCCCGTGACCCCCCCGTGTCGGCGATCGCCGCAAACCGCAGGTCACTTCAGACCTGCGGTTTGCGGCTTTTACCTGGTGCGGCGGTTGTGCCATCGGGTCCCCATGGGGCTGTGGAGGGGACCCGATGGCATGGAAGGCAGCGCGATGCCTTCCTGAGGCATCTGCGCTGCCTTCCGGTGAAGAGCCTGTGAGATCCAGCCCCCTGGATCTCATAGGCCCCGGAAGCTGTATGAGTAATACACACAGTATTACTCATACAGCCAATGCATTCCAATACAGAAGTATTGGAATGCATTGTAAAGGAATATACCCCCAAAAGTTCAAGTCCCAAAGTGGGACAAAAAAATTAAGTGAAAAAAAAAGTTCAAAAACTAAAGCCCCCCCCCCCAAAAAATTAAAGTTTCAGGTAAAAATAAACAAAAATGTCATTTTCCATAAATAAAGTAAAAAAAAAATTGGTAAAAAATAGGGGGGAAAAAAAGTATACATATTAGGTATCGCCGCGTCTGTATCGACCGGCTCTATAAACATATCACATGACCTAACCCCTCAGATGAACACCGTAAAAAATAAAAACTGTGCTAAATAAAGCATTTTTTTGTCACCTTACTCACAAAAAGTACAACAGCAAGTGATCAAAAAGGCGTTTGCCCACCAAAATAGTACCAATCTAACCGTCACCTCATCCCGCAAAAAATTAGCCCCTACCTGAGACAATCGCCCAAAAAAAAAAAAAAAGCTGTTATTGTGTAAAACTTACATAAATAAAAAAACAGTATACATATTTGGTATTGCCGCATTCGTATCGACGGCTCTATAAAAATATCACCTGACCTAACCTCTCAAATGAACACCGTAAAAAAAAAAAAAAAAACTGTGCTAAATAAACCATTTTTTGTCACCTTACATCACAAAAAGTGTAATAGCAAGCGATCAAAAAGTCATATGCACCCCAAAATAGTGCCAATCAAACCGTCATCTCATCCTGCAAAAATCATACCCTACCCAAGGTAATCGCCCAAAAACTGAAAAAATTATAGCTCTCAGACTATGGAAACAATAAAACATGATTTTTTTTTGCTTCAAAAATGAAATCATTGTGTAAAACTTACATAAATAAATAAAAAGTATACATATTAGGTATCGCCGCATCCGTGACAACCTGGTCTATAAAAATATCACATGATCTAACCTGTCAGATGAATGTTGTAAATAACAAAAAATAAAAACGGTGCCAAAACAGCTATTTCTTGTTATCTTGCCTCACAAAAAGTGTAATATAGAGCAACCAAAAATCATATGTACCCTAGATTAGTACCAACAATACTGCCACCCTATCCCGTAGTTTCTAAAATGGGGCCACTTTTTTGGAGTTTCTACTCTAGGGGTGCATCAGGGGGGCTTCAAATGGGACATGGTGTCAAAAAAAACAGTCCAGCAAAACCTGACTTCCAAAAACAGTATGGCATTCCTTTCCTTCTGCGCCCTGCCGTGTGCCCGTACAGCGGTTTACGACCACATATAGGGGGTTTCTGTAAACTACAGAATCAGGGCCATAAATATTGAGTTTGGTTTGGCTGTTAACCCTTGCTTTGTAACCGGAAAAAAATTATTAAAATGGAAAATCTGCCAAAAAAGTGAAATTTTTAAATTGTATCTCTATTTTCCATTAATTCTTGTGGAACACCTAAAGGGTTAACGACGTTTGTAAAATCAGTTTTGAATTTCTTGAGGGGTGTAGTTTCTAAAATGGGTCACTTTTATGGAGTTTCTACTCTAGGGGTGCATCAGGGGGCTTCAAATGGGACATGGTGTAAAAAAAAACAGTCCAGCAAAACCTGCCTTCCAAAAACCGTATGGCATTCCTTTCCTTCTGCGCCCTGCCGTGTGCCCGTACAGCGGTTTACGACCACATATGGGGTGTTTCTGTAAACTACAGAATCAGGGCCATAAATATTGAGTTTGGTTTGGCTGTTAACCCTTGCTTTGTAACTGAAAAAAAAATATAAAAATGGAAAATCTGCCAAAAAAGTGAAATTTTGAAATTGTATCTCTATTTTCCATTAATTCTTGTGGAACACCTAAAGGGTTAACAAAGTTTGTAAAATCAGTTTTGAATACCTTGAGGGGTGTAGTTTATATAATGGGGTCATTTTTGGGTGGCTTCTATTATGTAAGCCTCGCAAAGTGACTTCAGAACTGAACTGGTCCCTAAAAATTGGGTTTCTGAAAATTTCAGAAGAATTTCAAGATTTGCTTCTAAACTTCTAAACCTTGTAACATCCCCAAAAAATAAAATATCATTCCCAAAATGATCCAAACATGAAGTAGACATATGGGGAATGTAAAGTAATAACTATTTTTGGAGGTATTACTATGTATTATAGAAGTAGAGAAATTGAAACTTGGAAATTTGCAATTTTTTACAAATTTTTGGTAAATTTGGTATTTTTTTATAAATAAAAATGAATTATTTTGACTTCATCTTACCAGTGTCATGAAATACAATATGTGATGAAAAAATAATCTCAGAATGGCCTGGATACGTCAAAGCGTTTTAAAGTTTTCAGCACTTAAAGTGACACTGGTCAGATTTGCAAAAAATGGCCAAGTCCTTAAAGGGTTTCTACTACCTCATTTGGACCTAATTAGCTGTCAGACACTAGTGATCTGCTAGTGTCTGCTCTACCTAACCATGCTATTCTAAGACCTTTGTGTGCAGCCGTTACACTAAGGCCTCTTTCAGATGGGCGTTGCGGGAAAAGGTTCGGGTACGTTGCGGGAACATGCACAATTTTTTCGCGCGAGTGCAAAACATTGCAATGCGTTTTGCACGTGCGTGAGAAAAATCGCGCATGTTTGGTACCCAAACCCGAACTTCTTCACAGAAGTTCGGGCTTGGGATCGGTGTTCTGTAGATTATTGTATTATTTTCCCTTATAACATAGTTATAAGGGAAAATAATAGCATTCTGAATACAGAATGCATAGTAAAATAGCGCTGGAGGGGTTAATAAAAAAAAATAATTTTAACTCACCTTAATCCACTTGATCGCGCAGCCGGCATTGCTTCTGTCTTCACTCTTTGCTGTGTGCAGTAACAGGACCTGTGGTGACGTCACTCCGGTCATCACATGGTCCCTCACATGATCCATCACCATGGTAAAAGATCATATGATGGATCATGTGATGACCGGAGTGACATCACCACAGGTCCTGTTACTGCACACAGCAAAGAAAGAAGACAGAAGCGATGCCGGCTGCGCGATCAAGTGGATTAAGGTGAGTTAAAAAAAAATAATCTTTTTTTTAACCCCTCCAGCGCTATTTTACTATGCATCCTGTATTCAGAATGCTATTATTTTCCCTTATAACCATGTTATAAGGGAAAATAATAATGATCTGGTCTCCATCCCGATCGTCTCCTAGCAACCGTACGTGAAAATCGCACCGCATCCGCACTTGCTTGCGGATGCTTGCGATTTGCACGCAACCCCATTCATTTCTATGGGGCCTGCGTTATGTGAAAAATGCACAAAATAGAGCACGCTGCGATTTTCATGCAACTCACAAGTGATGCATAAAAATCACCGCTCATGTGAACAGCCCCATAGAAATGAATGGGTCGGGATTCAGTGCGGGGGCAATGCGTCCAACTCACGCATTGCATCCGCGCGGAATACTCGCCCGTGTGAAAGGGGCCTAAAAAAACAACTTTTATTGCTATGCAAATGAGCCTCTAGGTGCTTGGTGACACATTGCCTTTAACCCCTTAAGGACTCTATTTTACCTTAAAGGGTTTCTACCACCTCATTTGGACCTGCGATCTGCTAGTGTCTGCTCTATCTAACCATGCTATTCTAAGACCTTTGTGTGCAGCCGTTACACTAAAAAAACAACTTTTATTGCTTTGCAAATGAGCCTCTAGGTGCTATGGGGGCGTCTTTTCAGCACCTAGAGGCTCTGTCTACTCACCCTGTATTCCGCCCCGCTCGTCCGTCAAGCCCGCCCATCTCTAGATTGCCAGCCTCCATCTCATCCATCGGCCGAATTCTCGCGCCTGCGCCGTGTGCGTCTGTATTCGGCGCAGGCGCAGTGACTGTCTGACCGCTCCCTGTTCCGGCATCTCTACTGCGCCTGCGCTGATTACGTCAGAGTGCTCAGAGGAACAGACGACGCCCGGCCGGTCAGACAGTCACTGCGCCTGCGCTGAATACAACGGCGCAGGCGCAAGAATTCGGCCAATGGATGAGATGGAGGCTGGCAATCTAGAGATGGGTGGGCTTGACGGACGAGCGGGGCGGAATACAGGGTGAGTAGACAGAGCCTCTAGGTGCTGAAAAGACGCCCCCATAGCACCTAGAGGCTCATTTGCATAGCAATAAAAGTTGTTTTTTTAGTGTAACGGCTGCACACAAAGGTCTTAGAATAGCATGGTTAGATAGAGCAGACACTAGCAGATCGCAGGTCCAAATGAGGTGGTAGAAACCCTTTAAGGTAAAATAGAGTCCTTAAGGGGTTAAAGGCAATGTGTCACCAAACATTTTATCTGACATTTAAAACCAGATAGTAACACATCTCCTTTTTTTCCTAATCTGTTTTTAGTTTCTGATTGTAGATTTTTTTTAATTTTATTTCTTGAACATGATTATGGGGGCGGCCATCTTGCCTGAGCTGTTCTTAACTGCATTTAGAAAGCAATAAGAAAATTGCTTTACAGCAGCCCCATGGGCCATAGACACAATGGACAGGAAGGGACGTCACTGACTTCTATGGGAGAGTTTTCTAGGCATGCTCTGTGACCTGTGCAGAGGTCATTGTACAAGGAAAGGATAGATAAGATCTGACAATCACCTACTGTGAATGGTGGATCCTGTCTTATATATACACAGAGGTGATATCATTATAGGCAGAATTAGAAAGAGTTAAAGTGATCTGTACAGACCAAGAAGTTTCATCAATTATTAGGCATAGTGGCCAGTGCAGAAATTGCAGGATGTTTGGATTTAGTTTAAAGAGGACCTTTCATACGATTTTATTAAGAGAGATATATACCTGTACTTGCGGGATACCCCCCACTGATGCTGCCACCCTGCTTGATTTTTTAAAATATGCCTCTTATGCCCCGCTGTGCCCTGCTGGATTTCTCCTGCTCAGTATGCTAATACTGAGCATCGGAGCAATAAGGAGGAAATGAGTCTTTCTCCGTGGGCGTCTCCTTCTCCCTGGCTGTAGTGCTGTCCAATCTCAGCGCAGAGCAAAAATACCTTCTTTGGGAGAGTTTTCTGGACATGCTCTGTGACCTGTGCAAAGGTCATTGTACGAGGAAAGAATAGATAAGCTGTGACAATCACCTATTGTGAATGGTGGATCATGTCTTATCTATAGACAGTGGTGATATCATTAGAGACTGGATTAGAATGACAGATAAGTAGATATTTGCAGTAAAGTGATCTGTACAGATGAAAAAGTGGTGCCTATTATTATTCTTAGTGGCCAGTGCAAAAACAGCAGGATTATATGTTTTTTGTTTAAAAATAGATATTGACATGGAAAATAAAAAGTAACACCTTAAAAAATTATTAAAAAATATGTTAAACATATAAACATGATTTGAAGGGGTTTTCCAGTTTGCATCAACATCTTTTTAAGTTTTCATTTATGAAGGTAGCTGTAATTTTGTAATTTACTTATTTTATCTTTATTGCTTCAGTCTTCTGTTTTGGGCAGTGGTCACATGACCATGTCCATGCAGCTCTTTCTTGTTTCCTGTTATGTTATGTCCATGGGTGCATCAAAGCAGCAACAGGGGCAGTGATAGGGGAGTGCCTAGTAACTATCTGGGTGGGAGGAGCTATAAACTAGCTGGGTGTTGTTAGGGGCAGAGAAAGGAGACATGCATCATGGGTTTGGTTGGATACAGCAACAGGAAGCGTTAACTACAGGATGAAAACAAACCAAAATGATTGGTTTACATGGGGTAAATAGGTCAGGAGAGTCTGAAATGAAAAAAAGCATGAGGTAACGTAAGCAGTCCATAGTAATCCTGGAAAAACCCTTTAGGTCAGTGGGCTTGAAAGTGAATGTCCAACTATGAGCTTAAAAATGTGTATCAATAACTATAGGTAGTACTTACTTGATTAGGCTTCATGCGCACAGCCGTTCACTGGCCTTGCCCATGCTGCAGACCACAAATTACGGTCAGCCAGTTTCATAGCTACAAATCTGGTGACAGATGCTCTTTAACACCTTAAGAACCGAGCCATTTTTCACCTTAAGGACCAGACCTTTTTTTCAAATCTGAGATGTTTCACTTTATGTGGTAATAATTTTGGAACACTTTTACTTATCCAAGCCATTCTGAGATTGTTTTCTTATGACACATTGCATGGTAGATTTGAGTCGATATGTTTCACCTTTATTTATTAAAAAAAAATAAAAAATTTAGAGAAAAATTTGAAAAATTAGCAATTTTATAAATTTTAATTTCTTTACTTCTAAGATGGATAGTGATAACGAATAAAATGGTTATTACTTAACATTTCTCATATGTCTACTTTATGTTGGCATAATTTTGTAAATGTCATTTTATTTTTTTTACGTTAGAAGGCTTTGAATTTTACAACCATTTTTTTCAAGAAAAATTCAAAAACCTACTGTCACGTTCGGGTGTGGGAGGGAAACACCACACCGAACATAGGAGGGAAAGGGGTGATGGAATAAGGCCTGGAAACTAGGCAAAGGAGATGGACACCTCCTAGTAAAACCCTAATCGAAGACCTGACTAACTACCAGTATGAACAGTCCCCAGAGGTAGGTGAGTTTATACACAGGAATACCTAGTGTCCTAACTCACCCTATAGGACCCTGGTACTAATGTCAGGACAGAGAAAACCTGTTCCTCCAAAAGGAAGGACGAATAGGAGTCTCCTTCATGCCTTAATACAAATGACAGGGAAATGCAACACACAAAATAACCCAAAATAAAATACAAATGGGAAAGAAAACACTTAACTTCAAGTGGCTATGGCAGCACCAGGAACTCAGCCTAGATCCACACACCGCCAATCCACAACTCAAACAGAAGCTATAAAACGCATAGCATAGTGGGAGAAACAACAAGGTTAAATGACCAAAATAGCCACACCTGGGGAAAGAAGGTGTGGCAAGCACCAGAAACAACACAGAAATCATTTGATCCAAACAGAAAACATGTCAGATCAAACCACATGTTGCCAGTCTCACCAATCTCCTGCCACCTGTCACGGGAAAGTTTGTAACAGTACCCCCCCTTCTACGGCTGACCTCCGGGCACCTAGGACCAACCTTATCCGGATGAGACCTGTGAAAGGCTTTCACCAAACGACTGGCATTCACGTCAGATGCCAGTACCCACATCCTCTCCTCTGGTCCATAACCCTTCCAGTGAACAAGATACTGAAGAGATCTATGGAGAACTCAAGAGTCAATAATCTTGGCAATCTGGAATTCCAAACTACCGTCCACCATGACAGGAGCGGGTGGCAAGGGGAACGACTCCAAAGGTTCAACATATCTCATCAACAAAGATTTGTGAAACACATTATGAATTTTCAGAGCCTGAGGAAGTTCAAGACGAAAAGCTACAGGATTAATAATGGCAGTGATCTTATATGGACCAATAAACATTGGAACAAACTTCCAAAAAGCAACTTAATATTTATTTTTGACAGCCACACAAAATCACCCACACCTAGGTCTGGACCATTCATATGTTTCCTGTCAGCCACGCAGTTATACTTGTTGCCGATATTCATCAAGTTATTTTGAATTTTCCACCATATAGAAGACAATGATGACGAAAAGCTTTCCTCCTCAGGGATACTGGAAGTATCCGAACCAGAGGAAGTGCCAAATTGTGGGTGAAACCCATATGCCCCAAAAAATCGCGACTTACCAGTGGACTCCTGTCTACGATTGTTTATGGCAAACTCTGCCAAAGACAAAAACGAGGACCATTCCTCCTGGTTCTCAGAGACAAAACATCTCCAGACTCTGATTAGTGCGCACAGTCTGTCCATTCGTCTGAGGATGAAAAGCAGAAGAAAAAGACAGTTGTACCCCCAGCCGAGTACAGAACACCTTCCAGAATCTGGACACAAACTGATCCCCACGATCCGAGATCATGTCAGAGGGAATGCCATGAAGTTTCACAATGTTGTCAACAAACACTTGTGCAAGTGTTTTAGCATTAGGTAGACCAGGCAATGGTCTACCTAATGTCCACCTAAGTGCACCATTTTACTAAAACGATCAACTACTGTACCACTGGAATAACTGTCTTTCCAGACGAATTAGGCAGATTAGTAATAAAATCCATAGACAAGTGAGTCCATGGTCTGGCCGGTATGGGCAACTGAAGTAGAGATCCAGAAGGTTGAGTATGTGTCACCTTAGCGCGTGCACAGATACTGCAGGCTGACACATAGTCCTCAACACACTTACGCAACCCCGGCCACCTAAATCCACGAGAGATGAGGTCAGCAGTGGATCTACTCCCAGGGTGTCCTGTAAGAACTGTACAGTCGTGGCCAAAAGTTTTGAGAATGACACAAATATTAGTTTTCACAAAGTTTGCTGCTAAACTGCTTTTAGATCTTTGTTTCAATTGTTTCTGTGATGTAGTGAAATATAATTACACGCACTTCATACGTTTCAAAGGCTTTTATCGACAATTACATGACATTTATGCAAAGAGTCAGTATTTGCACTGTTGGCCCTTCTTTTTCAGGACCTCTGCAATTCGACTGGGCATGCTCTCAATCAACTTCTGGGCCAATTCCTGACTGATAGCAACCCATTCTTTCATCATAATCACTTCTTGGAGTTTGTCAGAATTAGTGGGTTTTTGTTTGTCCACCCGCCTCTTGAGGATTGACCACAAGTTCTCAATGGGATTAAGATCTGGGGAGTTTCCAGGCCATGGACCCAAAATGTCAACGTTTTGGTCCCCGAGCCACTTAGTTATCACTTTTGCCTTATGGCACGGTGCTCCATCGTGCTGGAAAATGCATTGTTCTTCACCAAACTGTTGTTGGATTGTTGGAAGAAGTTGCTGTTGGAGGGTGTTTTGGTACCATTCTTTATTCATGGCTGTGTTTTTGGGCAAAATTGTGAGTGAGCCCACTCCCTTGGATGAGAAGCAACCCCACACATGAATGGTCTCAGGATGCTTTACTGTTGGCATGACACAGGACTGATGGTAGCGCTCACCTTTTTCGGACAAGCCTTTTTCCAGATGCTTCAAACAATCGGAAAGAGGCTTCATCGGAGAATATGACTTTGCCCCAGTTCTCAGCAGTCCATTCACCATACTTTCTGCAGAAGATCAATCTGTCCCTGATGGTTTTTTTTTAGAGAAGTGGCTTCTTTGCTGCCCTCCTTGACACCAGGCCATCTTCCAAAAGTCTTCGCCTCACTGTGCGTGCAGATGCGCTCACACCTGCCTGCTGCCATTCCTGAGCAAGCTCTGCACTGGTGGCACTCCGATCCCGCAGCTGAATCCTCTTTAGGAGACGATCCTGGCGCTTGCTGGACTTTCTTGGACGCCCTGAAGCCTTCTTAACAAGAATTGAACCTCTTTCCTTGAAGTTCTTGATGATCCTATAAATTGTTGATTGAGGTGCAATCTTAGTAGCCACAATATCCTTGCCTGTGAAGCCATTTTTATGCAACGCAATGATGGCTGCACGCATTTCTTTGCAGGTCACCATGGTTAACAATGGAAGAACAATGATTTCAAGCATCACCCTCCTTTTAACATGTCAAGTCTGCCATTTTAACCCAATCAGCCTGACATAATGATCTCCAGCCTTGTGCTCGTAACTCACCTGAGTTAACAAGACGATTACTGAAATGATCTCAGCAGGTCCTTTAATGACAGCAATGAAATGCAGTGGAAAGGTTTTTTTGGGATTAAGTTAATTTTCATGGCAAAGAAGGACTATTCAATTCATCTGATCACTCTTCATAACATTCTGGAGTATATGCAAATTGCTATTATAAAAACTTAAGCAGCAACTTTTCCAATTTCCAATATTTATGTAATTCTCAAAACTTTTGGCCACGACTGTACAGTGATATTCCTCAAACACCTTATGATGCAATTCTGATGGAACAAACAATTTTTCCAGAGGGGCAAGACTCTGGTGCTTCTCCATGGGCCTCTAACACCTTCACCTCTAGGTCAGTGTATAGAGTGGATATCACCACCCCCTCTCACAGTATCAGACTCGGATTTTCAAAATCGCGGATCGCGGATCGGGTTGACAGATTACTGGGAGGGGCTGGAGAAGATCCAGCGGTCATGGTCCATATCGGAACCAATGAAAAAGTTAGGGGTAGGTGGAGAGTCCTTAAAAATGATTTCAGGGATTTAGGTCAAAAGCTTAGGGCAAGGACCTCAAAGGTAGTATTTTCCGAAATGCTACCTGTACCACGGGCCACACAAGAAAGGCAGCGGGAGATTAGGGAAATTAACAAGTGGCTCAAGAACTGGTGTAGGAAGGAGGGGTTTGGGTTCCTGGAGAACTGGGCCGACTTCTCTATCGGCTACAGGCTCTATCGTAGGGACGGGCTGCACCTCAATGGGGAAGGGGCAGCTGTGTTGGGGAAGAAGATGGCTAGAATGTTGGAGGAGTATTTAAACTAGGGACTGGGGGGGAGGGTAATTACGTTACAGGATGGGAAGATAGTGCAGATCGAGACCGGGAGCAAGGTAGTGGGACTGGGGGAGGAATGGAAGGAGGGACTAGAACAGTTCAGAAGGAAAGGTGTAGGGTAAAAAATATACATAAACCTCTGAAATGTATGTATACTAATGCCAGAAGCCTGACTAATAAAACTGGTGAACTGGAATTAGTGATGTGTGAGGAGGACTATGACATAGTGGGAATAACTGAGACATGGCTGGATGATAGCTATGACTGGGCAGTTAATGTACAAGGTTACAGTCTGTTTAGAAAGGATCATAAAAACCGGAGAGGGGGAGGGGTCTGCCTTTATGTAAAGTCCTGTCTAAAGCCCACACTCCGTGAAGATATAAGTGAGGGACATGAACATGTGGAGTCACTGTGGGTAGAGATATATGGAGCTAAAAAGAACAATAAATTACTAATAGGAGTTTACTATAAACCACCTAATATACCAGAGTCCACAGAAAATCTACTACTAAATGAGATAGACAAGGCGGCAAATCATAATGAGGTGGTTATTATGGGGGACTTCAACTACCCAGATATAGACTGGGAAACTGAAACTTGTATATCTCATAAAGGAAACAGGTTCTTGGCAATAACCAAAGACAATTACCTCTCCCAACTGGTTCAGGACCCGACTAGAGGGACGGCCATACTGGACATAGTATTAACCAATAGACCTGACAGAACAACAGACGTGCAGGTTGGGGGACACCTGGGAAATAGTGACTATAAAGTAATAACCTTCCAATTATCATTCAAAAGAGCATTTCTACAGGGAGGAACAAAAATACCAAACTTCAAAAAAGCTAAATTTAGCCAACTAAGAGAGGCCATAGGCCTAACTAAATGGGATAAAGTCCTCACAAATAAAAATACAGCCACAAAATGGGATATCTTTAAAAGCATCCTAAAAGCTCATTGAGAGAGGTACATACCGTATGGGAATAAAAGGTTAAGGAACAAAAAGAAACCAATGTGGATAAACAGAACTGTAAAGAAAGCAATAAATGACAAAAAGAAAGCATATAAAACACTAAAACCGGAGGGTAGCACGGAAGCACTGAAAAACTATAAGGAAAAAAATAGAACATGTAAAAAACAAATAAAAGCGGCCAAACTAGAGACCGAGAGATTAATTGCCAAAGAGAGTAAAACTAACCCTAAAATGTTCTTCAATTATATAAATGTTAAAAAGTATAAATCTCAAGGTGTCGGCCCTTTAAAGAGTAATGATGGGGGGAGTCGCAGAGAGCGACGAGGAGAAAGCAAAGCTGTTAAATATTTTTTTCTCCAATGTATTCACTGAGGAAAATAAACTGTCAGATGAAATGCTGAATGTTGAAATAAATTCCCCATTAAAAGTGTCCTGTCTGACCCAGGAAGAAGTACAACAGCGACTTAAAAAGATTAAAATAGACAAATCGCCAGGACCGGATGGCATACACCCCCGTATCCTAAGGGAATTAAGTAATGTCATAGCTAGACCCTTATTTCTGATATTTGCGGACTCTATACTGACAGGGAATGTCCCACAGGATTGGCGCATGGCAAATGTGGTGCCAATATTCAAAAAGGATCCAAAAACAGAGCCTGGAAACTATAGGCCGGTAAGTTTAACATCTGTTGTGGGTAAACTGTTTGAAGGTTTTCTGAGAGATGCTATGTTAGAGCATCTTAACGGAAATAAGCAAATAACGCCATATCAGCATGGCTTTGTGAGGGATCGGTCATGTCAAACTAATTTAATCAGTTTCTATGAGGAGGTAAGTTCTAGACTTGACAGCGGCGAATCAATGGATGTCGTGTATCTGGACTTCTCCAAAGCATTTGACACTGTACCACATAAAAGGTTAGTATATAAAATGAGAATGCTCGGACTGGGAGAAAACGTCTGTAAGTGGGTAAGTAACTGGCTCAATGATAGAAAACAGAGGGTGGTTATTAACGGTACATACTCAGATTGGGTCACTGTCACTAGTGGAGTACCTCAGGGGTCAGTATTGGGCCCTATTCTCTTCAATATATTTATTAATGATCTTGTAGAAGGCTTGCATAGTAAAATATCAATTTTCGCAGATGACACTAAACTGTGTAAAGTAATTAACACTGAAGAGGACAGTATACTACTACAGAGGGATCTGGATAGATTGGAGGCTTGGGCAGATAAGTGGCAGATGAGGTTTAACACTGACAAATGTAAAGTTATGCACATGGGAAGGAATAATGCAAGTCACACGTACATACTAAATGGTAAAACACTCAGTAACACTGACATGGAAAAGGATCTAGGAATTTTAATAAACAGCAAACTAAGCTGCAAAAAACAGTGTCAGGCAGCTGCTGCCAAGGCCAATAATATAATGGGTTGCATCAAAAGGGGCATAGATGCCCGTGATGAGAACATATTCCTACTACTTTACAAATCATTAGTCAGATCACACATGGAGTACTGTGTACAGTTCTGGGCTCCAGTGAACAAGGCAGACATAGCAGAGCTGGAGAGGGTCCAGAGGAGGGCAACTAAAGTAATAACTGGAATGGGGCAACTACAGTACCCTGAAAGATTATCAAAATTAGGGTTATTCACGTTAGAAAAAAGACGACTGAGGGGAGATCTAATTACTATGTATAAATATATCAGGGGTCAGTATAGAGATCTATCCCATCATCTATTTATCCCCAGAACTGTGACTGTGACGAGGGGACATCCTCTGCGTTTGGAGGAAAGAAAGTTTGTACACAAACATAGAAAAGAGCAGTGAGACTATGGAACTCTCTGCCTGAGGAGGTGGTGATGGTGAGTACAATAAAGGAATTCAAGAGGGGCCTGGATAATACATACAAATACTCTGGAGTGTAATAATATTACAAGATATAGCTACTAGAAAGGGGTCGTTGATCCAGGGAGATATTCTGATTGCCTGATTGGAGTCGGGAAGGAATTTTTTATTCCCCTAAAGTGAGGAAAATTGGCTTCTACCTCACAGGTTTTTTTTGCCTTCTTCTGGATCAACTTGCAGGATGACAGGCCGAACTGGATGGACAAATGTCTTTTTTTGGCCTTATGTACTATGTTACTATGTTACCACTTTCAGGAAAACGATGTGACAAGGCATCTGCCTTGACGTTCTTAACCCCAGGAGGATAAATGAAAATGAAATTGACTCTGGTGAGAAACAAAGACCATCTGGCCTGCCTCGGGTTCAGCTGTTTAGCCGACTCCAGGTAAGTCAGATTTTTGTGATCTGTGAACACCGTGATTGGATAAATCGCCCCTTCCAACCACTCCTCAAAAGCCAACTTAATGGCCAGCAACTGTCTGTTACCCACATCGTAATTTTTCTCTGCGGCAGAGAGTTTTTTAGAGAAAAATGCACATGGGCGCCATTTACCAGGTGACAGGCCCTGCAATAAGACTGCTTCGACACCCACCTCGGATGTGTCAACTTCCACAATGAAAGATTGTGATACATCTGGCTGCACCAATATAGGGGCAGAAGCGAAGCACTCCTTAACCGCAGAAAAGGCTTTCCACACCGAATCAGAACACTCTGAAACATCTGTCCCTTTCTTAGTCATGTCAGTTAAGGGTTTCACCACTGTCGAATAGTTCTGAATAAATTTTCGGTAATAGTTAGTTGATGAACCCCAAACACCGCATAAGAGCCTTCAGATTTTCAGGTTGATCCCAATCCAATACAGCACGGACTTTCTCTGGATCCATTCGAAAACCTGAAGATGACAGAAAGTAGCCCAAGAATTGCATCTCATGTACAGCAAAAACACACTTCGCTAATTTTGCGTGCAATTTATTATCTCTTAGGATCTGTAAAACCTGTCTAACATGATCCTGATGAGTCTCCATGTCTGGAGAATAAATTAGCATGTCATCCAAATACACGACAACAAACCTCCCCACCAGGTGATGAAAAATGTCATTCACAAAATGCTGGAAAACCGCAGGAGCATTGGTCAACCCAAAAGGTATGACCAGGTTCTCAAAGTGACCCTCTGGGGTATTAAAAGCCATCTTCCATTCATCCCCTTCCTTGATCCTGACCAGATTATATGTCCCCCTTAAGTCCAACTTGGAGAACATCTTGGCATCAACAATCTGGTTAAACAAATCAGGAATCAAAGGAAGGGGGTAAGGATCACGGACAGTAATCCGATTGAGCTCACAGAAATCCAGACATGGACTAAGAGTTCCGTCCTTTTTTTTAACAAAGAAAAACCCTGCTGCCTCTGGAGATTTGGAAGGTCTTATGTGTCCTTTAGCCAAACTCTTGTTAATATACTCATGGCCGTTCTTTCGGGTCCAGAAGGGTTATACAACCTAGATTTGGGCAACTTAGCTCCAGGAATAAGGTTGATAGGAAATCATATTCCTGATGTGGAGGTAAATCCTGGCATCCACTTTCAGAAAATACATCGGTAAAATCAGATATAAAAGAGGGCAATGTTTTAGAGGTTAAAGCAATAAAAAATGTATTCAGACAATTGTCAACGCAATAATCACCCCAATCCAGAATCTGTCCTAGCTTGCCAATCGATGGTTGGCTTGTGCTTGCTTAACCACGGTAAACCCAGAACCAACAGAGCAGGGAGACCCTCCAACACAAAACACGAGATGAATTCCTAATAAAAGTCACTCACTCATAATCTGATGTCATGCACTATCTGATATAAACACTTCTGAGTTAGAGGTGCAGAATCAATAGCAAAAATGGAAATGTTTTTCTCTAATGCACTTGGAGACAACCTGTGCATACGGATGAACTGAGCATCAATCAGGTTCAGCCCTGCCCCACTGTCGATAAACATCTCAATCCCCACAGTCTTGGACTCTAGCACCAACTCGGCAGTCAGGAGAAATCGGGTACTACCAGTCAAAGACAAATGCATGTTTTCTGACTCTCCTCTCACCCCTTCAAGAGTCAGATGAGAATTAGACTTCCCCTTTTTTTTTCTTTTTGATGTTGAATGCATTGACATACATCGATAAAATGTCCGCAGAAAAAAACACACTCCCTTCCTACGACTAATACACCTGAAAGCAGATCCAGAAGTAGCTCCTCCTAATTGCATGGGTTCGTCCCCAGACATAAACTCAGGAGTATCTTCACCCACAGTGTCAGAGGAAGATGATACGTTATGTGATCGTATGTCCTGAGAGTGGGGGCCCCTAGATCTCTCTCTCATGCGTCTATCAATGCGTACTGCAAGAGACATAGCGGCTTCCAGAGACTCAGGATTCTCATGAAAGGCCAAAGCATCCTTCAGCCTCTCTGATAATCCCTGACAAAACTGACTACGGAGAGCCAGATCGTTCCACTCAGTATCCGGAGCCCACCTCCTAAACTCAGAGCAACAGATCTCAGCAGAATGCTCTCCCTGAAAGCCACGTAACTTGGTCTCGGCCATGGAGGACCGATCCGTGTCATCATAGCTTTGAAAAATTCATCCACCAATCGGAGAGACTGTGATCCAGGCGGCAGAGAAAAAGCCCATGACTGAGCGTCCCCTTTAAGCAATGAAATAACCGCACCAACTCTCTGTATCTCATCCCCAGATGAGTGTGGATGTAGCTTAAAATAATATTTGCACGCCTCCCTAAACAAAATGAAATTATTACTTCCAACCAGAGAATCTGTCCGGCAGGGCGACTTTAGGCTCGAGACAGGCCTGGTAATCACCACCACCACTAGGACCAGCAGCCTGTGGTCTCTGGATCTGCGAGACGGTTGTGCGGAGGTCAGCTACCTCCAAAGACAGCCCCTACAGCTGCCCGGCCAGTTCAGCAATAGGATCCATGGCTGTACTGAAACAAGCAAAAAAAAAAATGACGGTTCTGGTGGTTTATAATGTCACGTTCGGGTGTGGGAGGGAAACACCACACCGAACCGAACATAGGAGGGAAAGGGGTGATGGAATAAGGCCTGGAAACTAGGGAAAGGAGATGGACACCTCCTAGTAAAACCCTAATCGAAGACCTGACTAACTACCAGTATGAACAGACCTCAGAGGTAGGTGAGTTCATACCTAGTGTCCTAACTCACCCTATAGGACCCTGGTACTAATTTCAGGACTGAGACAACATGTTCCTCCAAAAGGAAGGACGAATAGGAGTCTCCCTCAGGCCTTAATACAAATGACAGGGAAATGCAACACACAAAATAACCCAAAACAAAATACAAAAGGAAAAGAAAACACTTAACTTCAAGTGGCTATGCCAGCACCAGGAACTCAGCAGAGATCCACACACCAGCAATTCACAACTCAAACAGAAACTATAAACCGCATAGCATAGTGGGAGAAACAACAATAAATAGAGATGGTTAAATGACCATAATAGCCACAGGTGTGGCAAGCACCAGAAACAACACAGAAGTCATTTGATCCAAACGGAAATCATGTCGGATCAAACCACATGTTCCCAGTCTCATCGATCTCCGCCCACCTGTCGTGGGAACGTCCGTGACACCTACTTTTATAAGTATCAATTCAGTTTTGAAGTCACTTGTATTTAAAATGAGGCAAAATTTCACTTGTTTTTTGCAGATTTTACATTTTAATCCATTTCTTTTAGTAAAGCAGCAAAGGTTAACACCAAAACAAACCTCAATATTTATTAGGCTACTTTCACACTCGCGTTTGGTGCGGATCTGTCATGGATCTGCACAGACGGATCCGTTCAGATAATATAAACATCTGCATCCGTTCAGAACAAATCAGTTTGTATTATCTTTACCATAGCCAAGACGGATCCGTCTTGAACACCATTGAAAGTCAATGGAGGACGGATCCGTTTTCTATTGTGCCAGATTGTGTTATATAAAACGGATTCGTCCCCATTGACTTACATTGTGTGTCAGAACGGATCCGTTTGGCTCAGTTTCGTCAGACGGACACCAAAATGCTGCAAGCAGCGTGTTGGTGTCCGCTCCAAAGCGGAATGCAGATGGAACGGAGGCAAACTGAGGTATTCTGAGCGGATCCTTATCCATTCAGAATGCATTAGGGCAAGACTAATCCATTTTGGACCGCTTGTGAGAGCCCTGAATGGATCTCACAAACGGAAAGCCAAAACGCTAGTGTGAAAGTAGCCTTACTTTCACACTCGCGTTTTGGACGGATCAGTCATGGATCTGCAAAAACGGATCCGTTACAATAATACAACCGCATGCATCCGTCATGAACGGATCCGTTTGTATTATCTGTAACATAGCCAAGACGGATCCGTCATGAACTCTATTGAAAGTCAATGGGAGACAGATCCGTTTTATATTGTGCCAGAGAAAACGGATCCGTCCCCATTGACTTACATTGTGTGCCAGGACAGATCCGTTTGGCTCAGTTTCGTCAAGCGGACAGCAAAACGCTGCAGGCAGCGTTTTGGTGTCCGCCTCCAGAGCGAAATGGAGACTGATCAGAGGCAAACTGATGTATTCTGAGCGGATCCTCTTTCATTCAGAATGCATTAAGGGCAAAACTGATCCGTTTTGGATTGCTTGTGAGAGCCCATGAAGGATCTCACAAATGGAAAGCCAAAACGCCAGTGTGAAAGTAGCCTTCTTAGGTAAGAAGTGAAAGAGCACCATATGGTTTTTTGAAGGCAGATTTTTCTGGAATGGTTTTTGGGTGCCATGTCAAATTTGAAGAGAAACTAAAGTACCCCTACAGTAGAAACCCCCAAAAAGTGGAAATTACAATAAATTCTGTACTGATCACTTTAACCCCACAGCTTTTTGGAAAGCAGGACAAAGAAAAGGAGGCAACTTTGCCATTACTTTTTAGGTTTTGTTATTGTGTTAAATACCGTGCAGGAAAAATTACACGTTATCTTTATTCTGCTGGTCAGTACAATTAGATACCAATTTCACATAGTTTTTTTTTATGTTTTGCCACTTTTACACAAAGTTTTTTTTTTTTAATCCAGTTTTTGTGTCGCCTTTTCTGAGAACCATTTTTTTATTTTTTTGCCTATCATCTTGTGGGGGGGGGGCTCATTTTTTGTGGGATGAGTTGATTTTTTCATTGGTCGCTCACTATCACTTTTTTTTATAACGCATGGTGACAAAAAATTACTGTTTGGACGCAGTTTTTTTGTTTTTTTATGGCATTCATCTGACAAGGTAGATGATGTGTTATTTTTGCGGCAATACCTAATATGTCTATTTTTTTTCTTTTTTGCAATCTTACACAAAAGCTTTTTTTTTTACAGCATTCACCTGACAGGGTAGAACATGAGATATTTTTATACAGCCAGTCGTCATGGACGCAGTAATACCTAATTTTTTTATTTTTTTATTGTACATAGCGTGATTATTGGAAAGGGAGCTTTCTTTTCACTTAAAACTTAAAACTTTTATAGTTTAAAAAACGGAGGGCGAATATGTTTCAGGGTACGGCCACAAAGTCAGGTTTCCTGATGCAGTTTTTAAAGACAAAACCTAGAGTGAATTCAAATAAGAGGAGACATCATATATGTCTTTTATACTTTCTCTCTTTTTAATATCCACTCCTAAATATCCAAAAGTTCATCCAGAAACCTGACTGTGTGGCCATACACTTTCCTCATAAAATAAATACCATGCAATTATGAAATGATTGCAAAGATTTCCATATTAAATGTGTCATTTAATACATACAGTATATGCAGTTTGCATTTTAGTAACCCTTGGATCCTGCTGTGTACATGGTGCAAATGGAAAAGGACATGTACACATGATAGTCACAGTTAGTAGATTCACTCTATATGGTATTCAGGATATGTAGAAAAAGTCATATTATATATATTAGTAATCACAAAAAGCCTAAAAGTTCACAGTAAAAACAGTACAATAATGCAGCGAAAGCCTCCCTAAAACAGATTAAACATTCTCTTAGAGAAACCTGAAATTACCATTGCTTAGATCATACACCTCATACATAGAAGACTTCTTTGAAGTGCTTAGATACACATGCTGCTAATAAATTGCATTACTGCTTTTATCCTTTTTATAAAATGACAATGAAAGGAAGTGGTTAGCATTCCATTTTATCATTAAAAAGTAAAACAATATCAGGCTGATAAATAATAGACGCTGCCTAAGGCCAATCCAACACTAAGGTTTTAACATATTGTCAGGATGAATAATTGACAGAAATACTGAAATATCAGATAAGGATGATTTGGCTGCATTGTTTGCTTCTCATTGCTCAGAAATGTAAGGTGTTTTTGCAAGATTTATTTAAAGCTTTGTTTAGAATAGTACCTGTTCTGATGATTAATCGCCATAATTTGTTAAGTTAGTTTGCAAAAATTAATGTACACATATATTGAATTAAAGGGTCTGGTTGTCTCATCAAACAACCCTATTCCATATGCTCTATTAGTGCATACAGACATCACCTGGCGGCTCTGAACCAGCCTCTATTAGCCAGAACACAAAGCAATAGCACTCTGCAAACATTGAATATATGAACTAATACTATGTTTAATATATAAATGATTATCAGGTACTTAGGAAATATGTTTTGATCAAAATCTTTTGCACCTATCGAACACAGCAAGGTGACCTCTTTTAGATGGGACCCTACTCTATAGTAACTCCTCTCCTTGTGCCAACAAGCCTCCAATGAATGAAGGAAGAGCAGGCTAGAGCTATATACTGCACCAATTAAAACAGCTTGTGGGAAAGATAGGTTTATCAGGAGTATACAACTAAAATGTAGGCAGCCACCCAGGGGCGGACTGAGCGGTCGGGCACTTCGGACGTGGTCCGAGGGCCCGGCAGGGAAGGGGGCCCGCGGCCGCCGGCCGCAAAAAAAGAAATGCCTTTTTTTTTTTTTTCACCTGTGAGTGTGACCTGTGATGACCTGTCACTGTCACCTACTTGAACCCGCCACCCTCCGGCGCTCATCGTAGACGTCACGTCACTTAGTCAGGACAACAGTCAGGGCTACCTTCCGCCCGCCCCCCCCAGCCTGCGTGTGCGTCTGAGGCAGAGTCTGTCTGAGATTCATTCATTGGCGCTCAGCGCGCCGCTCAGGCTGCCTCTGCACAGGGGGCGTGACTAGACACACACAGCCAGCAGCCGCGGCCCGCGCCCGAATTAATTGAATCAGAATTATCAGATTAGATCAGATGATTCATTAAGTCAGTGACTTAATGAATCATCTGATCTAATCTGATAATTCTGATTCAATTAAATGGCGGGCCCCCCCCCCCCAAACACCCCAGTATAAGAATCATAATTGGTGGCTCAGTGCGCCCCCCCCCCCCCCCCCCTAGTATAAGAAACGTTGGTGGCACAGTGGGAAGTGCCAATGAGGGTTAAAAAATAATTTAAAAAAATTAACTCACCTCCTCCAGTTGATCGCATAGCTGCCGGTCTTTCTTCAGGACCTGTGGTGACGTCACTGAGCTCATCACATGACCCATTACCATGGTGATGGATCATGTGATGTACCATGTGATGAGCACAGTGATGTCACCACAGGTCCTTTGACAGGTCATAAAGAAAGAACAGAAGACGATCAATTGGAGGAGGTGAGTTAATTATTTTTTTATTTTTTAACCCTCATTGGCACTGCCCACTGCGCCACCAATGTTTTTTATATTGAGGGGGGGCGCACTGCGCCACCAATGTTTATTATATTGGGGGGGCGCACTGCGCCACCAATGTTTATTATATTGAGGGGGGGGCGCACTGCGCCACCAATGTTTATTATATTGAGGGGGGGCGCACTGCGCCACCAATGTTTATTATATTGAGGGGGGGGCGCACTGCGCCACCAATGTTTATTATATTGAGGGGGGGCACACTGCGCCACGAATGTTTATTATATTGAGGGGGGAGCGCACTGCGCCACCAATGTTTATTATATTGAGGGGGGGCACACTGCGCCACCAATGTTTATTATACTGGGGTGTTGGGGGGGCGCACTGTGCCACCAATGTTTATTATACTGGGGTGTTGGGGGGGCGCACTGTGCCACCAATGTTTATTATATTGGGGGGGCGCACTGCGCACAACGATGGGTTAGGAAAATTTCACAGCAGATTGCGCATGCGCTGGGAGCCTCGCCGGCGGTTAGGGTAGGGAAAAAGCACTGGCCCGTACGTAATTTTTCCCTTCCCTAACCGCTGGTGAGGCTCCCGGTGCATGCGCAGTGTCGGCCGGTGTTCAGCTGAGAACATCCATCCGATCACTGCGCCTGCGCACTGGCCCATAGTTTTTCCCTACCCTAACCGCCGGCGAGACTCCTGGCGCATGCGCACTCTGCTGTGAAACTTCCCTAACCTGTCATTTTGCGCCTGTGCGGCGCTGCACACCTCCTCACGTCATGTCCGGTGCGACTGGAAGTGACGAGGGTAGGGAAATCTCACGAAGTAGGGAAGTATGACATTACACCGGCCTTTGGGGTGTGCGGGCTGGTAACTACTTGGTTGGATAGTCAGCCAGCCTATGCCATGATGCCAGCAACAAGCAGTGTTTGTTTGTTTTTTTGGGGGGGGGGGCGCCACAAGGTTAGCTCGCACAGGGCGCCTGGACACCTAAGGCCGGCCCTGGCGGCCCCGGGCCGTGGCTGCTGGCTGTGTGAGAATTATCAGATTAGATCAGAATCAGACCTGATCCATTCAGTAGTCAGTCATATAAATTCAGCAGAGTTAGACCATCTGACAGGTGACAGACGCACACTGTCACTGGCACTCTGGCAGAGACGGCAGCCAGCAGCAGCTCAGGAGACAACAGCACTCGGCAGACTTGGTCAGGACTTGTTACTTAGGGTAGGTCCCAATAGAATTTTTAAATGTTATTTTATAATAATTAATATGATCATTTTAATGATTTAAAATTAATAGGCGCTCAGGATTAGCACTGCACAGCATCAATGATGTGTTTAAATTTTTTTATGGGGGGGGTGATGCCGTGCTATTGCTAATCCTGAGCGCCTCTGCTCTGGCGCTAGTTTGTGTGACCATGACACTGACATGATGGAGCCTGGAGGGAGGGCCGGGGGGACAATGTAAATATCTGTACTCTAAGGCTACTTTCACACCTGCGTTCGGGTGTCCGCTCGTGAGCTCCGTTTGAAGGGTCTCACAAGCGGCCCCGAACGGATCCGTACTGCCCTAATGCATTCTGAGTGGACGCGGATCCGCTCAGAATGCATCAGTCTGGCCGCGTTCAGCCCCCGCTCCGCTCAGTGAGCGGACACCTGAACGCTGCTTGCAGCTTTCGGGTGTCCGCCTGGCCGTGCGGAGGCGAGCGGATCCGTCCAGACTTATAATGGAAGTCAATGGGGACGGATCCGCTTGAGGATGACACAATATGGCTCAATCTTCAAGCGGATCCGTTCCCCATTGACTTTCAATGTAAAGTCTGAACGGATCCGCTCAGGCTACTTTCAGACTTAGAAATTTTTCTAAGTTATACTGCAGACGGATCCGTTCTGAACGGATGCAAACGTCTGCATTATAGGAGCGGATCCGTCTGATGAAACATCAGACGGACCCGCTCCGAACGCTAGTGTGAAAGTAGCCTGAGTATGTCACTGTATGTGACATGGGAATGGGGCCAGGCCGCCAGGAAGGGTCGGCCGGGGGGGGTGAATGGTGTGCCATGGCTGATTGATGTGTATGGACCTGGTGACTAGTGAAGACCCACTAGACCAAGTTCCATTCTGGCACAAGCTACTGCAGGCAGGCAGCGTAAATTGCTTAAAAGAAAAACAAAGTTAATGTTGGTTATGGGCCAACTTAGGTCATTGGAGGGGCTTTTTGCTGGGGACAGAGGTCAGTAGGGAGACCATGACTGGTCTGTGGGCTATACAGCCCCATACAGCAAGTCATGATGTCTTATTGCCTTGTGATGTGTTCTTCTTAGGCCACGGCCACCTAAGAACACACAAGGCATCATGACTTGCTGTAGATGGGGCTATATAGCCCACAGACCGGTCATGGTCTCCCTGCTGACCTCTGTGAGTGAAGACCCTAGACCAAGTTCCATTTTTTTTGTTCTATTTTAATAGTATGGGCATTTTCAGTCGGGGTGATACCCATGATGTTTATATTTTATTGTTATTTAGGTATTTATATTTTTAATTATAGCCAGCCCCAGCCCCAGAGCCAGTCAGCTCCAGAGCCAGCCAGGCCTCAGACCCAGTCAGAGCCAGCCAGGCCCAGAGCCAGCCAGCCACAGGTCTCCAGCCAGCAAGCCCACAGCCTGCCAACCAGCGAGCCCACAGCCAGCAAGCCCAGAGCCTACCAATCAGGAAGCCACAGCCTGCCATCCACCAACCGTAATTAAGGTAGAAGCCAACTTGGCCTAGGTAGCAGTGAGCTATGTTGTGTTGTTATATTGTGAATAGGAACCATAGTGTTGGATAGACCCCCCTCCAGGACCCATTAGACGCCATTGTAGTCTCTAATGTGACCTGGGGAGGACTCTTTCTAAAACACTCTCTGAGATGTCCTCTGCCAGAAAGGCCGCCCTTGATGGCCCATTAGAAAGAGTCTCCTCCGTTGTAGTCTCTAATGGGGGCTGGAGGGGATTCTTTCTAATGGACACTGAGATGGCCTCTGTTAGAAATACCCCCATCCAAGTCTATTAGACTGACTCCATTGTAATGGGGCCTGGAGGGGATTCTTTCTAACACACTCTCTAAAGGACACTGAGATAGCCTCTGCCAGAAAGGCCGCCCTCGATGGCCCACGATCATTGCCTCTGCCTCGTACCCCCCTCCCTGTTAAATAAAGACCCTTTATTTATTTAACTGATCCCTGCACCAATATCCCTCAGCACTGGGTTGATGCTTCGCACCCTCCGACGTCCCACAACGAGCAGGTGCTAATGCTTGCCAAATGACATGCACGCATTAGATCTCCCAATAGGAAACCAGTGTAGTGCGTGGCTGGAGGCGGGATAGGGGCATGACTGGAGGTGGGGCATGGGCGTGGCTGAAGGTGGAACATGGGTGGGGCCTGGAAGGGGGCCCTTGATTTATTTTGCCCGGGGGCCCTGAGGGTTCTCAGTCCGCCCCTGCAGCCACCCCTTTAAATGCATACTGCAAAAACAAAGGACAAAGTTAGTCAGCACATCCTGTAAAATGAAATAAATGCACAGATTCGTGTCACCATTGCTAGAAGTAAAAAGAAAATTTTATGCCCATCTACCATGGCAAGGTAACCGCTTTATTTTGTATTTTCAGACATGGCGAAACGCACTTCCACATTTATTTCATTTTACAGGAATTTTTTTTTTTTTTTCAGTATGCATTTTGAGATATGGCTGCCTACATTTCGGTCTTGCACTCCTAATATACCCAGCTTTCCCACAGGCTGTTGTCAATGAATAGCTGAAGTTTGCAATCCATTTGACACCTATTGGCACAAGGAGAGGAGTCATTATAGAGTAGGGTCGCATCTAAAAGATGTGCCCACCAGTAACGTGACGTTACTGGTGGGCACAAATGATTTTTATTTGCTAAGTACTTCATATTCATTTATATAGTTAATATAGCATTACTTCATATATTCTAAATTTTCAGACCACTGTTGCACTGTTTGGCTTCACTTTGTATTTTCAGCCATGGTGACATATACCTGCGCATTCACTTCATTTTACAGGATGTGCTGACTAACTTTGTGCTATGCATTATATAGTTGACCTTAGGTATATTAGAAGGCCAGCATGTAATGCTACATTTTCCCAAGCAGGAGTTGCCGCAGAAAATGCAGGATCTGCCGCAGGAAATGTTTTGGCTGCCACAACTTCTGAAGCAGGACCCATTTCCAGGAATTCCAGGAATTTGATTTGTGGCAGAAAAATAGCAAATATTCAATGGATGCAGTGGATCAGTTTCTCAAAAATTTATTTTTATTATAATATGGCATATGGCAGAATATTTAATGTTCCTAAGCATTAATTTATAGCTACTTGACCCTAGAAAGAGAAAGGTATAGATCACATAGCCTTCTACTAGGCAGCCTCCGGAGAAACAGGGTGGGTCATCTAGGACTGAATATGCTACGTATGACTATGCTGATATAATGGCAGAGAACTAGACACTATGAGTGTCTTCTACAATGTTTCCAATTCCAGGATAAATATGCATTCCCAAAATTGTTCTAATTTATTAACATACAAGAACAAGAGCAATATAAGGGGGCAGAGAGTAAAGGCTGTATTAGACAGCCCAATTTAACAGGAGACTGTCGGGAAGGAAGCGTTCCCTCCCAGCAATTGCCTACTTGCTAGTGGAGGGGATCTCCTCCTCAGAATAGGGAAGAGTGATCGTTATACCATCGCTCTTCCCTATACTGTATCATTGTTTGCCGGCAGCGGATTGTGATTAGACACCACAATCTGCCGCCTGCACCAATGATTTTTTAACCTGTCAAAAGATTTGGATTGCCCGATGAACGAGCGTTTGCTCTTTCATTGGGCAATTGGCGGCTTGTTAGCGATCATCTGCCGAAAAATTGTCAGGCGTAATACAGGCTTAAGTGAATTTATAGTACGATGTATTATATAGCAACCAGGACATGGAGGTTACTCATGGTAGCATAGGTAACTTACATGATGTTAGCTTGGATTAGCTATTCAGGGTTTGAATCTAACTAATAAATCACAGTGGGAAACCTTGGGTGCCCAAGGCTGCCCCGAGTATATGGCTAGTGTATATAATCACGAGCATCGCTGGAACATTCCTATTCCGGATTGTAAGTTTTCCAGTGTTTAATTCCATATATACATGTATACTATATCCAATGGGTGGCTCCTTGTGTTAGGAGTATATTTATAGTAATATAGTCTTATGGGATCCAAAACAGAAGGGAGCGGGAACATGCAAGATAGAAGTATGGAGTTTTGACATCTTCAAACCCCAGCCATCATCAAGCTGTACTGCTGCCTATACCTCAGTGAAAGTGGTGAAAAATGTTTAAAAATTAATGTACATTAAAGTAAACCTGTCATTTGTGATAGAACCACTGATTTCAGTGGTATGTCATTCATGAGTTAAAGTTATGTGGTTGTGGAGACCCTGCATTATTATTATTATCACTGTCTGGGCCTGGAAAAGAGTCAAGGACTTCCTGAGAAGAGTCACATTTATTCATGAGCTCCTTCACTCTCCCCCCACCTACTGATGATTGGCAGTTTTCTCCTAGGTAGAAGACCTACTGTAGTAGCACCCTGACAATTATCATCAGGCAGGTTGAGAGTGCAGGAGTTCATAAATAACTGTGACTCTTCTCAAGCAGCCCTTGACTCTTTTCCAGGCTTGGGCTGCAATAAATATGGCAGATTCCCAACAACCACTTAATGTTAGCACTTGAGTGACTGACCACTGAAACCAGTGTGTTCTCCACCACTTTATGCTGCCCTCAGTGAGTCAACAAATAAATCTGACCTGGCATTTAAACACCTTATAAACTGCTCTCAAGTTGAGTCTTCTTGTAATTAATGAATTATTGTGGTGCATCTGTGCAGGTCTGTGTGCCAGACCAGAAATGTACACCAGCAAAAGAAGCTGATGAAGATTTCCACTATAATCTATGCCTGTTTCCAGGTGTAAGTTATAACAAATGTGACAAGCTAGCTGAGCCGACCCTACACTTCCCAGCACCCAAAATGCAAAATTGCACAAGTGTGGTATGCGCCAAACTTTGTGACTTTTATTTATTTTTTCATGCATTTTTCCATCCTTTTCAGGGAAAAAACACAATTCATGTGTTATGGAAAAAGTCACTAAAAAACTGCCATAAGAAAAATGCATCTGTTTTTACTGGCGTTTAGTGGTAGAGAAAAAAATAAATAAAAAATTCATGTATGAATGGGGTCCATAAGTAATCCTTTAAAAAAAAAAAAAAGGAATGTTCTGAAGCCTCTTGGACAACAGTTGTGTGAAAATATGTCAATGGAGAAATGTCTATTTCTGTACCTGTCAAAAAAGACCTGTCGTCTATTAATATTTGTCTGGATACACTCACCATCTGGACAAATTGAAAGTTGTTAGAAGTACAGTAATAAAATAGGAGCACTAACAATAACGTTTGATGGCCAATAAAGTTTATTGTTCTTCTCAGTATCTTATCAGCTTATTGCCAATAACAGACTGAACTGCTACCAACCATCTACCATAGATATGAGCTATTAGTTTATTTTTCTGTGGTAGTTTGTGTAAAAATTCTCAAGCTGCTTTCACTATTGTTTAAGCTGTGTTATAAAGTAGTTTTTCACTTACATTCAAATTTGACATTACTTTGGCCTATACAGATGCTTCCATGGAAGGAAATGTTCTCATTTTTCAATATTCTAAAAGCAAATGATAAGGAGTTTTGATATGCAATACTACGCTAAATAACCAAAAGCACAGTTGTGTTCAAAATAATAGCAGTGTGTTTAAAAAAGTGAATACAGTTCAAAATTATTCTAATAGCTTCTATTTCCATACATGCAAATGCATTGGGAACACTACACATTCTATTCCAAATCAAAACATGAAGAAAAAATATAAAATTTGTGTTGTTCCTCTAAAATTTTTTAAGAAAAGTGAATATTAGTCTGTTCAAAAAATAGCAGTGTTTGTATTCTTCTTTACAAATTAAAACATTCACTATACAGTATAAACTGAAAAATATTTGAAGATTGTGCTTTCCTTTGAATCACTTAACTAATATTTAGTTTTATAACCACTGTTTCTGAGAACTACTGTACATCTGTGTTGCATGGAGTCAACCAACTTCTGGCACCTGTGAACAGGTATTCCAGCCCAGGATGATTGGACTACATTCCACAGTTCTTCTCTATTTGTTGGTTTTGCCTCAGAAATTGCATTTTTGATGTCACCCCACAAGTTTTCTATTGGATTAAGATCCGGGGATTGGACTGGCCACTCCATAATGTCAATCTTGTTGCTCTAGAACCAAGATGTTGCACATTTACTGGTGTGTTTGGGGTCATTGTCTTGTTGGAACATCCATTTCAAGGGCATTTCCTCTTCAGCATAAGGCAGCATGACCTCTTCAAGTATTCTGATGTATTCAAACTGATCCATGATCCCTGGTATGCGATAAATAGGCCCAACACCGTAGTATGAGAAACATCCCCATATCATGATGCTTGCGCCACCATGCTTCACTGTCTTTACAGTGTACTGTGGCTTGAATTCAGTGTTTGGGGGTCGTCTGACAAAGTGTCTCCGGCAACTAGACCCAAAAAGAATAATCTTACTTTCATCAGTCCACAAAATGCTGCACCATTTCTCTTTAGGCCAGTCAATGTGCTTTTTGGCAAATTGTAACCTCTTCAGCACATGTCTTTTTTTCAACAGTGGGACTTTGCGGGCGCTTCTAGCTTGGCGTCTTCTAATTGTAACAGTACTCACAGGTAACTTTAGACCTTCTTTGATCTTCCTGGAGCTGATTGTTGGCTGAGTCCTTGCCATTTTGGCTATTCTTCTATCCATTTGAATGGTAGTTTTTCACTTTCTTCAGCGTCTTTCAGGTTTTGGTTGACATTTTAAAGCATTTGCGATCATTTTAGCTGAGCAGCATATTATTTTCTGCACTTCTTTATATGTTTTCCCCTCTCCAATCAACTTTTTAATCACGGTACGCTGTTCTTCTGAACAATGTCTGGAACGACCGATTTTCCTCAGAATTTCGGAGAGAAATGCACTGTAACCAGCATGTACAACATTTGCTGACTTCCTTCCTTAAATAAGGACAATAATTGCCACCTGTTTTTCAAAGAATGAATGACCTCACTAATTGAACTCCACACTGCTATTTGTCACGGCGCGGTCTAGGAGGCGAGCATGTCCGGAGCGTGCGAGCATCATCAGCGACCCCCCGCGTGTCTATGTGCATTCATGCAAATGGTTTTAGGGCTGAGCGCCGAGCTGATCACTCGGTGCTTGGCTGTGTAGTCTGTGTGGAGTCATGTGACGCTGGCCACGTCACATGACCCCTCTGGCTCCCTATTTAAACAGGCAATCTGCTGGCCACCTGTGTCTCCTTGGATTCCTGGTGTACTTACCTCCTGTTTATCCGACGTCTCCCTGTCTGTTCCTGCTGTGCTGTACTGCTTTCCTGGTTCCTGATCCCGGCCTTCTCCAGACGATCCCTGGTTACACCTTTGGTACTTCTAGCTGCTCCTGGTAAACGACCTCGGCTTTCTCCTGACCAATCTCTGCTTGTTCCTTTGTACTGCGCTGCCTTCCTGGTTTTAACTCAGTTCGTATTCATTCTGTTTGTTGTCTGTTTGTCCTCCCTGCACTTACACCAAGTTAGGGACTGCCGTCCAGTTGTCCCTTGTCATTAGGACTTACGAGGCAAGTAGGCAGTTTCAGGGGCGAGGGTGGAGCACAGTGGTCACTCCCTCCCCCCTGTCTGTGTGTGTGTGTGTGTTCATGACCGTTACAGAATAACAGGCCTACTGAAACCACTGTACCATGAATCCTCTAGTGACCCTGACTGAGCATGTGTCAAACCTGACGCAGATGGTGCAGGAGCTAGGGGAGAAGATATATTCCCTAGAAATAGGACAAGATGCCGCTGCTCCTCAGGCCTCGGGTCCGAACTTGAGCCCTCATATGGAGCCACCGATCAAACTTCCAGAACCCTTCTCTGGAGATCAGAGGAAGTTTCACTTCTTTAAGGAGAGCTGTAAACTGTATTTTAGTTTACGCCCCTTGTCTTCCGGGTCGGAAAGACAACGTGTGAGCATTGTTATTTCCTGCTTACAGGGGGATCCCCAGGAGTGGGCCTTTTCATTACCGCCTGATGCTAGTTGTTTAACCACGGTAGAGGGTTTTTACAGGCTCTGGGTACCCTGTATGATGAATCAGACAGGGCCCTGGTAGCCGAAACTGCGCTGAAAGCAATGGTTCAAGGCAACCTCTCTGCGGAGGAGTATTTCACCCAATTTAGAAGGTGGTGTGTTCCCTTAGGGTGGAACAAGCCAGCTCTTAAGTGTGAATTCAGGTCAGGCCTATCTGATCATCTAAAATACCTACTAGTATGTTATCATCTCCCAGAGACTCTTGAGGAGACTATGACCCTAGCAGTCCGACTCGACCGACGTGTGAGAGAAAGACGACAGGAACGACAGTTCTCTTCTCAGGTGCTGGTCCAGTCTGAGGTTTGTTCCAGGAGTGGTGTTGAGGTCTCCTCTGAAGAACCTATGCAAATTGGCATGACCAGAGGGGGATCAGCGCCGCAGACGTGGGATATGTTTCTACTGCGGAGATCCTGACCTTTGGATCAATCAGTGTCCAAAGAGGATCCTTTCTGATAAGGCTTCCAAGACAAGACCACCAAGGGACCAGGTACTCCCTTTTATTACTAAGAGTAAGCTTTTAGTTCCTACAACCATTTCTCTGTGTTCTAATAAGTAGTCGGGTCAGGCCTTTATAGATTTGGGTTCAGCGGCCAGCTTTATTGACCAGGGGTATACTACTAGACAGGGTATTCCAATTTTTTTTTTTACCTACGCCCATCCATATCATGGCCATCGACTCCACTCCCCTGGTGGGGGGTACTGTGAGGTAATGTACCTCAGAGATTTCCTTAGCTGTGGGAGTGTGCCACTCAGAGAAATGTTCCCTGTTAGTCCTGGAGAACTTACCAGTCAAGGTGGTATTGGGGATGCCTTGGCTCCAATTACACAATCCTACAATTGATTGGACCAGAGTGGAAATGGTTAGTTGGGGATCTGAGTGCGGCTCATGTTTGCCTAGAATACGGGTTGGGTTCTCTGTGGAGTCTGAGGTATTACCCGCAATCATAAAGGAGTATGCTGATGTGTTCCCGTTGTCGTCCCCGGAGGCTCTTCCTTTCCATAGACCTTATAATTGCGCCATAGTCCTGGAGAAGGGGGCAAGGTTTCCTAAGGGGCATATTTACAATCTTTCTAAACCGGAATGTGAGGCCATGGAAGATTACATTGAGGAGAGTCTAATTAAGGGGCACATTAGACCCTTGGTTTCTCCTATGGGGGCAGGGTTTTTCTTTGTTAAGAAGAAGGATGGTGGTCTTAGACCCTGTATAGATTACCGGAAATTACAAACCGGATTCCAAAAAAGTTGGGACACTATACAAATCGTGAATAAAAACTGAATGCAATGATGTGGAGGTGCCAACTTCTAATATTTTATTCAGAATAGAACATAAATCACGGAACAAAAGTTTAAACTGAGAAAATGTACCATTTTAGGGGAAAAATATGTTGAATCAGAATTTCATGGTGTCAACAAATCCCAAAAAAGTTGGGACAAGGCCATTTTCACCACTGTGTGGCATCTCCCCTTCTTCTTACAACACTCAACAGACGTCTGGGGACCGAGGAGACCAGTTTCTCAAGTTTAGAAATAGGAATGCTCTCCCATTCTTGTCTAATACAGGCCTCTAACTGTTCAATCGTCTTGGGCCTTCTTTGTTGCCCCTTCCTCTTTATGATGCGCTAAATGTTCTCTATAGGTGAAAGATCTGGACTGCAGACTGGCCATTTCAGTACCCGGATCCTTCTCCTACGCAGCCATGATGTTGTGATTGATGCAGAATGTGGTCTGGCATTATCTTGTTGAAAAATGCAGGGTCTTCCCTGAAAGAGATGACGTCTGGATGGGAGCATATGTTGTTCTAGAACCTGAATATATTTTTCTGCATTGATGGTGCCTTTCCAGACATGCAAGCTGCCCATGCCACACACACTCATGCAACCCCATACCATCAGAGATGCAGGCTTCTGAACTGAGCGTTGATAACAACTTGGGTTGTCCTTGTCCTCTTTGGTCCGGATGACATGGTATCCCAGATTTCCAAAAAGAACTTTGAATCGTGACTCGTCTGACCACAGAACAGTCTTCCATTTTGCCACACTCCATTTTAAATGATCCCTGGCCCAGTGAAAACGCCTGAGCTTGTGGATCTTGCTTAGAAATGGCTTCTTCTTTGCACTGTAGAGTTTCAGCTGGCAACGGCAGATGGCACGGTGGATTGTGTTCACTGACAATGGTTTCTGGAAGTATTCCTGAGCCCATTCTGTGATTTCCTTTACAGTAGCATTCCTGTTTGTGGTGCAGTGTCATTTAAGGGCCCGGAGATCACGGGCATCCAGTATGGTTTTATGGCCTTGACCCTTACGCACAGAGATTGTTCCAGATTCTCTGAATCTTCGGATGATGTTATGCACAGTTGATGATGATAGATGCAAAGTCTTTGCAATTTTCCGCTGGGTAACACCTTTCTGATATTGCTCCACTATCTTTCTGCGCAACATTGTGGGAATTGGTGATCCTCTACCCATCTTGGCTTCTGAGAGACACTGCCACTCTGAGAAGCTCTTTTTATACCCAATCATGTTGCCAATTGACCTAATTAGTGTTAATTGGTCTTCCAGCTCTTCGTTATGCTCAAATTTACTTTTTCTAGCCTCTTATTGCTACTTGTCCCAACTTTTTGGGGATTTGTTGACACCGTGAAAATTGGAATCAACGTATTTTTCCTTTAAAATGATACATTTACTCGGATTAAACGTTTGATCTGTCATCTACGTTCTATTACAAATAAAATATTGACATTTGCCATCTCCACATCATTGCATTCAGTTTTTATTCACAATTTGCTTAGTGTCCCAACTTTTTTGGAATCCGGTTTGTAAATAAGATCACTATCCGGAATAATTACTCCCTCCCATTGATTCTGGATTTATTTAACCAGGTATTAGGGGCGGCCTGGTTATCTAAGATTGATTTAAGAGGAGCATACAATTTAATCCGAATCAAGGAGGGGGACGAGTGGAAAATAGCGTTCAATACCCCAGCTGGTCACTTTGAATATCTCGTTATGCCTTTTGGACTCAGCAATGCCCCCCCACTGTGTTTCAAAATTTTATGAACGATATTCTTAGGGAGTTCTTGGAAGAATTTGTCATTGTATATCTCGACGACATTTTGATATTTTCCCCTGATTTTGAGAGTCATATGTTTCATGCTAGACAGGTGTTGGAGGTGTTAAGAGAAAACCAATTATCTGCTAAACAGGAAAAATGTGGCTTTGGGGTGCAGGAGATTATATTTCTCGGACATGTTCTGACTCCCCACGCCATAAAGATGGATCCCAGCAAGGTTTTAGCGATTAAGGGATGGGTAAGACCATCATCCTTAAAGGCCTCACAATGTTTCCTTGGATTCGTTAACCGTAAGTTCATAAAGAATTTCTCGGTAATTGCTAGACCACTGACCGACCTAACTAAAAAAGGGGCGGATCTGGAAAATTGGTCTACTGAGGCCTTAGGTTCATTTGAAACCCTAAAGGAGGCTTTCAGTAGCGCTCCCATTCTAACCCAGCCAGATCAGGAAAAAGCTTTTATTGTGGAGGTGGATGCTTCTGAGGACGGGGCAGGAGCAGTCCTCTCGCAAGGTCCTGCTACCCTCACTAACCTGAGACCTTGTGCCTTTTTTTTTCCAGAAAGTGTTCACCCTCTGAGAGAAATTATGACATAGGGAATCGTGAGTTACTGGCCATTAAGTGGGCATTTGAAGAATGGAGACATTTTCTTGAGGGGGCAAAACATAGTGTTACTGTTGTTACCAATCATAAGAACCTAGTGTTTCTCAAGTTGGCTAAAAGGTTAAATCCCCGTCAGGCTAGATGGGCATTGTTTTTTACACGCTTTAATTTTTCCATGACTTTCAGACCAGGAAGTAGAAACGTGAAGGTCGACGCACTCACTCGGAGTTTCTGTGAGTACCAACCTACAGAGACTCCACCTGAAACAATTTTACCAGCTAAGGTCTTCGTAGCAGCCTTGTCTCAGGACATCGCGACTCTCATCAAGGCTGAACAACACTAGCTCCGTCATCCACTCCTACAGATAAGTGGTTTGTTCCCGTACAGTTTCGTCTCCAACTGCTGGGTGAGTGTCATGACTCTGTTTTTTGTGGACATCAGGGCATTGAGGGCACTAAAGAGCTGGTTTCCAGATCATTCTGGTGGCCTACTTTAACTAGAGACGTCAAGTCTTATGTGTTGGCCTGCGAAGTTTGTGTGAGGTCTAAGACCCCTAGGACTTGCCCGGCTGGGGACCTACGACCCTTTCCCATTCGCAGTAGACCCTGGTCTCATATCTCGATAGATTTTATCACTGATCTGCCACCTGCGGAGGGTAAGACTGTGGTTTGGGTAGTGGTCGATAGATTCAGCAAGATGGCTCACTTTATTCCCCTGCCTAAACTCCTGAGTGCGAAGACCCTAGCATCTTTGTTTGTGAAACAAATTGTAAGTTTACATGGCATTCCAGAAAATATTGTATCTGACAGGGGTGTGCAGTTTGTATCCAAGTTTTGGAGGGCCTTCTGTCTAAGATGTCGGATTTCTCTGTCCTTTTCATCTGCTTATCACCCTGAAAGTAATGGACAGACTGAGCGCCTCAAACAGTCGGTGGAACAATTTTTCAGGGCATATGTTGCAGATGATCAACAGTTGTGGGTGAAATACCTTCCGTTAGCCGAGTTTGCTCTGAATAACCGTGTTAATTCCTCTGCTGGGGTCTCTCCTTTTTTTTGTAACTATGGCTTTCATGTTTATTTTCTTTCTGGGTCATCTGTCTCCTTGTGTAATCCCGAGGCGGATAAGATCTCCTCAAAACTGTGCACAGTATGGGCTCAGGTTCAATCAAACCTAGAAAAAGCTAAAAATATTCAAAGAGTCAAGGCCAATAGGAGACGTTCCACGGAGGTGAACTTTCAGGTGGGGGATAAGGTGTGGTTGTCCTCTAAAAAAATTTCACTCAAAGTTGCTTCAAAAAAGTTTGCTCCTGGCTTTATAGGGCCGTACGAAATCGTAGAGGTGAATAATCCTGTATCATTTAGGTTAGAATTGCCCGACTCGTTCCACATTCACGATGTATTTCACAAGTCCCTACTAAAAAAATACATCGAACCTGTTGTATCGTCACAAGCCGCGCCTCTGCCTGTTCAGGTTAAGGATTCTGTGGAGTATGTGGTATCTAAAATTGTGGTTCTCAGGAGAGTGCGTAATTCCTTGCATTATCTGGTGCACTGGAAGGGCTATGGACCCGAGGAGAGGTATTGGGTACCAGCTAGGGAGGTTCATGCCCCTAGACTGGTTAAGAAATTTCATGAGGATCATCCCGAGAAGCCGTCACCTGAGTCCTTGGGTCCAGTGGCGCCGGGTAAAAGGTGGGGTACTGTCACGGCGCGGTCTAGGAGGCGGGCACGTCCGGAGCGCCCCCCGCGCATCTATGCGCATTCATGCAAATGGTTTTAGGGCTGAGCGCCGAGCTGATCAATTGGCGCTCGGCTGTGTAGTCTGTATGGAGTCATGTGACGCTGGCGACATCACATGACCCCTCTGGCTCCCTATTTAAACAGGCAATCTGCTGGCCACAGATTGCCTGTTATTCAGATTCCACCTGTGTCTCCTTGGATTCCTGGTGTACTTACCTCCTGTTTGCCAGACGATCCCTGGTTACTCCTTTGGTACTTCTAGCTGCTCCTGGTAAATGACCTCGGCTTTCGTCTGACCATTCTCTGCTTGTTCCTTTGTACTGCGCTGCCTTCCTGGTTTTGACTCGGTCCGTATTTGTTCTGTTTGTTGTCTGTTTGTCCTCCCTGCACTTACACCAAGTTAGGGACTGTCTTCCAGTTGTCCCTTGTCATTAGGACTTGCGAGGCAAGTAGGCAGGGTCAGGGGCGAGGGTGGAGCGCAGTGGTAACTCCCTCCCCCATGTCTGTGTGTGTGTGTGTGTTCATGACCGTTACACTATTATTTTGAAGATGCCTGTTTCAATAAGTGATTGAACAGAGAATTAGCATCATACATGGCATGACTGTTGGGTCTGTTGGATTTCTATTACTCTACTACACCTGCTAGTAAATTATTTGCCATGTAGAAATTGAATTTCTACCAAAAACAGTGATTAATCAGGTTAGTGATGTCTGACTGCTATTATTTTGAACACAACAATATGTGGACACGGTCCCATGGCTGTTAAAGGTGCTGTCCGAGACCTGAAAAAAAAAAATTTGGTCGGTATAACCAGCAGTGATGACATGCAAGAAGATGATATTTCTGTTTCAGCAGGAACAGGAAGTGTCGAGGACGGGAGCCATGCTGCAGGAACCAGGATGACTCGACCAGGTGTTTTTTTTGTTTTAATCTTGACACCTGACCCAAATTTTTTCATCTCTCGTACAATCCCTTTAAAATGGAGTTGGGTCTCCTTATGAGGCTAACACAATTCACTCTTCTGAGAAAGCCTTCTACAACATTTTGGATTGTGTCTGTGGAAATTTGTGCTGAAAGCTGAAAGAACATTTGTCACTAATGTTGGACAAGAAGGTCTGGTTCCAGTTAATCCCCTAGGTGCACCTTAGCCATTTGCCATTTCCTTCTCCCCAATATTGACAAGTTCAGGCATATCACCTAGCCCCTGTAATCCTAAGGCTACTTTCACATCTGCGTTTTTAAAACTTATCAGTTTTGTCTCCATTCATTGTCATTAGGGACAAAACTAATAAGGTTGCATCAGTATGTATCAATTCGGTTCAGTTGCGTTTTGGGGATGGACAAAAATACAGCTGCAAGCAGCATTTTTGTATCCAGTTTGCAAAACTGAACAAACCTGATCAGGCATGAAAATCAATGTAAGGGTACTTTCACACTAGCGTTATTCTTTTCCGGTATAAAAAAATCCAGTAAAGGGTCTCAATACCGGAAAACAACGTATCCATTTTGTCCTAATGCATTCTGAATGGAAAGCAATCCATTCAGTATGCATCAGGATGTCTTCCGTTCCGTCCCTTGTACGGTATTTGACCGGACAAAATACTGCAAATTGCTAGTTTTTTTTATCCGGCCAAAATACCAGAACAATGCCGCACTTGCCGGATCCGGCATTAATTTCCATTGAGATGTATTAATGCCGGATCCGGTACCAAGCTTTTCCGGTCTGCGCCTGCATATAGGAGGAGCTTCCTATTTGCATCTTTACGCCAGCCTGCGAGGGAGTCGGCAGCACGCCATTGAAGGTGAATATAAAGTTTTTAGGTTTTTTTTGTTGTGCAAAATAAAAATATAAGCAGCTCCTATGTGCTTATACATAGGAGCTGTATGTTAAAAGTACATGGGTGATGCTAGGAGTAGTAGTACCTAGGACTACTACTCCTAGCATCCCCTATATACTTATACTACCTGCAGTCCCTATGTACTATCAGGGCTTTTTTTCTGGCGGAACGCACCGGAACGGCGTTCCGACACCTTTTGACATCGCAGCCTGCCATGCTCCAGCATCGCAGGCTGCGATGTATCAGCGGGGAGGGACTGGGAGGAGGAGCTGGGGGCCGGTGCGTTCACTGTGCTCCGGCCCCCAGCTCCAGTACAGTTATAGAATGTGTAAAATTAATAATGATTCTATTCATGAGGCCCCCTCTGTAGTAGAACATTCAATATATCCATCCTACTCACAGGGCTGTTATCGTAATCCAGGCCGGCCGGGCAGACGAGCGGCAGCGTCACTGACTGACGTCACGTGCCTGCCCGGCATACTTTATGAATGAAGTAGGCGGCGCAGGCACGTGACGTCAGTCAGTGACGCTGCCGCTCGTCTGCCCGGCCGGCCTGGATTACGATAACAGCCCTGTGAGTAGGATGGATCTATTGAATGTTCTACTACAGAGGGGGCCTCATGAATAGAATCATTATTAATTTTACACATTTCATAACTGTACTGGAGCGGCAATGGGGGGGTCTGTGGATGGCACTGTTAAGGGGGGGGGTCTGTGGATGGCACTGTTATGGGGTGGGGGGGTCTGTGGATGGCACTGTTATGGGGTGGGGGGGTGTCTGTGGATGGCACTGTTATGTGGTGGGGGGTGTCTGTGGATGGCACTGTTAAGGGGTGGGGGGGGGTCTGTGGATGGCACTGTTATGGGGTGGGGGGGTCTGTGGATGGCACTGTTGTGGGGGGGGTCTGTGGATAGCACTGTTAAGGGGGGGTCTGTGGATGGCACTGTTAAGGGGGGTCTGTGGATGGCACTGTTATGGGGTGGGAGGGTCTGTGGATGGCACTGTTATGGGGTGGGGGGTCTGTGGATGGCACTGTTATGGGGTGGGGGGGCTGTGGATGGCACTGTTAAGGGGGGGTCTGTGGATGGCACTGTTATGGGGTGGGGGGTGTCTATGGGTGGCACTGTTATGGGGTGGGGGGTCTGTGGATGGCACTGTTATGGGGTGGGAGGGTCTGTGGATGGCACTGTTAAGGGGGGTCTGTGGATGGCACTGTTATGGGGTGGGGGGAGTCTGTGGATGGCACTGTTATGGGGTGGGGGGTCTGTGGATGGCACTGTTAAGGGGGGTCTGTGGATGGCACTGTTATGGGGTGGGGGGTCTGTGGATGGCACTGTTAAGGGGGGGTCTGTGGATGGCACTGTTATGGGTGGGGGGTCTGTGGATGGCACTGTTATGGGGTGGGGGGGTGTCTGTGGATGGCACTGTTATGGGGTGGGGGGGTCTGTGGATGGCACTGTTATGGGGTGGGGGGGTCTGTGGATAGCACTGTTAAGGGGGGGTCTGTGGATGGCACTGTTAAGGGGGGGTCTGTGGATGGCACTGTTATGGGGTGGGGGGGGGGTCTGTGGATGGCACTGTTATGGGGTGGGGGGTCTGTGGATTGCACTGTTATGGGGTGGGGGGGGTCTGTGGATTGCACTGTTATAGGATGGGGGGGTCTGTGGATGGCACTGTTATAGGATGGGGGATCTGCGGATGCCATCCCCAGATCCCCCATTAACAGTGCCATCCCCATCTGGGGGGTTTCTTTGCTGGGCTGGACTTTTATAGCCCCCCCAAATTTTACTTGCATCCCTGTTCTCTAAAGGGGCGGTTTTAGAGGGCGGTCCTAGGGGTGGGTAGGGGCGTGGCCAGGGGAGGGGGGCTGAGTTCCACCACCTTTTCTCTGAGAAAAAAAGCCCTGTGTACTATTGCAGGTAGTATAAGTACATAGGGGATGCTAGGAGTAGTAGTCCTAGGTACTGCAACCCCTAGCATCATCTGTGTACTTATACTACCTGCAGTCACTATGTACTATTGCATAGTGACTGCAGGTAGTATAAGTACATAGGGGATGCTAGGAGTTGTAGTCCTAGTAACTACTTATACTACCTGCAGTCCCTATGCAATAGTACATAGTGACTGCAGGTAGCAGGGGTGTTGCTAGGCTAAAACATTTGGGGCCTGGGCCCCTGATGTTTTGTCCCAGGCCCCAAATGTACTGCCTGCCAAGCAGATGCAACTGTATTGCCGTCCTTAGGATGGCAATAAAATGGAATATAATCAGGGCCGTCTTTGCCGCAGGGCAAAAGGGGCAGCTGCCCCGGGCCCAGTTGCTCCTGGGGGCCCGGGGCAGCTCCGTTCCCGACTCCCACATTCACTTGTTGTCTATGCCAGTGTTTCCCAACCAGTGTGCCTCCAGCTGTTGCAAAACTACAACTCCCACCATGCCCGGACAGCCTTTGGCTGGGAGTTGTAGTTTTGCAACAGCTGGAGGCACACTGGTTGGGAAACACTGGTCTATGTGAGCGAGCGGCGTGGGGCTCGCTGCTCGCATTAGAAGTGAAGGACTTGTCTGTCAATTACAATAACTTACTGCCGAGTTTGCCGGCCAGTGCCATGCTAGCTCCTCCTCCCAACCCTGCCCTTGCGTCCCTACCGTATGTACGCTCAGGCATAGTCATTTGTATTGCCGTCCTCAGGAGAGGGAGAGATGTGTCTGGGATTCAAACCCACAACCTTCAGTATCAGAGGCAAAGCACCTAACCACACAGCCATAAGAGCTGCATTACTACTGACTGAAAAAATATGAAACTTCTACTGTTATAGCTGGCTAAGTGTACATCTATACACATGACAGCTGCACTAACACATCCAGCCCTGCTATATCTCTATATGACAGCTGTCCCAGCAAACCCAGCTCTGATACATCTATACACATGACAGCTGCCCAAACACACCCAGCTCTGCTACATCTATATACATGACAGCTGCCCCAGCACACTCAGCTCTGCTATATCTCTATATATGACAGCTGCCCCAGCAAACCCAGCTCTGCTACATCTATACACATGACAGCTGCCCCAGCACACTCAGCTCTGCTATATCTCTATATCTATCTACTGTATAGCAATACTTAGAGATATATAGATGTAACAGAGCTGGGTGTGCTGGGGCAGCTGTCATATATAGAGATATAGTAGTGCTGAGTGTGCTGGTGCAGCTGTCATGTGTATTAGATGTAGCAAAGCTGGGTGTGCTGGGGCAGCTGTCATATATAGAGATATAGTAGAGCTGAGTGTGCTGGTGCAGCTTTCATGTATATTTGATGTAGCAGAGCTGGGTGTGCTGGGGCAGCTATCATATATAGAGATATAGCATAGCTGAGTGTGCTGGGACAGCTGTCATATAGAGATATAGCAGTGCTGGGTGTATTAGGGCAGCTGTCATGTGTATAGATGTACACTTAGTCACCTATAACAGTAGAAGTCTCATATTTTTTCAGTAGCAAGGCTGCTCTTATGGCTGTGTGTGTAAGTGCTTTGCCTCTGATACAGAAGGTCGTGGGTTCGAATCCCAGCAGAAACTTTTCTGAAATACAGGCTAAATTAGAATACACAAGCACTGAATCCATATATGGACATACAGGGCGGGACACAGGAAGAGGCTGCATCGCATCGCAGACATGGAGGTAAGTATAAGTTGTTTTTTTTTAATACCCGACTGTTGGCACCTGATACTGGCACATGGAGAGGGGGGTTGGCACTATGATACTGGCACATGGGGAGGCACTTGATACTGGCACATGTGGTGGGAGGGGGGTTGGCACCTGACACTGGCACATGGGGGGGTTGGCACTATGATACTGGCACTTGGGGGGAAGGAGAGAGGCACTTGATACTGGCACTTTTGGGGGGGGAGATGGCACTAGGATACTGGGACATGGGGGGGAGGAGAGAGGCACTTGATACTGGCACTTTTTTTGGGGGGGGGATGGCACTATGATACTGGGACATGGGGGGAGAGAGGCACTTGATACTGGCACTTTTTTTGGGGGGGGGGGGGGTTGCACTATGATACTGGGACATGGGGGGGAGAGAGGCTCTTGATACTGGCACTTTTTTTTGGGGGGGGAGATGGCACAATGATACTGGGACATGGGAGGGAGGAGAGAGGCACTTGATACTGGCACTTTTTTTGGGGGGGGAGGAGAGAGGCTCCTGATACTGGCACATTTTTTTTTGGGGGGGGGAGATGGCACTATGATACTAGGACATGGGGGGGAGGAGAGAGGCACTTGTTACTGGCACATGGGGGGGCAACTATGGGGACACTTACTGGCACATTATTGGGGGGCATTATGGGGGACACTAGGCCGGCAGCCTATCAGAGGCCGGACACTTAGGGCATCTACTGGGGCACTATATATGGGGCATTTTATACTGGTACATTATGGGGGGCACTAGCAGGAAGGGGGGAGAGGAGCACTATGGGGGAATTTACTGGGGGCACTATATAGGGGTATTTTATACTGGGACATTATGGGGGCACTATGGGGACATTAGCTCAACTGGGGGCATTACAAGGGGGTATTTTTTGCACTGTCACATTAAAAGGAGAATTATTTCTACTGGGGGGGCATTATGGTGGGCTTTATTACTCCCCCATGGTATGACCCCCTAGTAGCAGCACCAGCCTCTCTCTGCTCTGCTATCCCTCTGCCCCTTCTCCAAATCCTTATTATGAAATCTTTCTCATTAGGATAAAACACAACATCAGCTCCGCCGAGCCCCCCAGCCAAGAGTTGAAGTGGGGTCCGAGATCCCCAAGGGCCAAGCCAAGTAACTGTAAGTTTTCATGTGAAATATGTTTATGTTATACACATATAGCATACACTGTGCCCCACAATATACAGTATACCGCTACACTGTGTAGTCTGTTCTATAAGCACTATTGTTTTGTGGCGGCGGACAGAAAATAATTGTTGACACCATTTTCTACCGCACCGGGTGACACCAGCCTCGGCCCTCCAGTTCCTCAACTTGCAAAGGCGGCCGCGTCACAGAGGAGACACCCAGTCCATCACCACCACCATCACTAGTCTAGACACTCAGTCGGTTTGGTTACTCACCTGAGTCACGGTCACCTCTAGACTATCTGTAAGTAAGTCGCTTGTCAATGGTGTGCACTGCAGGCTCGCTTTTCTAAAGGAAGTGGAACTGTCTGAATGGCTGTACAGTACAGTCAGAGTGGCATGTGAGTCTGTGACACATGATGTGGCAATAATCATGTGTCTGCAGCCTGGACCAGTATCTGTACACGTATGTATGGCATAATTAATGGAATGACACATGACATGACATGAGTGACACAGGTCTTTACCAGGCAGCCTGGTAACTCATGTCATGTCATGTGTGATGTGTCATTCCATTAATTATGCCATACATACGTGTACAGATACTGGTCCTGTACTCCTGTGAGGCTGCGGACACACTCCTGAGACTGCATGTGCTTACAGTCCCTAAATAAATAATACTGCAGTGATTAGCAACCGTATGACAGGCGTTTATCACCGATCCTCAGGACGACCGTCGCTTGGAAGAACTTAAAGTGTAACTGCCATTTAATATTTTTTTTTGCTAAAGTGTAGGGCAAGTGATAAGTAACATTTTTAGAATATAGTTTATTTAGCCAAAACATTTAATTTTTGTAGAAAACTGTGGCTGAAATGGCCCTTAGCAGCGCTCTCTGAAAAGAGCGTTGCTAAGGGCCACCCGTCTTCTATTTGAAAAGGGGAGACGGGCTGTGCGGGAGCTGTGCTTCTGCCTCCTCTACCCCCGCGGTGGCCACAGGCGTCTTAAAATGGAATGCTCGGGTACACTAACTAACCTGCCTTCCCTGCGATAATCACTCATGAAGACAGATGGACCTTAGCATTTTAGGGGGCCCAAGGAAATTCTTGCCCGGGGTCCAATCAATATTAAAGACGGCCCTGAATATAATGAACTGCAAGATCTGAAGGACCTGTGATGACATCACAGGTCACGTGATGTGTGCAGAAGGCAGGGGTTGAGAAGGACCTGCAATGATGTGACCATCATGTGACCAGTGCAGGAGAGGCCCACAATGAAGAGGAGAAGTCCTGGAGAAGAAGCTGTGATGATGTCTGCTACATGAGGAGAGGTAAGTGAAGGGAGAGGCAGAGCAATGTTGGGAGTTGTGGTTATTTAACTGGGACTGTATGTTAGGGCTGAGGGGAGGGATGTTATCATGGGACTAAATGTTAAGGAGTGATGTTATTTACATGGGGCTGTATATTGATGGTGGCTGTGGGAGGGAGTGATTTACATGGGACTGTATGTTGGATAATGTTGGGGAGGGAGTGATGTTATTTACATGGGACTGTATATTGATGGTGACTGGGGGAGGGAGTGATGTTATTTACATGGGACTCTATGGCAGAGGAAGGGAAATAGTGTTAATTACATGGGACTGTAGGGTGGAGGGGCTGAGGAATTATAATTTGTGAGGACACTAAGAGGAGGAATATAACTACAGGGGGCACTGCAGGGGAGAGCATTATAACAGTAGGGGGCAATATAAATACTGGGGGCACTGTGGGGGCATTTTAAATCCAGGGGACATTAGGCGTTCTTATTACTACTGGGGGCTCTGTAGGAGTGACTTATAGATCTGCCTTATTTCTACTAAGAGCACTATGGGGGCCTTATTACTACTGAGAGGTCTGTGAGGGCATTGTTAATACTGGAGGGCTCTTCTACTAATAGAGGCACTCTTGGGGAGCACTATCACTGCTGGGGGTACTGTAGGGGGCAGTATTACTAAGGAGGGCATTCTAAAAGAGAAATTCTATTGGTTGGTCTATGAGGAGCACTATTACTATCTGTACAGCACTCATTTTTCTTTAGGATAGTATTTGGGGGCATTGGGGAGCACAGCGAGCAGCAGGAGAACACTGTGGGGACTCCAGGTTGGGGGATGATGATAGAAATGTGAGGAAGCTAAGATGCCTGTGTGTCACACTCTGCAGAGACGAGGTGCAGCTGAAAGAAGTTGTCTGGACCGAGTGGAGAAGATGATGACAGAGAAGATCTACATCAGAGGAGACATCACCTAGAGGCACCGGATGTAACAGGTATGTGCTGCTGTATAGCGAGTACAGCAAAATGCAGCGTGTGCGGAGAGGGTCGACTTAGACTACTTTCACACTAGAGATAGCCTTCTCAGGGCAGGCTGTTCTGGCGGGTGAGCAGCCTGCCGGATCCGTTCTACCGCTAGTGCACCATGCCACCGGAGGTCCGGCTGCAGCACGGCAAACATGCCAAGAGGCGGCTGGAATAAAACTGCAGCATGCATAGCAGTAGCACGGATCCGGCAGGCTGTTGCCCCGACAGAACAGTGTGAAAGTAGCCTTAGAGAACTGGGCCATATTTATTGGGGCTTGGCCCCGGATCCTTTGAGACCCTAGCAACGCCCCTGGCAGGTAGTATAAGTACATAGGGGATGCTAGGAGTTGTAGTCCTAGGAACTACTAATACTACCTGCAGTCCCTATGTACTATTGCATAGGGACTGCAGGTAGTATAAGTACATGGGGATGCTAGGAGTTGCAGTACCTAGGACTACAACTCCTAGCCTCCCCTATGTACTTATACTACCTGCAGTCCCTACACAATAGTACATAGGGACTGCAGGTAGTATAAGTACATAAGGGATGCCAGGAGTAGTAGTCCTAGGTACTGCAATTCCTAGCATCCTCTATGTACTTATACTACCTGCAGTCACTATGTACTATTGCATAGTGTCTGCAGTTAGTATAAGTACAGTCGTGGCCAAAAGTTTTGAGAATGACACAAATATTAGTTTTCACAAAGTTTGCTGCTAAACTGCTTTTAGATCTTTGTTTCAGTTGTTTCTGTGATGTAGTGAAATATAATTACACGCACTTCATACGTTTCAAAGGCTTTTATCGACAATTACATGACATTTATGCAAAGAGTCAGTATTTGCAGTGTTGGCCCTTCTTTTTCAGGACCTCTGCAATTCGACTGGGCATGCTCCCAATCAACTTCTCGGCCAATTCCTGACTGATAGCAACCCATTCTTTCATAATCACTTCTTGGAGTTTGTCAGAATTAGTGGGTTTTTGTTTGTCCACCCGCCTCTTGAGGATTGACCACAAGTTCTCAATGGGATTAAGATCTGGGGAGTTTCCAGGCCATGGACCCAAAATGTCAACGTTTTGGTCCCCGAGCCACTTAGTTATCACTTTTGCCTTATGGCACGGTGCTCCATCGTGCTGGAAAATGCATTGTTCTTCACCAAACTGTTGTTGGATTGTTGGAAGAAGTTGCTGTTGGAGGGTGTTTTGGTACCATTCTTTATTCCTGGCTGTGTTTTTGGGCAAAATTGTGAGTGAGCCCACTGCCTTGGATGAGAAGCAACACCACACATGAATGGTTTCAGGATGCTTTACTGTTGGCATGACACAGGACTGATGGTAGCGCTCACCTTTTCTTCCCTGGACAAGCCTTTTTGCAGATGCCACAAACAATCGGAAAGAGGCTTCATCAGAGAATATGACTTTGCCCCAGTCCTCAGCAGTCCATTCACCATACTTTCTGCAGAAGATCAATCTGTCCCTGATGTTTTTTTTGGAGAGAAGTGGCTTCTTTGCTGCCCTTCTTGACACCAGGCCATCTTCCAAAAGTCTTCGCCTCACTGTGCGTGCAGATGCGCTCACACCTGCCTGCTGCCATTCCTGAGCAAGCTCTGCACTGGTGGCACTCCGATCCCGCAGCTGAATCCTCTTTAGGAGACGATCCTGGCGCTTGCTGGACTTTCTTGGACGCCCTGAAGCCTTCTTAACAAGAATTGAACCTCTTTCCTTGAAGTTCTTGATGATCCTATAAATTGTTGATTGAGGTGCAATCTTAGTAGCCACAATATCCTTGCCTGTGAAGCCATTTTTATGCAATGCAATGATGGCTGCACGCGTTTCTTTGCTGGTCACCATGGTTAACAATGGAAGAACAATGATTTCAAGCATCACCCTCCTTTTAACATGTCAAGTCTGCCATTTTAACCCAATCAGCCTGACATAATGATCTCCAGCCTTGTGCTCGTCAACATTCTCACCTGAGTTAACAAGACAATTACTGAAATGATCTCAGCAGGTCCTTTAATGACAGCAATGAAATGCAGTGGAAAAGTTTTTTTGGAATTAAGTTAATTTTCATGGCAAAGAAGGACTATGCAATTCATCTGATCACTCTTCATAACATTCTGGAGTATATGCAAATTGCTATTATAAAAACTTAAGCAGCAACTTTTCCAATTTCCAATATTTATGTAATTCTCAAAACTTTTGGCCACGACTGTACATAGGGGATGCTAGGAGTTGAAGTCCTAGGAACTACTACTCCTAGCATCACCTATGTGCTTATACTGCCTGCAGTCCCTATGCAATAATACATAGGGACTGCAGGTAGTATAAGCACATAGGGGATGCTAGGAGTAGTAGTCATAGGTACAAGAATATAACTACCACTCCTCCACACAGGCAGCCCGCCAGAGAATAAAAAAGTTCCATAAATGGAAAGTAAGTAATATTTACGTGGGTCTGCTTGTCATGTGTAAAGTTCATTTTTTTATTTTTTTTTTATTTTTTAATAGACATATCTTCTTCAAGTGAGGCCGGGAGCACTCCTCCTTTCCGACATGATACGGTATGTCAAGTTGGATTATAGCAAGTCCCACTGTAATATTTTTCCATTATTTTAATTATGTTTTTAATTTTTTCTCACAGTCATCGTCTGTGGAGGAGTTGCATCCCAGCCAAAAAGAAATTGCAGAAGGGGAAAGTGGGGGTGGAGGACAGCAAATTGTAGATGTTTACTTTTCAATTTTTTCCCCAAAAAATGCATGTTATTGTATGTCCCGTTGCCTGTCAGAGAGGTCCTCGAGCCTCCATTTTGCAATCAAAGTCTTTTAAATTGAAAAAAGTTTTAAATTAGGTGGCATCCAGTAGGTGGCATCCTCAGAAGATCAGTCAAACCCAGATCGGTCCATTGGTCTTCTAATTATCAACATGATTCATTACCCCCAAAATGTCTCTGCTGCTCATGAGTCCAGTTAATAGAAATTAAAGGATATTGACAACTTTGTAAAAAAAAAAATTTTTTTACACTAATTAAAGGGGTTGTCTCATCTTATGAAGTGATACTTATGTTGTTTAATAACCTAATAGAAGTAACTTACCAATATACTCTACGTGACCATAATGCCTCCTGTTCTCACTTCTCCAATTTTCCTTGTCATTATAAACTGCTTGTCTCTAGAGAATATGGCCACCGCTGCAAAGCCTTAGCGGTGGCCGCGCTTGCGCTGTGAAAAAAGCCAAAGCCGACCATTCTGGTGGCTGGGATAGCGGGAATGAGCGCTAGTCTCCCGCACATGCACATTAGCTCATGCCCCTGGCCACCTTATATTACCTTGAATCTGAAGTGCCTTTTGGGATTAACCTCCTATGTGGTATGGAGCTGCCACAGTGCTGAATGATTAATAGCCTCGGGAGCACAAACGTACAGGCAAAACGTGGGAGGGAATTACATCATCCCAGCGCTGCTGGCCTGTGCTGCCAATCATGTTAGCAGGCACTGCCCCCTAGACCACCCGAAGTCCGGACCTGTGGCGCTGAACACAGAAGGTAAGACAACCCCTTTAATTTATTTTGTGGATAAAATCATTTCTCCAATTGGTTCTGTTTATTTATCTTTTTTCGTTTTTGATCTACAGCCTGCTGTGCTTCCTATGCACAGCAGGCTGCTCTCAGTGAGTTTATAGAGAATCCGTCTGCAAGGGGCCTTATAACGTCATGGTTCTGACTGTAGATTTTTGCAGTAACGTTATCAGCAGAAATACAGATGTAGCAGGGTTAACACACATGCTTTATGAGACGTGTTATCTAAACTAAATGCAACTAAATGCATTAAGCAATTGCTTTTCAATGGAGTTAAGAAATTTGAGTTAAGAGTGTGTGTGTTACCCCTGCTACATCTGTATCTGTTGCTGTCTAGAAATAATGGACTTTCTACAGAATGGAAAGTGAGAAATAGATCTGCTGATTACAGGCAGTCTGTATGGAAATAACTGCTAGCTGTGGGGGCGTGGCTGTGGAGCAAAGCTGTGCTATGCAACAGGATATGGGGGCGGGGCTGTAGAGCAGAGCTGTTCTATGTAACAGGATATGGGGGCGGGGCTGTGGAGCAGAGCTGTGCTATGTATCAGGATATGGGGCCGGGGCTGTGGAGCAGAGCTGTGCTATGTAACAGGGTATGGGGCGGGGCTGTGGAGCAGAGCTATGCTATGTAACAGGATATGGGGCGGGGCTGTGGAGCAGAGCTGTACTATGTAACAGGGTATGGGGCGGGGCTGTGGAGTAGAGCTGTGCTATGTAACAGGATGTAGGGGCGGGCTGTGGAGTAGTGCTATGTTATGTAACAGGATATGGGGTGGGGCTGTAGAGCAGAGCTGTGCAACAGGATATGGGGTGGGGCTGTAGAGCAGAGCTGTGCAACAGGATATGGGGAGGGGCTGTGGAGCAGAGCTGTGCTGTGTAACAGAATGTGGGGGCGAGGCTGTGAGCAGAGCTGTGCCGTGTAACAGGATGTGGAGCAGAGCTGTGTAACAGTATATGGGGGCGGGGCTGTGGAGCAGAGCTGTTCTGTGTAACAGGATATGAGGCGGGGCTGTGGAGCAGAGCTGTGCTATGTAACAGGATACCGGGGGGGGGGGGGGCTGTGGATCATAGCTGTGCTGTGTAACAGGATACAGGGGCGGGGCTGTGGAGCAGAACTGTGCTATGTAACAGGATATGAGGCGGGGCTGTGGAGAAGAGCTGTGCTATGGAACAGGATATGGGGGCAGGGTTATGGAGCAGAGCTGTGTAACAGGATATGGGGGTGGGGCAGTGGAGCAGAGCTGTGCCGTGTAACAGGATGTGGGGTGGGGCTGTGGAGCAGAGCTGTGTAACAGTATATGGGGCGGGGCTGTGGAGCAGAGCTGTGCTGTGTAACAGGATATGAGGCGGGGCTGTGGAGCAGAGCTGTGCTATGTAACAGGATACCGGGGGGGGCTGTGGATCATAGCTGTGCTGTGTAACAGGATACAGGGGCGGGGCTGTGGAGCAGAACTGTGCTATGTAACAGGATATGAGGCGGGGCTGTGGAGAAGAGCTGTGCTATGGAACAGGATATGGGGGCAGGGTTATGGAGCAGAGCTGTGTAACAGGATAAGGGGGTGGGGCAGTGGAGCAGAGCTGTGCTGTGTTACAGGATGTGGGGGCGGGGTTGTGGAGCAGAGCTGTGCTATGTAACAGGACATGGGGCAGGGCTGTGGAGCAGAGCTGTGCTGTGTAACATGATGTGGGGGTGGGGTTGTGGAGCAGAGAATCGTTAATTTCTAACGATAATTTGTTTTCACTCCACTTTTATCTCACACTATAGAGTGGATTCTAGGATAGATAGCTATTCCTCTTTTGGCCGGACAGTATTATCTTCCGCCAGGCATGTGAGCCCTCCCATGGGTGTTTCTACTTGCTAATCCCCATCTGTGCCACTGGTTAGGACGTAAGGGAATCGTTAAATTCTAACGATAATTTGTTTTCCCTTAGTCCTAACAGTGGCACACAAATATCCCCCCCTTAGTTATACTTTAGTGTTGCCTTTTTTCTGCTTGGAACTATACAAGGGGACTGGGGTTGATCACCCTCTTTATTGGGGTGGGAGGGTCTTGTTAATTGTTTAATTACTTTCACTTGTAAATAAAATTTCCACCTGTCCTAACCAGTCCACGGGGGCAGAATACCCCATCTGTGGCACTGGTTAGGACTTAAGGGAAGTGCAATGTAACAGGATATGAAGCGGGGCTGTGGAGCAGAGCTGTGCTATGTAACAGAACGTGGGGGCGGGGCTGTGGAGCAGAGCTGTGCTATGTAACAGGATATGGGGGCGGGGCTGTGGAGCACAGCTGTGCTATGTAAAAGTATATGGGGGCAGGGCTGTGGAGCAGAGCTCTGCTATGTAACAGGATATGGGGTGGGGATGTGGAACAGAGCTGTTCTATGTAACAGTATATGGGGCGGGGCTGTGGAGCAGAGCTGTGCTATGTAACAGGATAAGGGGGTGGGGCTGTGGAGCAGAGCTGTGCTACGTAACAGGATATGGGGTGGGGATGTGGAACAGAGCTGTTCTATGTAACAGTATATGGGGCGGGGCTGTGGAGCAGAGCTGTGCTATGTAACAGGATAAGGGGGTGGGGCTGTGGAGCAAAGCTGTGCTATGTAACAGGATATGGGGCGGGGCTGTGGAGCAGAGCTGTACTATGTAACAGGATAAGGGGGTGGGGCTGTGGAGGAGAGCTGTGCTATGTAACAGGATATGGGGCGGGGCTGTGGAACAGAGCTGTACTATGTAACAGGATAAGAGGGTGGGGCTGTGGAGCAGAGCTGTGCTATGTAACAGCATATGGGGCGGGGCTCTGGAGCAGAGCTGTGCTATGTAACAGGATATGGGGCGGGGCTGTGGAACATAGCTGTGCTATGTAACAGGATACGGGGCAGGTCTGTGGAGAATAGTTGTCCTATGTAACAGGATACGGGGGTGGGGAGGTGGAGCAGAGCTGTGCTATGTAACAGGATATGGGGTGGGGCTGTGGAGCAGAGCTGTTCTATGTAACAGGATATGGGGGCGTGGATGTGGAGCAGAGCTGTACTATGTAACAGAATATGGGGCGGGGCTGTAAAGCAGAGCTGTGCTATGTAACAGGATATGGGGCGGGCTGTGGAGCAGAACTGTGCTATGTAACAGGATATGAGGCGGGGCTGTTAGGCAGAGCTGTGCTATGTAACAGAATATGGGGGCAGGGCTGTGGAGCAGAGCTGTGCTATGTAACAGGATATGGGGTGGGGCTGTGGAGCAAAGCTGTTTTATGTAACAGTATATGGGGCCGGGCTGTGGAGCAGAGCTATGCTATGTAACAGGATATGGGGCAGGGCTGTGGAGCAGAGCTGTGCTATGTAACAGGATATGGGGCGGGGCTGTGGAGCAGGGCTGTACTATGTAACAGGATATGGGGCAGGGCTGTGGAGCAGAGCTGTGCTATCTAACAGGATATGTGGGCGGGGCTGTGGAGCAGAACTGTGCTATCTAACAGTACATGGGGGCAGGGCTGTGGAGGAGAGCTGTGCTGTGTAGCAGAATATGGGGCGGGCTATGGAGCAGAGCTGTACTATGTAACAGTATATAGGGCGGGGCTGTGGAGCAGAGCTGTGCTATGTAACAGCATATGGGGGCGGGGCTGTGGAGCAGAGCTGTGCTATGTAACAGGATATGGGGGCGGGGCTATGGAGCAGAGCTGTGCTATGTAACAGTATATGGGGGCCGGGCTGTGGAGCAGAGCTGTTCTATCTAACAGGATATAGGGCAGGGCTGTGGAGCAGAGCTATGCTGTGTAACAGAATGTGGGGGCGGGGCTGTGGAGCAAAGCTGGGCTATGTTGAAATAAATTGAATAATGGGAAAACCTTAAAACATTCTTTTAATAGTAAATTTTAAATAATAGGCCCAAAAAGTTTTTTTGTACAACATAAACCTCTCTAGGAGGTAACACTCAACTGCAAACCAAGGTGAACTGGTAGAGAGTTATATAAGCAGCCAGGAGGTGTGTTCACTGGCTCACTCCGAGGGTGAGTTAGGAATTCAAGGGATAGAGTATAAGAGGGAGACAGATGCTGAGTCTCTTCCCCTAAAGACGTCCCTATGTCCTAACTATTACACATACACCCCTACGAAAATAGTGGTTCACGGGGATCCTATGATAATAGTGGTGTACGTTTTTTAGAACAGGGAATACCATATCACCTGTGGAACCGCAACCAAGCTGCATCACCCATGACCCCAAACCAAAACAGTGCGGGCAGATACTAAATCTTTCGTCCAGAAGACTCGAACAGGCAGAAATGGCAATCCTTGGTAAGGGGCTATCATTTGTGCCGACATCTTTTTTCAACCTGTTCAATTGGATCAAGGATTTGAGTTTGTTTGCCATGAAACTAAAATGGCACAAACACTTTGCCTTGACCAATAGATGGGAGAGCAGAGAACTAGGCATTCCATCAGAAATCCTACAGGATGTCAAACTTCTATGCAATCTGAGTGATAGCACTATGCAGGAGGGTAAAGGGCCTTTTACTATGCTGAAAAATAGAAGCACCAGAATACCACCAGCGGGCGACCCTTCCTGCATAGATGTTTTTTTGAACCAAGTGTCTCGTGAATTGGAACATTTGACTCTGGAGAAACCCAGATTCAACTGCTCCAAAGCAGAATACAAGGCAATAGAAAGTTTGGCAAGTGATAAAAACATCACGATTAAATCCTCCGATATAGGGGGCAATGTGGTGGTTTTAGATACACCAAATTACAAAAAACTTTGCCTTGATCTACTGAGAGACAAGGACACTTATGAAAGACTCAAAAGTGATCCCACTGTTGGTTATCAAACAGCACTGAAGACCATTCTTTGTGAGGCTAAAACATCTGGCCTAATCTCAGTGGATGAATTTGAATTCCTATATAAAAAACATCCTACTATTCCGACCTTTTACAGCCTTCCCAAGGTCCACAAGGGAACTACCCCCCTGAAGGGAAGACCTATAGTGTCCGGGGTCAACAGTCTAGGACAAAATGTAGGGATTTACCTGGATTATATCTTGGCCCCCTTTGTCAGGACCTTACCATCCTACATTAGGGATACAGGTGATCTCTTGGGTCGGTTGGAAGGTATCTCTATAGATGACGGCACATGGTTAGCCTCTATTGATGTTGAGGCGTTATACTCCTTAATCCCACATCATCTGGGACTGAGAGCAGCAGAGACCTTCCTGTTGACCAGAGGCCGCCAGTACTATGCCCATAATTATCTGGTATTGAGACTTATGGAATTTACGCTCACGTGTAATTATTTCCTCTTTGATGGTGTCTTCTACCACCAGCTCAGGGGCACGGCGATGGGGAGCCCCTGCACCCCATCGTATGCCAACTTGTTCCTGGGCTGGTGGGAGGAGACAATTGTATTCGGTGAATCTTTGGCCCATGTGGTCGCACACGTGGGGACATGGGTCAGATTCATCGATGATATTTTTCTCCTGTGGAATGGGGAGGCTGGCCAATTGCAACACTTTGTGGAGGGACTCAATATCAATGATCTGGGGCTGCGATTTACGTCAGAAGCCCAAAAAGATACCTTACCCTTTCTGGATATAGTTATTATGAGAGGGAGTCTGGGGGAACTTCAAACCAAAACGTATAGAAAGCCCACATCCACTAACTCCCTATAAAATTGGAACAGCCACCACCCCCTTCCCTTGAAAAGGGGTATCCCCACTGGACAGTACCTGCAAATGAGGAGGAACTGTTCCACTTTGAAGGAATATAAACAACAGGCTGACGATCTACGCGAGAGGTTCAGGGAAAAAGGTTATCCTGAATAGACTCTCAAAGTAGCCTATCAAAGAGCCCGTTCGAGGAGTCGAACGGAACTTCTCCATCCAAATAAAACTGAGAAAATGGAAAAACAAATTCGCCTAATAGGTACCTTTGATGGGGCCGCAAGAGAAGTGCGTGAGGTTTTATCCAAACATTGGAATATTTTGCTGTTGGACCCAGACATCAAAGAAATTGTCGCACCTATTGCAAAGATCATGTATCGCAGGGGTCAGAGCATACGAGATCGCCTAGTACGCAGCCACTTCAGCGAGACCAACGAGCAGGTGGGAAGGTGGCTCAAACCACTGGAGGGTTGCTTTCGCTGCAGTGGTTGCGTCGCCTGCCCCTTCATCAATAAAGGCTGTGAATTCTATAGCAATGTAACAGCCAAGAGCTATTCCATCAAGGGATTCTTAAACTGTAGATCTAAAGGAGTAATTTACAAGGCCACATGTCATTGTGGCATTGAGTATGTGGGCAAAATCACGCGGGAATTCCGAAGGAGGGTGGGAGAGCACCTTGGAGACATCAGGCATAAAAGAGACACCCCATTAGCTAAACACATAGAAACCAGCCATAATGGAAACTCTAAGGGGATGACCTTTATGGGCATTGAAGTAATCCCTCCCCTGAAGAGAGGGGGTAATTGGGATAGGAGGATATTGCAGAGTGAGACCTGGTGGATTTTTGAGCTTAAAACCTCCAACCCCACTGGCCTCAATGAGCAGCTTTCGTTTAGCTGCTACATTGAGGAAACAAGGTCCACCAGCTGAATCAGCCGTCTGCTAGACACCACACATGTTATTGATGAGACCCATAATATTGTCTACCTGTCTCTAGATTGAAAACATCTCCCTTATCCCCCACTCTGGACATTGAGGGACAATACCTCTGCTTAGACCAAAAACTAGGGACCGTGTTTATATATAGATTTTACTATATTTCTCTCTTTTACATGGCGTCCCGGCAGGATAAGATCCCTCAATAAATAATAAATATAACCCCCCCCCCCCCCTCTTTTTACTCATCTCCTAATAGGGCCATACATGATCTGCCTCTTTAATATTGATTCCAATTGAATCTGCTACTGGACAGGAATCTTACCCTAGATTTTTCTGACACATAAAATTTGTATATGTGGAGATGAAACTGATCCACTGGAATATATAAAATCTAAACCATTGATTCGTATCTATCAGGTCTATAACCTTTTAAATCTGCTATCTAAATACTCTAGGTAGCGCCTCCTGTGACTGTACAGAGTGACGCACCTCATTTGGCTATTTTGGCCAGAGTAATTCGTGGTTTGTGGGGAGTGGCGTCAGCCCACCTCCATCTCGCTATAAGCGCACCATGGATCCGCCCCCTATCACCACTGGACCAACCGCGCACAGAGGAGGTTCGGCCGCAACAAAGGGGCGGCATTAGCAGTGCCGCTCCCGATCATGTGATCTTAGATGGTGACGTGATGAATCATGTGATCTCGGGTCGGAGCCAAGTAGACTCGCGACGCTTAAAAAGGATGCCAACGCGAGTAATCGTTCCCCACTGCCACACGCAGGAGAGGAGAGGACCCAGGAAACAAACAATACTAGACGAGCTAAGTACACTCTGTTTCATTTACAGGATTGTCTTTTACTTGCTAGTGCCGGCAATTGAGGCTGGAACAAGCACATATTGTTTGTTCTGTTTGAAGTCCGGGTATTGGTTGGTCCCCTGATGATCTGGCGCATAGCCAGTGAAACGCGTAGGGTCACTTGTTATGCTTTATATTTGTCTGTCTGCCCCAGTAGGTGACTGGTCTTTGTTGTTTCTGACGAAGCTGGGCAGTCACTGTATAGCCTTGAGGGACATCTAGGGACAGACAGAGATGGGTGTATGTGTAATAGTTAGGACATAGGCACGTCTTTAGGGGAAGAGACTCAGCATCTGTCTCCCTCTTATACTCTATCCCTTGAATTCCTAACTCACCCTCGGAGTGAGCCAGTGAACACAACTCCTGGCTGCTTATATAACTCTCTACCAGTTCACCTTGGTTGGCAGTTGAGTGTTACCTCCTAGAGAGGTTTATGTTGTACAAAAAAACTTTTTGGGCCTATTTTAAATTTACTATTAAAAGAATGTTTTAAAGGGACACTGACAGGCCAAATCAGCATATATAGTTAGATATATGACATTACAGGTCTTATAGAGTCTTTTAAAAGCATATAAGTATCCCCCCTGTCCACCTTATAAAGAGCGAAATATAAAGTTTTATAACCTGCTTGTCCGGTCAGCAATCTGCCCAAGGGGCGGCGTTTCATGTGAAAATGCGCCCAGCCAGCCTTCCCAACTGCCGTTCTTAAGCCCCGCCCAGCTCATCATTATTCACTTCGCTGGGCGGCGGCTAGAACTCTCCCCAGTCCCGATCCTGCGCATGGGCAATTCAATCCTCTGGGACGCACTATTAACCCCTTTGACGATGTGAGTGAGCAGTGCTCTGAAGCGCTGCTCTGAACAGTGCATGGCTGAGGCTGAGGCTGCAGCTGCCTCCAAGACGCAGGCAGGCTGTGTGTGTACGCATGCGCGATCTAACCACAGCGGGGCGCAGGCGCAGAAGATTGGGCATGAACGATGCCCAGAGGATTGAATTGCCCATGCGCAGGATCGGGACTGGGGAGAGTTCTAGCCGCCGCCCAGCGAAGTGAATAATGATGAGCTGGGCGGGGCTTAAGAACGGCAGTTGGGAAGGCTGGCTGGGCGCATTTTCACATGAAACGCCGCCCCTTGGGCAGATTGCTGACCGGACAAGCAGGTTATAAAACTTTATATTTCGCTCTTTATAAGGTGGACAGGGGGGATACTTATATGCTTTTAAAAGACTCTATAAGACCTGTAATGTCATATATCTAACTATATATGCTGATTTGGCCTGTCAGTGTCCCATTAAGGTTTTCCCATTATTCAATTTATTTCAATCTGCAAGTTGGTTGCCATATTTATATATTTTGTGTGGCCAGACTTAACCTTGGTTAAGTTTAGACACAGAGCTGTGCTATGTAACAGGATATGGGGAGGGGCTGTGGAGCAGAGCTGTGCTATGTAACAGGATATGGGGGCGGGGCTGTGGAGCAGAGCTGTGCTATGTAACAGGATATGGGGGCGGGGCTGTGGAGCAGAGCTGTGCTATATAACAGGATATGGAGCGGGGCTGTGGAGCAGAGCTGTGCTATGTAACAGGATATGGAGCAGGGCTGTGGAGCAGAGCTGTGCTATGTAACAGGATATGGGGGCGGGGCTGTGGAGAAGAGCTGTGCTATATAACAGGATATGGGGCGGGGCTGTGGAGCAGAGCTGTGCTATATAACAGGATATGGGGCGGGGCTGTGGAGCAGAGCTGTGCTATATAACAGGATATGGAGCGGGGCTGTGGAGCAGAGCTGTGCTATATAACAGGATATGGAGCAGGGCTGTGGAGCAGAGCTGTGCTATGTAACAGGATATGGGGCGGGGCTGTGGAGAAGAGCTGTGCTATATAACAGGATATGGGGCGGGGCTGTGGAGCAGAGCTGTACTATGTAACAGTATATGGGGGCGGGGCTGTGGAGCAGAGCTGTACTATGTAACAGTATATGGGAGCGGAGCTGTGGAGCAGAGCTGTGCTATGTAACAGGATATGGAGCAGGGCTGTGGAGCAGAGCTGTGCTATGTAACAGGATATGGGGCGGGGCTGTGGAGAAGAGCTGTGCTATATAACAGGATATGGGGCGGGGCTGTGGAGCAGAGCTGTACTATGTAACAGTATATGGGGGCGGGGCTGTGGAGCAGAGCTGTACTATGTAACAGTATATGGGAGCGGAGCTGTGGAGCAGAGCTGTGCTATGTAACAGGATACAGGGCGGGGCTGTGGAGCAGAGCTGTGCTATGTAACAGGATACGGGGAAAGGCTGTGGAGCAGAGCTGTGCTATATAACAGGATATGGAGCGGGGCTGTGGAGCAAAGCTGTGCTATATAACAGGATGTGGGGGTGGGGCTGTGGAGCAGAGATGTGCAATGTAACAGGATATGGGGCAGGCTGTGGAACAGAGCTGTGCTGTGTAACAGGATATGGGGGCGGGGCTGTGGAGCAGAGCTGTGCTATGTAACAGGATACAGGGCGGGGCTGTGGAGCAGAGCTGTGCTATGTAACAAGATACAGGGGAGGGGCTGTGAAGCAGAGCTGTGCTATGTAACAGGATATGGGGGGGCTGTGGAGCAGAGCTGTGCTATGTAACAGGATATAGGGTGGGGCTGTGGAGCACAGCTGTGTAACAGGATATGGGGGCGGGACTGTGGAGCAGAGCTGTGCTATGTAACAGTATATGGGGGCGGGGCTGTGGAGCAGAGCTGTGCCATGTAACAGTATATGGGGGCGGGGCTGTGGAGCACAGCTGTGCTATGTAACATGATATGGGGGCTGGGCTGTGGAGCAGAGCTGTGCTATGTAACAGGATATGGGGGCTGGGCTGTGGAGCAGAGCTGTGCTATGTAACAGTATATGGGGGCGGGGCTGTGGAGCAGAGCTATGCTATGTAACAGTATATGGGGGCGGGGCTGTGGAGCAGAGCTGTGCTATGTAACAGGATATGGGGGCGGGGCTGTGGAGCAGAGCTGTGCTATGTAACAGTATATGGGGGCGGGGCTGTGGAGCAGAGCTGTGCTATGTAACAGTATTTGGGGGCGGGGCTGTGGAGCAGAGCTATGCTATGTAACAGTATATGGGGGCGGGGCTGTGGAGCAGAGCTGTGCTATGTAACAGTATATGGGGGCGGGGCTGTGGAGCAGAGCTGTGCTATGTAACAGGATATGGGGGTGGGGCTGTGGAGCAGAGCTGTGCTATGTAACAGGATATGGGGGCGGGGCTGTGGACCAGAGCTGTGCTATGTAACAGTATATGGGGGCGGGGCTGTGGAGCAGAGCTGTGCTATGTAACAGGATATGGGGGCGGGGCAGCACAGCTGGTCCATGTGAAATCCACAGGAACGCCCACAGAGCTGAGGAATCATGAGAAACAGTGAGTGAATCTCATAGAAGAGCATTTATGAGAGCATGTGAAGCAAAGCTGATACCAGTAAACTAACAAGTGCAATTGTATTATGTGCTGCACTACGGTAAGATATGGGGTTATTGATTTTTAGTGCACAAAGGTGTCCATAGCCTTTAAAGATGAATTCTGTGACCATACAAAAGGATATATACAGCTCATGGAACTTATAGTGTAACAAGAAAATCCTGGCACTTACAACATACTCAGAAATCTTTTATGTTTGTCCATAGTAGAATATTAAAGGGTGAATTTCGGCCTAGCACAAGCGTTTGTCAACTGCTCTGCATACAAGCAACTATGTACAGCTCATATCACAAAGTATCAAGTCCAATGATGATGACGTCACCGGGACATTGGAAGCAAACAATTTATAAATGAAAATAATGTTCCATTAGTACTAGTGGTTATGAATTATCATACATTTTTATGTATGCTGATTTGATGGATGTTGGACAGTCTAAAAAAGGAAAGACAGAAAATAAAATGCAGATAGCATAAACTAGTTTGTGGTCGTTTTATTAGATCACTTTAAAGTGATTTCTTCTATTAACCATGGGGTTTTAATGCACATCATACTTCAATATCTATCAACTAATGTATACTGCTCTGAAATACACCTAAGGCACTCTTTGCTAAGCCCAGTGGTCACAGATCCTTAGGCACTGCCGCTGGTATTGTTGCATTTGGGCTTATAAACACCTAAGGCATTTCAAACCTCATACATAATATGAAAATTGTTGTGGCCTGGCCATAAAGAGCTCAGTATTGTCATATTTCGCAGCACAAAAAAGTAATCTTGCTGTTTATTCCAGTATTTCCTTTTCTTTATTTATTGCATTTATTACTATGGAGGCAATAGTAAAAGTACCGTAACTAATAATAATGTTCTTTCCCACTGTGAAATCTACAGCAGGCAATAGAAAAATAAAGTAAAATGATTCATGACTGGTAGATATTCATTACTCCATTATGGAGGACCCCTCACCTCTCCTGACATGCCTGTTTTACTAACTGCTTGCATTCCCCAGGTAATACAAATCTGTGTTATTTTTCTATTATTCCTACTAGAAGTTTATGAATGAATTGCCAACTAGGTGTTACCAGTTGGTGATGTTTCTCTGCATAGTCTGACATTGTCCAATCAATGCTGCTTGTGTCTAGCAGGAATTATACAGGGAAGGCACAACATGAAGTAGTAAGAATAAATGGTCATTTAACCCCTTAAAGCCCAGCGCCGTACATGTACGATGCGCTGTTCGGGCTGGTACAGGAGCTGCGCCCGCCCGATCCGCGGCAGGGGTCCGTCAGTCACTGATAGACGGATCCTTGCTGTATGTGCTGGCATCCGTGAAATCACCGATGCCAGTGCATTAACCCCTGCACGGCCGCTGTCAGCACTGACCGCGGCACGTGCGGGTTTCAGACATGTGCAGGGTGTCCATCGGGTCCCCGCGCTGCTGTGACGGGGACCCGATGGCAGGGAAGGCAGCCTGATGCCTTCCTTAGGCATCGTGGCTGCATTCCGGGAGAGCCTGTGAGATCCAGCCCCCCTGGATCTCACAGGCAAGCAGGCTGTAAGTGTATTACAGTCTGTAATACACTTACAGCCAATGCATTACAATACAGAAGTATTGTGATGCATTGTTAAGGGGATCAGACTCCCAAAAGTTGAAGTCCTAGAGTGGGACAAAAAATAAAGTGGAAAAAAAGTTTAAAAAAAGTTTAAAAAATATATGTAATAAATGTATTATTATTTTTTTAAATAGGGAAAGTAGACATATTAGGTATCGCTGCGTCCGCATCGACCGGCTCTATAAAAATATCACATGACCTAACCCCTCAGATAAACACCGTAAAAAAAAACAACAATTTTTTATTGTCACCTTACATCACTTAAAGTGCAACACCAAGCGATCAAAAAGGCATATGCCTCCCACAATAGTACCAATCAAACCATCACCTCATCCTGTAAAAAATGAGCCCCTACCTAAGACAATCGCCCAAAAAATATAAAAACTATGGCTCTTAGACTATGGAGACACTAAAACATGATTTTTCTTTGTGTTAAATGTAAAAAATAAATAAAAAAGTAGACATTCGCTGCATTCTTAACAATCTGCTCTATAAAAAATACCACATGACCTAACCCATCGGGTGAACACCGTAAAAAAAAAAAAATATTTTTGTCACCTTACATCACAAAAAGTGTAAAACATGATTTTTTTTTCTTTGTTTTGTGTAAAACTTACATAAATAAAAAAAAGTATACATATTAGGTATCACCACGTCCGTAAAGACCTGCTCTATAAAATTATTACATGGCCTAACCTCTCAAAAAGCCATTTTTTGTCACTTTACATCACAAAAAGTGTAATACCAAGCGATCAAAAAGTCATGCGCACCCCAAAATAGTACCAAACAAACTGTCATCTCACCCCTCAAAAAGTAAGATCTTACCTAAGACAATCGCCCAAAAAATAGGGCTTCCAGAATATGGAGACACTGGACAATGGAGAAATTTCTTTTTTATTCAAAAATGCTGTTATTGTGTAAAATATAAATAAATAAAGTATACATATTAGGTATCGCCACATCCGTAACAACCTGCTCTATAAAAATAGCACATGATCTAACCTGTCAGATGAACATTGTAAATAACAAAAAATAAAAACGGTGCCAAAACAGCTATTTTTTATCCTGCCTCAGAAAAAGTGTAATATAGAGCAACCAAAAATCATATGTACCATAAAAACAAAACTGCTACCTTATCCTGTAGTTTCCAAAATGTGGTAATTTGTTTGGAGTTTCTACTCTAGGGGTGCATCAAGGGGTCTTCAAATGTGAATGGCAGCTTAAAATTATCCCAGTGAAATCTGCTTTCCAAAAACCATATGGCGTTCCTTTCCTTCTACACAATGCCGTGTGCCCGTACAGTAGTTTACGACCACATATGGGGTGTTTCTGTAAACTACAGAATCAGGACAATAAATATTGAGTTTTGTTTGGCTGTTAACCCTTGCTGTGTTAGTGAAAAAGAATTGATTAAAATGGAAAATCTGCCAATAAAGTGAAATTCTGAAATTTAATCTCCATTTTCCATTAATTCTTGTGGAACACCTAAAGGGTAAACAAAGTTTGTAAAATCAGTTTTGATTACCTTGAGGGGTGTAGTTTTTAAAATGCGGTCACTTTTTTGATTTTCTACTCTAGGGGTGCATCAGGGGGTCTTCAAATGTGACATGGCGGCTTAAAATGATCCCAGTGAAATCTGCTTTCCAAAAACCATATGGCGTTCCTTTCCTTCTGCACAATGCCGTGTGCCTATACAGTAGTTTACGACCACATATGAGGTGTTTCGGTAAACTACAGAATCAGGGCAACAAATATTGAGTTTTGTTTGGCTGTTAACCCTTGCTTTGTTAGTGAAAAAGAATTGATTAAAATTGAAAATCTGCCAAAAAAGTGAAATTCTGAATATTCATCTCCATTTTCCATTAATTCTTGTGGAACACAAAGGAATAACAAAGTTTTTTAAATTAGTTTTGAATACCTTGAGGGGTGTCATTTCTAAAATGGGGTCATTTTTGGGTGGTTTCTATTATGTAAGCCTCACAAAGTGACTTCAGACCTGAACTGGTCCTCAAAAAGTGGGTTTTGGAAATTTTCTGAAATTTCAAGATTTGCTTCTAAACTTCTAAGCTTTCGAAGTCCCCAAAAAATAAAATGGCATTCACAAAATGATCCAAACCTAAAGTAGACATATGGGGAATGTAAAGTAGTAACTATTTTTGTAGTTGCTACTATCTATTTTAAAGGTAGAGAAATTTTAATTTGCTAATTCTACAAAATTTTGGGAAATTTTTTGACTAAATTTTACCACTGTCATGAAGTACAATATGTGACAAAAAACTATCTCAGAATGGCGTGGAAAAGTAAAAGCATTTCAAAGTTATTACCACATAAAGTGACACATGTCAGATTTGCTAAAAATGGCCTGGGCAGAAAGGTGAAAAATGGCTTGGTCCTGAAAGGGTTAATGTTGATTACAATTATTTACTAAGACACACGCCAGGAGTGGAGACAGATCCTCTTCAACTGGTCAATGTTTTCATCATTACATATATATATATATATATATATATATATATATAGAACAAAGAAATCTGACTGCACTCCAGTTGTGTCTTCAATGAAAAAAGGTTTATTCACCCATAGGTGGCACAAGCGACGTTTCGGCTCGCAATGAGCCTTTCTCAAGCGGCTTGAGAAAGGCTCATTGCGAGCCGAAACGTCGCTTGTGCCACCTATGGGTGAATAAACCTTTTTTCATTGAAGACACAACTGGAGTGCAGTCCGATTTCTTTGTTCCGTATCAGTGGGTAAGCACCAGTTACCATACTCGGACTTGCACCCTCTCTACTTGTTTTCTGGCTTGGTGGTGCTGCTGGTAATTTTTTTCCAAATATATATATATACACTGCTCAAAAAAAAATAAAGGGAACACAAAAATAACACATCCTAGATCTGAATTAATTAAATATTCTTCTGAAATACTTTGTTCTTTACATAGTTGAATGTGCTGACAACAAAATCACACAAAAATAAAAAAATGGAAATCAAATTTTTCAAGCCATGGAGGTCTGGATTTGGAGTCACACTCAAAATTAAAGTGGAAAAACACACTACAGGCTGATCCAACTTTGATGTAATGTCCTTAAAACAAGTCAAAATGAGGCTCAGTAGTGTGTGTGGCCTCCACGTGCCTGTATGACCTCCCTACAACGCCTGTGCATGCTCCTGATGAGGTGGCGGACGGTCTCCTGAGGGATCTCCTCCTAGACCTGGACTAAAGCATCTGCCAACTCCTGGACAGTCTGTGGTGCAACGTGACATTGGTGGATAGAGCGAGACATGATGTCCCAGATGTGCTCAATTGGATTCAGGTCTGGGGAACGGACGGGCCAGTCCATAGCATCAATGCCTTCGTCTTGCAGGAACTGCTGACACACTCCAGCCACATGAGGTCTAGCATTGTCTTGCATTAGGAGGAACCCAGGGCCAACCACACCAGCATATGGTCTCACAAGGGGTCTGAGGATCTCATCTCGGTACCTAATGGCAGTCAGGCTACCTCTGGCGAGCACATGGAGGGCTGTGCGGCCCTCCAAAGAAATGCCACCCCACACCATTACTGACCCAATGCCAAACCGGTCATGCTGGAGGATGTTGCAGGCAGCAGAACGTTCTCCACGGCGTCTTCAGACTCTGTCACATGTGCTCAGTGTGAACCTGCTTTCATCTGTGAAGAGCACAGGGCGCCAGTGGCGAATTTGCCAATCTTGGTGTTCTCTGGCAAATGCCAAACGTCCTGCACGGTGTTGGGCTGTAAGCACAACCCCCACCTGTGGACGTCGGGCCCTCATATCACCCTCATGGTGTCTGTTTCTGACCGTTTGAGCAGACACATGCACATTTGTGGCCTGCTGGAGGTCATTTTGCAAGGCTCTGGCAGTGCTCCTCCTTGCACAAAGGCGGAGGTAGCGGTCCTGCTGCTGGGTTGTTGCCCTCCTACGGCCTCCTCCACGTCTCCTGATGTACTGGCCTGTCTCCTGGTAGCACCTCCATGCTCTGGACACTACGCTGACAGGCACAGCAAACCTTCTTGCCACAGCTCACATTGATGTGCCATCCTGGATAAGCTGCACTACCTGAGCCACTTGTATGGGTTGTAGACTCCGTCTCATGCTACCACTAGAGTGAAAGCACCGCCAGCATTCAAAAGTGACCAAAACATCAGCCAGGAAGCATAGGAACTGAGAAATGGTCTGTGGTCACCACTTGCAGAACCACTCCTTTATTGGGGGTGTCTTGCTAATTGCCTATAATTTCCACCTGTTGTCAATCCCATTTGCACAACAGCATGTGAAATTGATTGTCACTCAGTGTTGCTTCCTAAGTGGACAGTTTGATTTCACAGAAGTGTGATTGACTTGGAGTTACATTGGGTTGTTTAAGTGTTCCCTTTATTTTTTTGAGCAGTGTATATTGAAGGGATTTCTGATATACTTTGAGGTTCAATTCCTCACTATTTCTCAGATCTCTACTTGCTGTTCCAGGAAGGAAATATTCATTGTTTTCATTATTATGTATCAGTGTAATTAACTAATTAACCCTTACCATCCCAGACATTTTTCTTTTTTTTTGTTGCTTTCATTATTTCCATCTTTGTATTCCAAGGACATAACGCTTTTCATTTTCCATCAACACAAATATATGAGGGATTATTTTTTCAAGGACGCGTTGTATTTTTTTTTAATGCCACCATTTCTTGCTCTATACAATGTACTGGGATATTGTAAAATAAATTATTGTGGGTGGGGGTGGTGAAATAGAAAAACATTCTGCCGTTATTTTCGGGTTCCTTTTTTTATTGCTTATGGTGCTTCAAAAATTAATTTTATTCTGTCGGACAGTAAGATTACAGTGATACAAAATTTGTATAGCTTTTGTTATGTATTACTACTTTTACTACTAACAAAAAAAAAAAACTACAATTGATTTGTATCGCCAATTTTTGTCCCCATACTCTGACATCTATAACTTTTTAATTTTAAGTTCACCTACTAACTAACTCTGTGCAGGTCCTAAGCAACTGCCTTGCAACTGAATCTGGGTTAGTTATTACATACATTTACCTGGTTGACTAGGGTGAAGTGCTGATTGTTGAGCCTATTTATATCTAGGCCTCATTCCACTCTAGTTGACAGGTATATTGTTTACCATGTGCATTTCTTCCCATATTCGGTTACTCTGATCTTTTCTAGTTTAGTTTGCAATCTGGAATCTGTAGTAGGACAGAGTCTAGAGTATTTGCTGTATGTTTTGGAATCTGTAGTACCACAGAGCTTAGTGTGTTTGGGATTTGTTTGTTGCTGTGCTGCTGTGTTGTCCCAACTTTATTGCTGGGTTGAAATCAGAGTCAGTTGCTCCATTTCTGTTAACTGTTATTGATCCATTTATCTGTATGCATACATCTGCCATCCACTTCATTGCTGAATGATCTCCTCCTCTCCTCCAACCATGACGCTCAACGTTTGGTTCCTGTCATCACCAGTGAATTTGTAATACTGTCTTGTTTTCTGCCAGTATTCATACATGCTTGTTTTATGTGGTTAAGTAACTGTTCGGTTGTGGTGCAATTCAGCCTCACTGAGAGTCTTGGAGGAATCGGAGTACCAAGTGAGCTGTAGTTATTTTTTTAGGAACATTTTAGGGTACATCTTTTTGACCAAAAACAGCAATTCTGGCATTGTGCATTCAGTTGTGACAATTATATTATTTTATGATTTATATTTTTATATGTAGAATGGGAAAAAGTTTTATTTTAAATTTCCTTTTTTTAAATCCCACAACCGTACTTAATCATACGATAGCTTCTGCAATATACTGCAATACTGCTGTTCTGCAGTCTGTTGTGATTTTAGCAATATCCAATACACCCCAGCAGGGTGTATTATGAGTACTGAGAGGCCTAGGGGCCATGACAATAATCTAACAAAGGAAGCCGCTCTGCCTTAGGGCTCATGCACACGACCGTGCCGTTTTTTGCGGTCCATAAATTGCGGATCCGCAAAAAACGGATGTCGTCCGTGTGCCTTCCGCAATTTGCGGAATGGAACAGGAGGCCCATTATAGAAATGCCTATTCTTGTCCGCAAAACAGACAAGAATAAGTCATGCGTCATAATTTTTGCGGGGCCACGGAACGGAGCAACGGATGCGGACAGCACACAGAGTACTGTCCGCATCTTTTGCGGATCCATTGAAATGAACGGTTCTGTATACAGAATCAAAATACGGCTCGTATATGGAACGCAAAAAACGTTCGTGTGCATGAGCCCTTAGTCTAATGGATGGGATTGTAGTTAACAGGTAACTCTCTATGAGTTCTTGGTGACCAGCCTGTTTTTTGCCTTAATGACCAAGCAAATTTTCGTTTTCGTCTTTAAAGAGCTATAATATTTTTATTTTTATGTCGATGTAGCTGTATGGGGGCTTGTTTTTTTGCGGGACAAGTTGTAGTTTTTTATGGTGCCATTTTGGGGTACACATAACTTACTGATTAAGTTTTATTAACTGTTTCTGGGAGGATGATGGGAAAAAAACTGCAATACTGCCACTGAATTTTTACGTTGTAAATTTTTGGCCATAAATAACATGATAACTTTATTTTCTGGGTCAGTATGATTGCAGCAATACCAACTACCAGATTTATTTTTACGTTTTATTACTTTTGTACAATAAAATCCCTTTTTCTTTAAAAGAAGAAAATGTTTTTTTGCATTGCAGCAACCCAAGCAGTGATGGCCAGTTCGCATTGTTCGCCCGCGAACATATGCGGGCTGCAATCTTTTTTCACAAGTCCGGCGAGGCACAGGTAAGCCCTTACCTGTGCCTGTGCCGCGAGCAGGTCTGAAAACAAATGCGGTCACCGGGAGCAGGCAGTTCCGAGAAAAGCCAGATGAAGGCCCCCGGTGGCTGTTCTCGGAACTGCCTGCTCCCGCTGACCGAACTTGTTTTCAGACCGACTCGCGCACAGGCACAGGTAAGGGCTTACCTGTGCCTCGTCGGACTTGTGAAAAAAGATGGCAGCCCGCATATGTTCGCGGGCGAACAATGCGAACTGGCCATCACTGAACCCAAGACCCTTAACTTTTTTATAATTTTTTCTATGGAGCTGTGTGAAGGCTTGATTTTTGCAGGATGACCTGTAGTTTTCATGGCATCATTTTGGGGTACATAACAGTTTTTGATCGCTTTTCATACAGTTTTTTTGTGGCGAAAAAGCAAAAAACAGCAATTATGGCATTTTTTTTTCTGATGCCATTCACTGTATGGGATAAATGACATTATAATTATGTAGTGTTGGTCGTTACAGATACAGAAATAACAAATATGTGGAAATTGCATTTTTAAAATTTTTTCCATTGAAAAGCTTTTTTTTTTCCAATGGAAAAAAAGGATATTTTTTAACTTGGAAATTTTTTTATTTAACAAAACTTATTTTTTTATACCATTTAATAGTTCCACAAGGGGACTATAATAGGCGATCTTTTGATCACTTATAAAATAGATTGCACTGTTCATAGTGCAGTGAATTTTACTGTCCGTGCTATAGTGACATTCACCAGGCTGCGCCAGAGAGGTGTGGCCTGCTGGGACCTGCTGGAGGCAGGCCTGGGGCCTTTACTAGGCCCCGGCCTGTATGTACAGGCATCGGCACTCATTTGACGTGACAGATGAGTAAATGTGAGAAACAGATACAATATGTGCAGTTCACTTTAAAGGATAACTGTCACATTTACACCCTAATTTAATTTAAATTTTCATATATGTAGTTACTAATAACATGATATTCCAGAATCAGTTACTATTAGACTGACTTACCCCATATTTAATAAGATTCAGCCCTTAGCAACCAGTCTGCATAAAACTGCAATTTCACTATTCAGTTAAGATGGCCGCCACTGCCCTCACCCTGAGGCTAATCCCGCCTGCCCTCACTAGCCAGTAATAATAGCCCCCCAAAAGTGTCAGTAACCAGAGCCCTCCCCCCTAAAGGGTTAATCTACTGCAGCACAAAGGGGTCCTCTTACCACATGTTGCTTTCATTTATACACTGAGCAGATGGCAGATCTCCCTTCCCTGTTGTGTGCTGCTTCAACTCTGCATTCTCCAGCTCTGCTGAGTGAGGGAGCGTCTGCCAAGTGCAGGGACAGGGAGAAGTGCACACAGCCCAGGCTGTCGGGATTCGAACCCGTGACCAGCCACATCCCAGGCGGTAGCCCTGCTTACTAGGCTACCGTCCTCTCTGGACATTCCTCCCTGAAGCCTATTAGTTAACCTCAGTCTTGCCTAGCCTTGCTCATTACCCTTGATTCCCCACACCTGGTACTTCCCTATATAGTCCAGCCCCTTGCACTCCAGTTTGCTGATTATTGAGCTCCTGAGCCTTGATCAAGCTTCTCCTCATCTGTTGCTCCTGCTACTGCTGGAAGTCCACTGCTGACCAGGAATTGCCTACCGACTACTCTTCTGCCTTATCCCTACCTACTGAACTGCTACCACCGTTGCCATCCGGATTGTCTGACCACGCTTACTACCTGCCTGCGGTCCTTGCCACTGGGCTCCACTCCTACCTCCAGCCAGCGGTCCTCTGACTCAGGTGAGCCTGTAGGACTGTTACACAGGCACTGTTATCAGCTGCTGGGGAGGACCTGGCTTTAATCATTTACTTACAGTCCCTGGCTGTCAGTAATGTGACCTTGCACGCAGCCTGCTTCTGCGTCCTCCGTCCTTCAACAGATAGACGGACCATGCCTAGCAACCCTATTTTAAGCACAGGTAAAAGTAGGAAGTACAGGGAACAAAAATGTGGAATTAAGGGGTAATTGAATACACAGTGAAAAGTTGAAATAGGGCCACCAAGGTGATATTAATCACCACAATCCAATACTCCAAAAAATATATATATGACAGTTATACTTTAATAAAAAACCATGAAAAGATAATAATGTGACACATATAGCAGAATAACATTTTAAATCTATTTTTTTAATAAACATACAAAATATTCAAACATTAAAACAAACATTCAATATTCAAATATGTAAGAAAAATATTACAAATACAGTATCTATGAAATCTGCTCAACACTTTCGGCAATAGATGGTTCTTTGTAGTATTCAAGGGAATGCCACCAACACTGGTATATGTATTACAGTCCTCAATAACATGATGTACAATAGTGAAACACATTTGGCATGTTATTATGCTATTTACTACACTGTTAAGGGAAAAATAGCACCTTGGAATACCTGCATTTGAGGGGCCAGAGTGAAAGCATTAACTGCCTTGTTATGTTAAATGACCATCATATATCAATTTTACTAATCATGAAAGTTTGTCTGGACTTTCACTTTAAATGCAACGTAACACTGAAAAACTCAATCCTCTGTGGCACGTAATCCATTAGTTAGTATGGGAACAGCAGAAGTACTTTTTCAGTTACACTATGCTGGTCTGATTGTGCGATTAAAATATAAGGTGCCTTAAAAAATACAAGTACAATATAACTATAAACTAGTGTTGTAACTTTCTCCACTCAACCTACTAAAAATGTAGTGATGTGTCTCCATTACTTTGTCACATCTGGTGTATGTCATTTAAAGGGCTATTCTGGATGTAGCTAGTCATCCACTGGATAGGGCATAACTATTAGATCAGTGGAGGTCTTACCCCTGGGATATCCACCAATCATGATAACAAGGGGCCCCGTATCCTGCAGGGTCCACCGAAATGAACAAAAGGCTGTACTCTGGAACTCCCACAGAAATGAATGGAATGGCACTGCATATGCTCAACGTGCATCACTGTTCATTTTGGAGGGACCCGATCTAATAGTTATTCCCTATCCAGAATACCCTTTTAAAGAGGACCTGTCAGCACAAAATGCAATGTAATCTGCAGGCACCATGTTATAGAGAAGGAGAAGCTGAGCGGATTGACATATATATATATATTTTTGTGGGAAAAGATTTAGTAAAACCTGTAATTTATACATTTATATCTTTACACCTCCTGTGAACAGCTATCGGTACAGGGAGGAAGTGTTATCAGTGATTGATGGCATTGTTTGTATAAAGGGTGTATTAGACACGCCAGATACCTAGGGTAGGAGACCGCTGCTATTACATGTAGTAATGTCCTCCGCAGCACGGGGAGGAGCAATCGCTATGCCATCGCTTGTCCCCATGCAGGACGGCGGTGTGCCGGTGGTAGATCGTGATTACACAGCACAATCTGCCCGATGAACAAGCCTGTTTGCTCATCCATCAGGCAATAAGAGGCAGTGTTAAAAACGCTCATTAGCGATTATCGGGCAGAATATCTGCCTGCCTAATATACCCTTAAGTGTGCATACAGAGGTAGCTGTCAGTTACCGATAACTGCTCACAGGAGGGGGAAAAAAAGCAAAGATATATACGGTTACTATATAAATGACAAGTTTTACTGAATCTTATCCCACTAATATATATATATATATATATCAAGCTGCTCAGCTCCTCCTGCTCTGTAACATGCTGCCTGCAGATTGCACTGCATTTTGTGGTGACAGGTCCTCTTTAAAGGGCTTGTCCAAAACTGGACAAAAATTCTCATGCGTCAGACCAGATGATGGATGTGTACTCTATATGACCAGGAACCACTGTCAGGCAATGGTGATCGGTGACGTGTGCATGAACGTTGAGCTGACGCTCAGTGGTCATGTGCTTTTCATACAAACCACACCCACGCCGATGGTGGCAGCAATCACCTGCATGAAGTGACGGGGATGGAACCTGTGGCGCTGGACAAGGACAAGGTGTTTTTTTTTTTTTCTTTGTAAACCATGTCCAACCCCTAAGAATTTTTGTCCAATCTCGGACAACCCCTTTAAATCTGGACATACAGAACCCTCTACATGTAGCTACGGTAGGTAGTAAAATATAATATGGACACAAGCTTCAGGGGGAAGGACACCTTAGTATTTTATGTCAACAATAAATGAAGAACTGTGCGCATTTGGCCCCCGTCCATGACTGCCTGTGACTATCACATAATGAGAGCACAGATTTACCTCATCTGTTGGTCCATTATGTGATTTCCAGGGAATCCTGGATGATTTAGCACATGTAGGCAGTTGCAGAGTATTATGACATTCGGATGACTCCTTTGTCAGTCTTTCACAGAAAACTCTTTTCTCAGAAGAATCTGTGTCAGACGTTCTGCTCATCAAGAACAATTCAGCCGTCCTCTCAGACATTCTGGTGCACAGATGCCTGAGTGGGCTTCTGTTGTGAAAGAATATTTGGTGCAGTATTACAGAACATACTAAGACTTTCGAGATATGAAACCCAAATGTGTTTTACTACCATTAATTGGGTGCTGTCACTAGGCAAGAGCAACAGATTTTTATGAATCACTGCAGTCTGGAAAAAGGAAAAGCAATCCAACGGTGATGATGTAAAGCAACACTAAATATCAGATGAGAGTATTTATGAGTGGTATGGGAGCTCCATGTAAACACTGCAATTTCCTTCTGAACACCTCATACGGTACAGACTTCTTAATACTAAAGCAATAGTTTAGGGAAAAATACTAAAATATCAATACTATATATCAAACATTCATGAGCAGCATGAGGCCTTTAAGATTAGAGACCTAAAGAACAAAAACATTCAGGAATTATTTTACATTCGCTACATCACTATGCTAAAACAATCTTCAAATGCATAGGAAAACACACTCTCGCCAATACACACTGCCCCAACTCTTGGCTAAAGACACATTTCGATGAACCGAACATAATATGCAATAAATAGAGCTTACTATAGTGCAAATTTACGAGGTGCTGATGTCTTAGATTATTAGGGATCATCTCCATTTAGGACTAGCTATAGTGAAGCTAAATATCCTACCCCACTCCTTTCCATACTTACTGGAATCAAAATGTCCCTGCAGAAACTAAACTGGGGGGAACAAGGTGGTCATTTGGTTTTGCAAGTTGATTAAAGAGAATCTGTCAACAGTTCTGGCCAAGTTTTATTGCTGTCAGCACTAGGTAGGCGCTGGGCAGTACAAGCGCACCTTCTGTAGAGATTTTATTATCAGGAGCAGTGTGAATATGAACTTTTATTCTGCCAGATTCTGCTTCCTAAGTGCCCAGAGGGCGGATCTTCACTGCAATGTGCTCTCTGCACTGAGCTGCTTCACAGCCCCCTCCTCTCGGCTGAGTGACAGTTGTAGTGATGTCCTGGTTGGATGCTACAGCTGTCACTCAGAGCAGAGAGGAGGGGCTGTGAAGCAGCTCAACACAGACAGCACTTCACAGTCAAGCTTCACCTCCAGTGCACTTAATGAGCATAATCTGGCAGACTTAACTTCATATTCACACCACTCCAAATGATAATAACCCAAAAAGGTATTTTTCCTGCCCTCCCCAGCTCCTATCTAGTGCTGTCAACAGTTTAGCATGGTCAAAACTGCTGATAGACTCCCTTTATAAAGTCAATAAATAATTCAACCTTCAAAGTGACATTGCAGATTTAAGAAGACAACACAATTCACTGGTGACAACCTGGTTCCATGTGTGTCTACACAAAAAAAAAAAATGTTTTAATGCAGTCAAAACTGAATTTTATGGTTTTGACTGGGGATAGGCTTTGTTGTAAGGTAGTAATGTTGTGTACCGGTTATGCATCAAGTGCTTACAAAAAAATAAAAAATTTAGGTACATACTTTTACTGCTGTTGCAGAAGACAGTACCAGTAAGTTACTATATTATAATATACCCTATTATAATATCATACAAACATGTTACAAAAACCACTTTAATCATAAAATTGCAATAAAAAATTATCTGAACACACTGCGACACAATGTATGTAGCACTTAACTCTCGTAAATATTAAATTAAATCAATCTGAGATGAAAAACCCATGCAACTGAAAGAGCGTTGCCCAAACATATTTATAAAAAACAAATTTTTTTTTCAGCATTTTTGATCCATATCTGTTGAAAAGCTGAGTGACATCCAAGTAGAGCCATAACAGTCCCCACAGAAACCTATTCCTAGTAACACAGTGAAATACCTGTGTAATAGTATCACTGTAGAACTCTGTAGACTTGACACTGGAGAGTCAAGGGAAACTAGAAGACAACCACATCGGAATCTGCAGACGCAGTCATTTCTTTTATGGTTTTAGTATGTGTAAGTAGAATGTCAATTTTAAAATACAAGAGTATAAAAAACTGAAAGTATGGTTTGGTCATTTACCAAATATGCTAAAAGTGGGTATATACATGCTGTGAGTGCAAGGAGACATTACATTGCTTGTTCAGATACCTTGAAGGGGATGTGCAGCATAAGGATATTGATCCTCAGGATAGGTCATCAATATCAGATTGGCAGTGGTACGACTCCCTGCACTGCCCCAATCAGCAGGCTGTGGTTCTTCTGCTGTGTCCTCATCAATAGTTACCTGTACATCATCTAGATTGTGGTGGCAGTGCAGTGTAAATACCCCCCCCCCCCCATTACACTGCACCGCCACTACAATCTAGACAGTGTGCAGGTAAACACTGAAGAGCCCCCCAGCCTCTTCAACCAGATTATAGCGGTGGCAGTGCAGGGAGTCGCACCGCTACCGTTGTGATATTGATGACCTATCCTGAGGAGAGGACCTAGGTCCTCAATATTCTGACACTACACAACCCCTTTAAATGAGCACACCAGAAAATACTGATACACTAGTGCTCAGTGAGGAGGCAGTGCATGGCAGGAAGATTTTGAGAGCACCAGACCGGGGTCATGTTCTGCTTCGCCCCCTGAGGCCCTGTATGAGGTATCATACATTGTATGAGCTTTTCCAAGAGTGTTCCTTTAATCACAGAAATGACAGACATTCAGAGCTGACTGGTGGTAGGCTGCATTTCAAAACTGCTTCTCTTCAATGTTTTAAGAAATTGTGAAGAGGAGGCCAGAGTATGAAGGACAGAGAGTAGAACCTGCATATTAAATCCAGGCTTCTCGAGAAGGGAATCGGGAATGGACTGTAAACAGTCATTCAAATGATCCATTGTGGCTAAAGCTTCCAGGTAGGTTTCCACTACTAAATTGCTGAAGGCAGTGTGTGTACTTTTTGAATGACCCGCTAAAAAAGCAGAGTCGGGATACAGTGCTTTGGCAGTAACGGCATCTGAAGGCAAACCATATACAGAAATAAAATTGACTAACATTCTGAAGAGGAGGAATGCACCAAATTCTAGTTTACGATTATCAGATGCTTGAATGGCAATTTTGTGAAAATCCTCAACACTTTCTTCCACTTCAACCACTGCAAAGAGTTCATTTTTTAGCTGCGGAGAAGAGATATAATCCAGAGGAAACTTCCCATCCGAATCCTGTTTCTGCAAAATGACTGCTCCTGAAAAGACATTGTGAGTTAAGGTAGAGACAACCACCACTTTATGGAATCGATACTCCATTTCTATTAAAACACACAATTTTATCAAAACGTAACTACACATTATGGTCTGCTCAGTTACCAAATATACTAAAAGTGGGTATACATGCTGTGAATCGCAGTCACAACTATGCAAATTTTGTAAATCTAGGAGAGTTGGGTGATGACACTATAGAAGCTGTAATAGCAGCCAATTGACATCTTACAATGGAGATCTATAAATCTCCATGTACGAATCAATGAAGACCAGAATGAAGCACCCATACAGATGTAGCAAAGGTTAACTGAAAACTTATCGCATTAAGGCCTCATGCACACGACCGTTGTTCTGGTCCGCATCCGAGCAGCAGTTTTTGCGGCTCGGATGCGGACCCATTCACTTCCATGGGGCCGCAAAAGATGCGGACAGCATTACGTGTGCTGTCCGCATCCGTTACTCCGTTAAAAAATATAACATGTCCTATTCTTGTCCGTTTTGCGGACAAAAATAGGCATTTCTACAATGGGCCACCTGTTCCGGTCCGCAAATTGCAGAAGACACACAGGCGGATTCCGTGTTTTGCGGATCCACAATTTGCGGACCGCAAAAAACGGAACGGTCGTGTGCATGAGGCCTAAAGGGGATATCCCATGATTAATGTAAAATATAAAAATCTGATATGATATAGTACATGGCAGTCTTAGCCCTGTACCTCACATGGATCCAGCGATCTCCTCATTCACTGCTCCAATTGCACGGCTAGGTTTATTTCAAGCTCAGGGGCGTGTCCTTTCTGCTGACGCTGGTGGCAGTTGAAGGATGGAACTGAGCACGCGCTTCCATCTCAGTGAGCAGGACGGAGAAATAAGAAAAAGAGCAAACAGCGGGTGGCGCTATACTGATTTCAGTGAATACATTTTAATTACATGCAATTATTAAAGTATTCAGATCCAAGGGCTGGTTTGAAAAATGTAGAATATTTTTCGTGGGACAACACTTTTAAATACACAAATGATGCAAACTTCAAAAGCCATTTAAAAAAATTTAGTTAAAATTTACCACTACTGTACATTTAATGTGATGTCAAGTCAACCTTTGCTACATCTGTGCATGCATAAGATTATAAAACATTAGATAGTAAAACATAACGGTAAAACACTGTCCATGTAACAGAGAGGCATCAAGTCAAGCTGCACACACTTCCAGAAAAATAATAAAAAAGTCTGACAGAATTAACATTTAAGATTTTAATATCTGGACTGCTGCACATAAAATACACAGCAGCAATAATATGATGTGAAAACTCCACAAATCTCGAATTTCTAATACAGTTCTGCACACTGGTGTCAGATTATTCGACAGGCCAATGCCCAGATTTTGGGATAGTGCCACAGATGAGTCTGCATAAAGGCAGCACTGGCGTGTAAAGAACTTGATGAATGCAAGTTCAACTAGATCTCCTCCCATAGGACAAGAGGATCGTCCCCTACCAATTCTTCACATCAGAAAAAACTTTGTACCGCCGCTATTTCCTACAGAGAGGAGCAGCGTCTAATCTAATATTGGCGGCTGCATCACTTAGACTGATTGAAGTGCAGCCATGTATTGGCTTGAGTTGCCGCTGCTGATAAATAAAACACCTAGGAGACAGAGAAACACACTTCATGAGGAACGACGAAGACCGAGAGAGACAGGCACTGGTCTAGTATTTCCAAAAGAAACACCAAGTGGCCTTTAGAGGGCAGGAGAAGCCTACAAAAGGGCTGACAGGAGCCTACAATGGTGCAATGAAATGTGTTGTGTTCTAACCTATGAGAAATTTCAACTCATGGCATATAATAGGTAAAAAAAAAATAATAATAATTATATTACAGTATAGTGAAACAACATCTCAAAAACATTCATTACATAACAGGCTACGCTAATCTTATAAAATAAACTTATTGAATCATTCCAACTTGCCATTCACAATATATTCTTCTATATAGAAAAATATAACTAAAGACAAAAAAACAAGCAAATGCCATACAAATTCGACAGTACAAGTAAAAAGCCTAAAGAGTATGTGTGTATCATTTTCTATAAAACTATAGTATGACAGGTCATGCTTTATGGATTACAGAATTACATTTTACTTTCTATAAAAATAAATCCTTAAATGTAGCAATAAAGCAACATGTAAATAAATATTGCATAAAAAAACAAAACAAAAAACAAGTCAAATAGAATTTCAGTTTTCTTACCCCCGTGTTGGAGAAGCATTTTGCCAATTTCAATATGTCCGTTTTGTAGAGCATCATGTAAGGGAGTCACACCATCCACATGACTGAGCAAGTCTACTTCTGGGCAGCGCTGCAAAATTTCACGGACACATTCTGTGCTGCCATGGTTACAAGCCTCATGTAAAGGCGTCCAGCCTGCATTGTCTGAGTTATAAATCAGCAACAATTAAAAGGGAATCCATCTAGAACACTGTACACACCCCACATCACGAAGAAAGGAGAAAAAAAAAAAAAAAGAACAACGCTGTGGTGCACTGTCTGCGTTAAACAATCAGAAGAGGAACCAAGGATGGAGGAAGAAAATCAATATCGTCAGGATCACTGTTCGTCTGAGCACATGGTAGACACTTTAAAAAAACTAATGACTCCTACCAGCTTGAGTTCAATACTAGAGTACAGAAATTCACAAGTTTAACGAAATAAGACGAATAAGAAATAAAACTCACCTTTTGCATTAATGTCAATTCCGGGGAGGGAGAGCTGTAGGTGCAGCTTCTTGACATTGTTGCTCCGGCAAGCTCTATGCATGGCCGTCTCTCCTATCACGTAAAAAAAGCATTGGTACATTTAGGTGTTGGAAGTGGCCGATCAGAGATACTGATGTTTTATTTAAATGATCATTTTGTCAGGATAAGAGATTTTACATAAAAACCCCACAGCCCAAACTGAGTGCCAATGATGTATTGTAAAGTGAGCAGTCAGTCCCCGCAGCCCAGTGCCCGCCTGGCTGCCGAATTCTCTCCCCTAATCCTCCTCCTTTTAGCTTTTAAAGCCTCTATGACTTACAATAAAAACTCAAAATGAACAGTGAACTCCAAAAAACACTCGGTTTGGCGGCAATAAAAGTTTAGAGTGTGCAGTTGCCCTTCCCTTAAAATTATTCATGAACCTCCATTACACGAGTCGTCCTTTTACACAGCATTTATAGCTTAATTCAAATGAATGTCTCTGGCCAAGCACGAGTGCCTCCACACAGTAAAGGATAATTCACAATTTCAAATCCTTTAGCAGATGGTTTGCTGCTCCTCGGTAAGCCGCCTTGGCTACGGAGACACACTGCGAATAATGTGCAGAAAAGGGGACAGTATAAATCTAGACATTTAAGATGATAGCTGAAATGACGAGCCCGGCAGAATTTACTGTTGTTTCCTGCTGTAAGAAATCTACCGTATGACTGAGACCTTAGTGCATAGCTATTATGGAGCGGCAGAGTAGGCAGTGAGCGGTCATAGCCTCCCATTAAGGCTATATTCAGACAACCGTAAGTGTTTTGCGGTCCGTGTATGTTCCGCAGTTTGTGGACCGCACATGGCCGGCCCTGTGATAGAAATGCCTACTTTCGTCTGCGATTGCGAACAAGAATAGGACATGTTCTATCTTTTTTTGCGGGGCCGCGGAACAGAACTATGGAGGCGGACAGCACACGGTGTGCTGTCCACCTCTTTTACAGCCCCATTGAAATGAATGGGTCCACACCTGTTCCGCAAAATTGCGGAACGGACGCGGACCCAGACATACAGACATCTGAATGCACACTTAACCTAGGTCTGATTGCCAGAGCAGTAATAGAAGCTAATGCAAGGAACCGCAAACTGAGGGTTATAGTAAATGGTAATTACTCAAACCAATCCTGCATGATGATTCACATTCTCATTTTAAAGGGGTTGTCCCATAAAACTATTTAGCATTTTTCAAACCAGCACCTGGATCGGAATATTTTTGTAATTGCATGTAATTAAAAAAATTCTCTCTATATAGCGCCACCTGCTGTTTGTTCATTTCCTTATTTCTCTGTCTAGCTTAGTAACATTGCTGACATGGACGCACATGCTCAGTTCTATCCTTCAACTGCCACTAGTCTTATCTACTGTACTGTTAGAAGCTGTGACAGTTACAGGGAGAGAGCTGCACAGAAAGGGCATGCCCCTCGACAAAGGTCATGTCCCCTGAGAAAGGACACGTCCCCTGAGCTGCCAGTTTGAAATAAATCTAGCAGAGCAATTGGAGCAATGAATGGGGAGATCTCTGGATCCATGTGAGGTACAGGGCTGGGTCTCGCTTTGTTAGAAAGAGATTGTCATGTACTATATGATGGCTGATTAGAATTTTTTTACTTTAATCATGGGATAATCATTCTTCACTTTCGAACCAAAATTTATATTATTGCAGTCTTAAAATGTACTCAACATACTGTCAAACCCTTTGTAAACTCTTTTTATTACTGTGCATTGTTTTTAGCCTATACCATATTCTTCAACAGGACACTCTGCTCAGAGGGGGCCACTATTAAACATTCCCCCTCCCCTTTTTTCTTTTTTTTTAGAAGGGGTGCATTAATGATCAGCTGATCTCAAGACTTGGTGCTGCCCCCCCCCCCCCACCTTAGCAAACAGCTGCAACGTGTGGGGATCCTGGCAGCAAGCTTTCAATTTTCCTGCTGTTCTACCCAGTGGAAATAAAATGTTACACAATTCCTACTGAAATCAACTGAATGTATTTGTAATACACGGATGTGAAGAGACTTTCAGAGCGAGACGGGCTGCTAGAAAAGGGTCCTGAAGTCGATTCCCAATTCCATTGGAAAATGGGTTTTCTAACCAGGTAACCAATTTAAAAAATCCCCTAAAAGTTTCTATTCACTTAAAAATAAAATTGATGTGCCACAATTTTTAATTGTCCAACACCAATTTTGGCCCATTAAACCAATAACAGTTCCAGGTAGGAGACGTAGACCTTCTGATGATTGACAGAGGTCTAAATGCTGAGAAAGGTCCCCGTGGGCGGTCCTTAGCCTGGCAGAGTGCTTAGTCCCTCCTCGGTAAACCTATCATCATGTCTTCCCTTTGGTGCTGATTCACACTCCAGCATTGTCACTAAGGCCGTTGTCTGCAATGAGCAAACAGCACATGCACAGTCATGGGATAACATGGCGCATGCATGGGATTGCAGTGCTGTGCCGAGGTACAGACAATGCCGGGGCCATTAATCAACACCAGTAGGGAGGTGGGGGCCAAGGTTTACGGAGGGCCTGAGCACTTGCTGTGCTTGGGACCACCCACTGGGTACTTGTAGGACCTGTATCAACGGCTACAAAGGTAGGTTCCAAATGATCACAAGCAAAAGAAAAGTATTTTGCTCACCATGCGGTAGTAATATCCAAGCTCATGATCCAGATACTAGACGGCAACAGGTTAGGCTACTTTCACACTGGCGTTTTGAATTCCGTTTGTGAGATCCGTTTCAGGGCTCTCACAAACGGTTCAAAACGGGGCAGTATAGCCCCAATGCATTCTAAATGGATAAGGATCCGTTCAGAATGCATCAGTTTGGCTCCGTTCCGCCTCCATTCCGCTCTGGATGCGGAGCCAAACAGATCCGTCCTGACTTACAATGAAAGTCAATGGGAGCGGATCCGTTTTCACTGACACAATATGGTGCAATTGAAAACGGATCTGTCCCCCATTGACTTTCAATATAAGTCAGGACGGATCCGTTTTGACTTTGTTCTTCATAATGCAAACGGATCCGTTCTGAACGGATACAATCGTTTGCATTATAGGTGCGGATCCGTCTGTGCAGATACCAGACGGATCCGCACCTAACGCAAGTGTGAAAGTAGCCTAAACAGGCAATTCATAAGTTGCATCCAGCAGACGTCCATAGGCAAAATAAAATCTGTGAAATTTATTAAGGCACCATTTTAACATTTAAAAAAAGCAGGACATCCTGAAACTAGGTATATTTACATGCTTCAAACTAAAAGATATTTTGTTCTGAAATGTGTATCTCTTGGTCTCTTGATTTCCTGCTTTTCAAAATGTAGTTTAAAGGGATTCTGTCATGACATTTGAGACCTATAACCTAAACATATAGCCAGGTACCTACTAATACCCTGAATCCGAAACTGACCTTATTAAATGTGCCTGTGGTTTATAACCTGTTATTCACCTACCTAAGGGTGCCCAAGGGGACGTCTTATCATGCAGGGTGCCCGGCTGCAGCCATCTCCGTCTGGTGCCCAGCGCCGCCTTCCCAGTTGAAATCGCCGCCTTCCTCACCTCAGACCCGCCTCCGCAATCGTCCGGTCCCTCTGTCAGATTCCGCGCCTGCGCACTAGGTATAACCTGAGGGACCGGATGATTGCAGAGGCGGGGCTGAGGTGAGGAAGGCGGCGCTGGGCACCAGATGGAGATGGCTGCAGCCGAGCACACTGTATGAAGCGACGTCCCCTTGGACACATTAGGTAGGTGAATGACAGGTTATAAAAAACTGTTTTATGAGCTAATAGAGCCACAGGCAGATTTAATAAGGACAGTTTCGGATTCAGGGTATTAGTAGGTACCTGGCCATATGTTTAGGTTATAGGCATCAAATCTCATGACAGAATCCCTTTATTGCCTTAAAGGGGTTATTCCATGATTAAGGTAAAAATATAAAATCGTACAGTACATGACAATCTCTTTCTAACAAAGCTAGAACCAGCTGGTTTGAAAAATGGAGAATATTTTTGGAGGGACCATGGTTTTGACTATGGACATCTCCTGGATAGATACACAGCTTTAATGTGCATCTGACTCTTTGCACTGCAGCAGAATCATATATTAGAGGTCACACAGTACATTCATATATAGTATATTTCGTTTTTAGTTTTTCTCTGAAGATTCAGATCATTGTGAATTCCCAGCGACACCCCTAATAATAAAAGAACATCATTCTGTATTTCCCAGCTAAACTTTTATTAGTGTCATTCGATATGTAATTACACTGATGTTATTAAATGTAAGCACAACATTCAACTGGTACCATGAAAGCTCTCGACTTTACCGTCTTATGAACGTTCTGGGCAAATGTGGTGCCTTTTAGCTAAAATACTTGGGCTTAAATAGAGTTGTAAATGAAGCCAAGGGTGATGCAGTCTGGGCTCGGTGCCTGGAGTAAAACAGTCCATATGTGAAATCTCTGCCGCCTAACAAGACACAGCCTTTGTTCACAAAATGTCTAGGCCTGACACAGATAGACAGGCGGCATTATACTACCAAATCAGATGATGGCTACCCTGTTAGCAGAACAGATGCAGGACCAACGTTGAAGACAAATGGCATAAAATGTTCGATTTTAACACCAAACTCCATTGTGGTACCTGAGCACACTGTAGGCTCTACTTAGCACTATGGGATTTGCTTTTAGTGAGCTTAGAGTGAAATTTAACCTTTGAACACCATCTTACACACAGAATGACATAAGAAGTTGCATATCACTATCAATACATTGAATTACACATTTTTACTGATCTTCAGTTCTTCAGAGCACACAAAAGAGGTATAATAGATGCAGATGTATATTATATACAGCAGTGTACAGTTATGTGAGGTACGCGGTATAATAGATGCAGTGTGTACAGGTATATAGTATATTCCCTAGTGTTCTGATATGTGAGGTACAGGGTATAATAGATGCAGTGTGTACAGGTATATAGTATATACAGCAGTGTACTGATATGTGAGGTACGGGGTATAATATATGCAGTGTATACAGTATATACAGTAGTGTAATATGTGAGGTACGAGGTATAATAGATGCAGTGTGTACAGGTATATAGTAAATACAGCAGTGTATTGACACCTCGTACCTCACATATCAGTACACTGCTGTATATACTATATATCTGTACACACTGCATCTATTATACCTCGTACCTCACATATATAGTATATACAGAAGTGTACTGATATCTGTACACACAGCATCTATTATACCTCATACCTCACATATCAGTGCACTGCGGTATATACTATATATCTGTACATATTGCATGTATAATACTGTGTAATATATGCAGTGTGTGTGCATGTATGTGTGTGTATATATATATATATATATATATATATACAGAGCAGTGTATTGATGTGACACATAGAAGGTATAATACTGTAGATGCAGTGTTTATAGAAATATGTGGTCAGTTATGCATTATAGTCACTGTGAGGTACATGAGGTAGTGGAAACTGTCTGAAGTAGTATACATGAGTGAGCAATGAGTAAAAACAGGGCATGGAGGGGGGGGGGAGGGGGTAAATGATGAAAAGTGGAGGACCTCCTCTTACCTCTCCATTCCAGTCTGTATGGATCAATACAGAGCTGCTTGTGAACTTTTAATACTTGCTGTTAGGGGTTGAAGGACCTGTGATGATGTCATCACAGGTCCTGGCAGATGTACCTTTGAAACCTAGGAACTACACCATTTTTGGTGCAGTTCCTTTGCTAGATTCTGCAGGACCTGTGATGTTGAAAATGATGTCATCACAGGTCCTGGCAGATGCACTGTTCTAACCTGGGAACTACACTTTACACTGTGCAGTTCCCTTACAGGACCTGTGATGACATCATCAAAGGTCCTTTAGCTTTAGAAAGGTAAACAGGAGTAATTAGGGGGCGGGGCCTCTCCTCCACTTCGGTGCCTGCCTGCAGCCTATCAGAGGAAAGGGAAGGGACACGCCTCTCCCTCCCCTGCACCTCCGCTGGCACAGACAGTTTACAATGGAGATGAGCGCAATGGAAGCGCTCATCTCCCTGTGCCCGGCGGCGGCTGCTCACTTGGGGGGGGGGGGGTCATTTTAGTTGGGGGGGCACATGGGGGGGCACAGCATGATGTAGGGGGGGCCGTGGCTGGCACTTCACCTGCGCCCCCCTCCTGTCCGCAAATGGTAGCGCCCAGGGCACCCGCTCCTTCGGCCCCTGCCTTGTACCGGCCCTGCTTCTCCCCCATGTGGAAAATCTAGATATAATTAAAACATTTTCTTTCTAAAAGGCCCACATTGCAAAAAGTATTTGAAAAACGTAGGTAAATATTAGGGTCGTAAGAATTGATCTCACAAAGCAATTAGTAATTCCAAAGCAGAAACAGCATTATCAATGCGGTGACATCTTGGTCACATGACTATGCATGTACAGGTCCTGCCCCCAGGGAACAGTTTGGCCAGAGCGTGGAGTCTAGAGAGCCATGGCAGGTAAAAGAGGAGCCTGGAAAGCCCTCCCTCTCACAGCATCTTTCAGTCTCTGCTCTCTGTGGTGGGGTGGGGATGCTCCAACCAGTCTAAGAGTGTTGGACTGGGGAAAGAGTTGCTGCAAGTAGAGAATGGTGGTTTGGGGGAAATGTCACTGCCAGTGGGGGAAGCATGGAAAGAGGGACAGTGCTCTCTCCTGAGTGTCTCACAATGCTAGTGTCTCACAATTCTGCTACCAGAAGGGAGACGTGAAATGAGGGATGGGAGCGAGGGAGAAGACGGAGTCAATGCTGTGGCCACCGGTGCTGTTCGGTGTAGTTTGTGTTATTTTATGCTGCAGTGTGGTGTTTAGTACTGCTGGGGAGGTACAGTGTTTTGTACTGCACTGTGGTGATTGTTGGTGCTGCTGAGGAGGTATTTTGTGCTGCTCTGTGGTATTTGGTGCTACAAAGTGGTATATTATTTGTACAGCATGGTGGTAAATTTCTGGGGTAATGAGGGCACTGTTAGGCCCCTTTCACACGGGCGAGTATTCCGCGCGGATGCGATGCGTGAGTTGAACGCATTGCACCCGCACTGAATCCCGACCCATTAATTTCTATGGGGCTGTTCACATTAGCGGTGATTTTCACAAATCACTTGTGCGTTGCGTGAAAATCGCAGCATGCTCTATATTCTGCGTTTTTCACGTAACGCAGGCCCCATAGAAATGAATGGGGTTGCGTGAAAATCGCAAGCATCCGCAAGCAAGTGCGGATGCGGTGCGATTTTCACGCACGGTTGCTAGGAGACTATCGGGATGGAGACCCGATCATTATTATTTTCCCTTATAACATGGTTATAAGGGAAAATAATAGGATTCTGAATACAGAATGCATAGTAAAATAGAGCTGGAGGGGTTAAAAAATAAATAAAAATAATTTAACTCACCTTAATCCACTTGATCGCGCAGCCGGCATCTCCTTCTGTCTTCATCTTAGCTGTGTGCAGGAACAGGACCTGTGGTGACATCACATGATCATCACATGATCCATCACCATGGTAAAAGATCATGTGATGGATCATGTGATGACCGGAGTGACGTCACAACAGGTCCTGTTCCTGCACACAGCAAAGACGAAGACAGAAGGAGATGCCGGCTGCGCGATCAAGTGGATTAAGGTGAGTTAAATTTTTTCTATTTTTTTTTTTAACCCCTCCAGCGCTATTTTACTATGCATTCTGTATTCAGAATGCTATTATTTTCCCATATAACCATGTTATAAGGGAAAATAATACAATCTACAGAACACCGATCCCAAGCCCGAACTTCTGTGAAGAAGTTCGGGTTTGGGTACCAAACATGCGCGATTTTTCTCACGCGAGTGCAAAACGCATTACAATGTTTTGCACTCGCGTGGAAAAATCGCGCGTGTTCCCGCAACGCACCCGCACATTTTCCCGCAACGCGCGTGTGAAAGAGGCCTTATTCTTTCACACTGAGCGGTAATACTTGATCATTTGTGAGGTCCTGGCATCCCCATAGATTAATATGGTGAGGCCTGAGCAGTCCTGTTGTATATAACCTGGGACATGGTTATCAGCATCTGCACCCGACAGACTTTTATGCACAGTTGTTCTGATGACATTTGTTAGTATAGGTCAGGGATGGGAAAACTGCGGCTCTCCAGCTGTTGTAAAACTACAACTCCCAGTATGCCCAGTCTGCCTACAGCTATCAGCCTACAGCAGGGCATGATGGGATTTGTAGTTTTACAACAGCTGGAGAGCCGCAGTTTGCCCATCACTGGTATAGGTAACAGTAAAGTCAGAATGCTAAAATCCTAGCAGTAATCTTCCTCACACATAATATAAGCTGCATTATTTAGTGCACCACACATACATTAAACGTAGATGCAATAAACAACAAAAACGTCATTCAGGCTATTGGACACATAAGCAAGAACAGTTTTTCAAGCTAAATATGAGTTCTTCTATACACACTGGAACATCTAATGTGTATAGGGGGCTCGCAACTCACCCCTGACAGATGAGGAGATAATACTTTTTTTAAATCATTAAAGTAAAAAACAACCACTTAGGCTGGGGTCATATCATGATTCTTTGTTAAAAGGATGCCCCAGACTGATGCCCTATAATAGCATCCGTTCACCATAGAGTTCCATTGCATAAAAAAAGTATACTTTTTTTTTTACCAGACTGTGTCGGATACAAGAATGTGGTGTGCTGCGTTTTTGTATCCTTTTTTTTCTTCTAACGTCTACGGTATGTCAAACGGAGACATAAAACGTGATGTGAACCCACCCCACCCGTGATGTGAACCCACCCCCCAAAACATGCATTCATAAAGCAACATAATCAAGTTAAAAACAGAATATTCGAGGGGTTGTCTCACAAGCCATATCCTTGTAGCCTTTGGCGGCACAGAGGTCATAGAAGGCAGTCTCCTGCTCAGAATAACCCTCTGTGAGCCATAATGTTGAGAGTGGCGCCCGATCTAGTAGACCCAACCCTTCCAACGGTTGATTAGCAGCCATGTAATATTACATTTCCCTGGATAGTCTACAGGGCATGACTACCCCCAGGAAATTTACGACACAGAGTCAATCTTCACATTGCTCTTGGCTCTAATGATATAAAGAAATATCCAAGTACGAGGATACCCTCTATCAGACAAAAAATTCCAACAAAGGTATATAATAAAATTAAAATAAAATTAAAAAGTATTAAAAGCAAATACATATTATTCAAATGAGTATTTAGAACATTATACCATACCTTTTCTGTCCTGACCGCTGCAGAACTGTCTACTAACTTGAGGCTCTTTGATCTGACTTGATTCCCCTCTTGTTTTGCATCTTAACTTTGCCGCAATTCTGTTTGATTGAAGCACATTTATCAATATTTGTGTTCTTGTTAACAATGAAAAAATTAGATAATAGAAAACTGCAGCGGTTTCCCGTAGCAACCAACTAGGTTTCCACTATTTCTTTATATTTAACCTGCTTTTGAAAATTGAGAACTGGAATTTGATTAGTCGCTATAGGCTAATATTCTGGCGATCCCCTGCGCCAGTTGTTATATCCTAATGTGTGAACCTAGCCTAAGGGAACAAAGAAAAGTGAAGAATATCATGATGTTATGGGTAAGGTGTATGTAGACCGGCGGGGTTAAACAATACATTTCTACATATGACACATAACCTGGGACTCTGCAATCACTTCACTACTGAAAGCTGTGTAAAACGTCTCTAGGATCGTTCTCATACGAGCACACACCTGCAGGCATGGATATTAGTTTGGGGTCATGGAGGGTTCAGAGACAGGTTATATATCCTGGGAAGAATACTCTTTTTCCTGAACAGTTCCACACCTGTAAGCTATGACCCCACCTTACATCCTGCCCCCCGTCTGAGGGGTAAGCACTGATTTATTCTATTACACGTCTTGCCTGGAGATCTTAATTAGAAAAGAATGCAAACATGTCCAACACATCTGCAGATGTGCGGTTGAAACCATGAAGAAGTAAGTATTACATACTATAGTCCACTAGACAGGTCCTATAGTTATAGGACTAAATACTAAGAAGAAAAAGAATGTCATCTACAAAGAGTTTATTCAAAGTAGACAAAAAAGAAGCCAGCGCTGCTGTACTTGTGCTTATATACCATGGATATACAGTAGTCCTAAAATTCACTGCATTACTGATCCAAAAATATATAGGTATGCCACATGTGAAACAAGTGACAGAATGCATCTGGTTAGTAAAGGTTGAAGAGATTGTCCAGGGATTCTGTCACCAGTGACCTCCCTAACCAGCTGGAGTTCACCTAATTAACGCTGTTTTTCTTTTGTAGATTCGTTCCAGAGTTTTGATACTTTTTTCTTAATATGCAAAGTAAGCCTTTGGTGCAATGACAGCATCACCATTGCTCTTGTTGCACCCAAGCTCTGCTTCTTTCTGTGGCCAGCCCCTCCCTCACAGCTTTGCCACTGTTGTTGTAACTGCCTGCCCTGTGATAGATCTGAGAAGATCGGATAGACTTGCAGCACGTGAGTCTATCTGACAGGTCGTTCTTTGTTTCCTTTCTGTTTGTTGTTGTGGGCAGGATCCCACCTCTCCACAGGTTTTGCTCATTAGCTGTTTAAGAGGCTCTATTTAAGTCTGCCTATTACTGCTGACTTTGCGGTTGATATTTTCCTTCTGGAGTTCTATACTGGTTGTTTGTGGATCCTCTTCTTCCCGCTCGTCTCAAGCTAAGTCCTCCTGTTTTCTCCTTTGTGCGTGTTTTGCTGCTAGGTCTCAGGGAGACGCTGGTCCCTTCATGGTGGAAGGTACCCGCTGTCTCTTTCCCCTCTCCCTAAGTTAGGGTTTGCTACAGTGTCAACAGGGCTTAGGTTCCAGCATATGAGTTCATTCACCATCAGGACTTGCTCATACTGTCAGCAGTCAGGGAGAGGCTCAGGGATTGTTAGGAGGTTATCATTTCCTCCCCCCTAGCTTTGGGGCCTAGTCTGTTTACCTGGTGTTCCTCTTATCCCCACTTGCAGTGACAGTTGGGCCCTGTTAATCAAAGCAGCAAGGGCGGGGCTGGTCACAGAAATGAGCGGAGCTTAGGGGCACCAAGAACAATGGTGACGCCCACTCGATAACGAAGCCTCAGATCAACAAAAGAAAAACAGTGGGGATCATTTATTAAGACCAGCGTTTTAGACACCAGTTTTACTATCCCCTATAGCTGGCGGCGGATCCGCCAGAGTTATGTAGAAGTGCAGGCCTCTACATAACTTTGGCGCATCCAGCGCCACTTCTAAATGTAAGCCAGCTTCTGAGCTCTCTTACATTTAGACCATTTTCTACACCTAAAACATGTGTAGAAAATAATGAATGAAGCGGCCTACCCGCCAGTCCCCTTTCCCGCCCATGTCACGCCCACTTTTTTAGACCAGGCGTGATGGGAGAAAAGTAGCAGATTGCGGCACAAATAACCTTTGCGCCGCATTCTGTGCCTGAAATACGCCTAATATAGGCATATTTCTGGATAATAAATGACCCCCAGTGTTTTTATCAGATGAACCACAGCTATGTGCCTATGCAAGCAGTTTACAAGAAAATCTAGACTAGCACATCAGAAGTCACAGGTGCACATCCATAAAGCAAGCATGCAGGCAGCAAACAAAAAACGTATGGCAGCACACCGTTACACATGCAAACAACAGAACTAAGGATTAGGGATTATTCTGGATTAAAGTGGTACGATACCAACTGTACATGAAAAATGGAAGCTCTTTGTGTACACTTTTGATCAAACGTGTGTTTCCAGCCCATGCATGCGCAGTCAGTTTGTTGACGCAGCTGCCCACAGTGGGCAGTGTACGGCGCATGCCTGGGCCTGGCAGTGAAGTGTGCCGAGTCAGCGACGTAAGGAGACTGAGCTTTCTGCCAACTTTACAATGAGACATGAGATGAGGAAGGGCATCAATGGGGCACGCCCCTGGGCACTTGCAAGTCATTAGCATATATCATCAAACTTTGTTTTTTCAACATCAGATACACAGAAAACAGAAAGAAAGGTACGATGTGTTAACTGTTTATATCACCTACAGGGCAGTGATGAGAGTTGTATATGTGTAACGTAGATGACAGACTCCCTTTAAACTGCGTTAAGGGGATATCTGAACGACATTTACGGCAAACAGGTCAGCTGGTGGAGTCACATAGGATGGCTAGCTGGCTCGGAGAGGCCCTGTGACTTAATGGCTGTCCACGGCTCATTTGCGGCAGGAATTAATGCAGGACCTAATTACCTATACATACTATAATACATACATCTATACGCACACATTAGGATCGTGTAGCCTGCAATTACTCATTACGGGGGGCACATTCTTAGAGCATGACACAGGGCTGCTGGAAGTGAACATGGAGGCATGCCCTCGCTAGGTTTGCAGACTCATCCGGAGCAATTCATCAGAGACGACCGAGACGTGTTGTAGGTTAAACACAGAAAGGCTTTCTGACAGTCAGATTCATTTCCAGACAACAACAAAGGTCAGACAAAGTTCAAGACATGTGTCAGGTCAGAAGCTGTCCCCCAAAGCAGAAAAATGGTGATGTTATAGGTATTACTTACGGCAGATCAAGCAGCGCATCGCCCTGGTTTTGATTTTCACCACTTAGCATCAGTAAAGCCCTCTGAGACTCCAGGCAAGGCCGCTGCCCTATTTTCCTTTTTCTTGCGAGATTCTGGACTTTTTCATTGCCACATGCTACCGCCTTCCATAACGCTGGGATGTATGTGGAGATCTGATGGCAGAAATATTATATCAAGACCAATCGACCAGAACAAAAGCAAAATATATGGGCAGCACAAGGCATTCAATTAGTGCGCAGCGCCTAAGACGCCTCAAAAGAGGCGAAAAGTATTATAATAATCATTTATATGTCCGAAAAACTCAGACATCAGGGAGTATGGCGAAATTCACACAAGAAAAAAAAAGATCTATAATGGTCTCATGAAAAAATGGAGCATGAGCCTAGACAACCCCAGGGGTATTAAAGGGACCAGTTCATGCCACAGAAGGGACCCTAAAGCACTAGCCTGTCACCTTTTATTTTGGGAAAAAAACCACTGACCCATTTGAAGATTTATTTTTCATTTTTTGATCCTGTCAGTCAGTATCATGTATGTCCCTTTTTGTGTCTCCTGTTTCCATGGCTGGACAATTAGATAAAGCATTCAGATAAGTGGTACTTCTTAAAGGGGTTGTCCCATAAAAAATATTTTACATTTTTCAAACCAGCACCTGGATCTCAATACTGTACATAAATAAAAATTTAGTATACCCACTGAGTTATTCACTGAAATCTATCAGTATAGCGCCACCTGCTGTTTGCTCTTTTTCTAATTTCTCTGTCCTGCTCACTGAGATGACAGCACATGCTCAGTGCCATCCTTCAGATGCCACCAGCTGTAGCAGAAAAGACATGCGCTTTGAGAAAGGACACCCCTCAAAGCTGCCAGCTTCAAATAAATCTAGCAGAGCAATTGGAGCAATGAATGGGGAGATCTTTGGATCCATGTGAGGTACAGGGCTTTAGAAAGAGACTGCCATGTTCCATATGATATCTGATTTTTTACATTAATCCTAGGATAATCCCTTGAATGACATGTTCTACAAGATCTGATGCTGTTGGGAAGACTAGTGATATTCTCGCAAACCCTTCTGCAAAGAATGACATTTCTTTAATTGATGGATCCAAGGAAGGGTCACACCAAGCGGGAACAATGGCGGCCTGCTGAGTCATACGAGTAACATGGCTGGATGCTGATATCACTGGGGCAATAATGTCATTAAAGGGGTTTTCCAGGATTACAATATTGACCGCCTGTCAATATCTGATAGGTGGGGGTCCAAGATCGCCACCAGAGCACCGCGACCTCCTCATATCATACCAGGAACGGCACCGTGCATTGTATAGCGGCTGTACTGGATATTGCAGCCCAGGCTGTTTTACTTGAATTGGACTGAACTGAGCCTAGGCCATGTGACCAATGAGCGCAACGTCTTTGGCCTAGGAAGAAGCTGCTGCGATCACCGTAATTATTAGGCCCTGTGCACCTTACTCCCTGGCTGATGTTCTGTGGTATCACCCGGCATACAGCTGTCTCTCTCCATGTCGGGCATCAGACTGGAGGGGAGAATGTCGACAGAGGTACCACTTTGAGGTGTAGTTTGAATGTTTGGGATGAATGATGTATTCTGGGTGGAGTTGCAGGATAGTAAAGTTAGAACAAAATACTTTAATTTTATGATGGTGATGTAGAAATGTAGGTCTTGGGGAATAAATTGGCATTTATTTATTTTTATTTTACTTTCTTCTCTCTGAATATTGTATACAGTATATGCCACTAATCACTAAGTATTGTGTTGTTATTCCTCGCCATTTTTAAGATCTGTGATTGTTGAATCGGTGCTGCTTACCTCCAGCGGCTCCTCTACGTACCTAGTCTACGTAAGGCAGTCTGGACTCCAGAATGGTACAGTATACCTACATGATACACTGGAGAGATTTTACTGCTGATGGGTTTAGTTCACAGAGGGTTATATGGACCGGATACAACTGTAGCAAACTCTCAGCTGTGAAAAGTATCAGGGTTTACAGACTCTGGAAGGCCATCGTTCACCGACAGAAGGCAGAGATCTTGAAAATAATGAGAGAGCACCCCATTTGACAGGAAGTACTTCTAGTCAGAGTTTTAAAGCCACTATAACTATACAAACAGATGAGTGCAGGGCGAGAGGGGCGTTCAGTGCAGGCGAGGTGAAGGCTGCTCCGTGGGGTTTCAGCCCCTTTTTATATATTTTCACATCTACTAAGTTGATAAAATGATGATGTGATATTCCCGGGTTTATACATGTTTCCATTGCTCTGTGGAGGAAACCCAGCATTTAAAAACTCATCACTTTCTCTCGGCATTAAAGGTTAACTATGTGAAGTGAACTGTGACAAGTGCCAGGACAGCTTGAGTGATAGTAAGGGACTGCGTGCCGCGGTCTGTTATGGTAAATGGATGGCAGTATTTAGAGGTGATTAGAGGGCTGGAGACAGTTTGGCCGGACACAGAGGACCCGATCCCCCTACTTGACTCAGCAACAGGGTTAATGTCCAGACAAGACCTCTAGGCTGAGCACCGGTGTCACAGAGGCCATCGGCACTCCTCTCGCAACCGTCGCTATAAGAATTCTTCCTAATCATCTGATCATTTTCACATGGATAATTACTGGCCATTACTGATGGGTCACATTCACTGTTAGACTGAGCCAACTACAAAGTTAAAGCTTTAAAATCTGTGTCTCCATGGTCATTTTGATTTACTGTACATCCCTAAGCAAATTACACATTCTCCTCATTTTCGAAGAGAAAATAAGTTAAAGGGAATGTGTGATCAGAAAATGACCTATTGTTTAAATCACGTTTTAGGTTAGACATATATTCTTTATAATTTTTGGTGATTTTTTATTATTTTTTCCATGTCACTATATAAAAAATTGCATTTAATTCTGCAATTTTCCCACTGACCACTAGCCTTAAAATATGTAAAATATGTTAAGACTTCCTGTGCTTTGAGAGCAGCTACATAGGAGAGTTTTCGAGGCATTACCTGTGGCCTGTGCAGAGGTCAGGAGGGAGCAGATAAGCTGTGATATTACCTATTGTGAACAGTGGATCCTGTGTTATCTATATAGAGATTTTACTTGTCATTGTAATTTTGCCAGTGGTAATAATGATAATAGCTACTGAAAAGTTAGGCTACTTTCACACTGGCGTTTTGGTTTCCGTTTGTGAGATCCGTTCAGGGCTCTCACAAGCGGTCCAAAACGGATCAGTTTTGCCCTAATGCATTCTGAATGGATAAGGATCCGCTCAGAATGCATCAGTTTGGCTCCATTCTGCTTTGGAGGCGGACACCAAAACGCTGCTTGCAGCGTTTTGGTGTCCGTCTGACGAAACTGAGCCAAACAGATCCTGACACACAATGTAAGTCAAAGTGTGAAGATTGCAGGATTATATACATTTTTTACAAAATAGATACAGTGCTTTCGCCTTCAAGGCCACAACATAACAAAATATGAAAAAAGTTAAAGGCTGAGCTGCAATACTAATACTTCATTGTGACTGCCTACGCTAGGATGGGGCAACTCAGGTTGCACAATGGAGGATGCCTGTGGCTGGCCTGCTTCACAGACACAAGCATGGAGCGGACCTCAGATGAGTATTCTTTTCTGCCATTTGGGAGAAAATACTACTTGGGGGGAAGTTGACACTGTAGGGGGGTGTTTTTAGGTACATAGGGCATTATAAGTACTGGGACAATACAGGGAGAACTTATAAGTACTCGGGCAATATATGGGGCATTATAACTACTGGGGCACTACAGGGTGATATTACAAACTGGGGGAATATAGGGGGCATTTTAACTACTGGGGCACAATATATCTACTGTGACACTATACAGGGTATTATAACTACTGTGGGAATTACAGGGGGACATCATAACTACTGGGGAACTACAGGGGTGCATTTTAACTACTGGAGAACTTTAGAGGGCATTATAAGTACTATACTGAAGTATTTCTTCAAAGAAAAAGGGGGTCAGTCAGCGCTTTGGGATGTGCTGACTGACCCCCTTTTTCTTTGTAGTTTGTACTGGAGGTGTGGCTGACACCTCAGTCGTGCACTCCTGACCAGCTCGTCTGCCCCATAGGCTGATTTTAATTAGTGTTAGTATATAGCTTGGCCTGCTCTCCCTCATTCACTGGAAGCCATCTGGCACCAGGAGAGAGATATAGTGTGGACTCTCATTGCAGTCTTTGGTGGCCATTTGGCACCAGGGGTGGTGTGGAGTGGGCCCGGCATGCATGTTGGTACCTGCATTCCTTGGATATAATGGAGGCCATTTTGGCACCAAAAATGACAGAAAGTAAGGCAGGCCCAGCATGCATGTGGAACCTACACTCGCTGAATTATATGGTAGCCGTCATGGCACATAACAGGTAGAATTTAGTGTTAGGAACCTGTCTTACAGAGATCGCCTTGACGTGCGGCAGACGGGCTCAAATAATTTTGTACAAAATGATTTGCCAAGCATCTCTAACTTATTAGTATAGCACTTGCAATTATTATGCAATTTTGTACTTTATTTGGTTTGCAGAGAGCTGTTGCATTGCTTGTTTTGTTTTACAGTGAAGTATTTCTTCAGCATAGTATTTGGGGGCACTGGGGAGTACAACGGGCACAGTATTAAGAGTAGCAGCAGGATAACACTGATGGGAAGGATGATGGAGAAATGAGGAATCTAAAATTTCTGTGTGGAAATATCTGCAGAGGTGAGACATGACTGAAAGAATTCATCATGGCAGTCTGGGCCGATGAAGAAAGAGAACATGCATAATCAGAAGAGACATCACAGGATGTAATAGGTATGTAGTGCTATATAATCTCATATGTTCTTTTTTTTAAGTCACATTGCTTAAAAATGGCAGGGTGGCTTAAAAAAGTAAAACAAGTCATACTCACCCTATCAGTCCCCCACTACTCTTGTTCTAATGCCTCCCGGATTCCCCGCTGGTCTGTATTTGCTGGTCCCTCTCTACACAGGAAATGTGACTGCTCAGCTAATCATTATCTGCAGCAGTGACCCCCTCCACCAAAGATTGGCCAAGTAGTCAGATTTTAATGTTGAGTGGCACCAGGAGGTAGAGACTGGTGGCAGATCAGAGAAGCACTGGACAACTAGACAACCCATTTAATATTTTCCACTGAAATACCCCTTTAATTATATCTGACCTGACTCCAAGTCAGTAGTAGATAACTGCAGTAATTTTTCTGACTCTTCAAGCCTCTCAGGGTATTGTGCTTAAAGAGGACCTGTTCCCGTTCCTGAGATGCCTGTTTTAATAGCTTCATGCATTCCCCATGTAATAGCAATTCTGGAACATCTATTCTTATGTCTCTATGTTGTGCCATTCCTTTATTATTTCTACTCAAAGTTATGAATGAATTGCTAGCAGTCTGCAGTAAGGGTACAGAGGGGAGGTAACCAGTTGGGGGCTGTACATGCACAGTCTGAAAATGGCAGCACTGATTGGATAGAGTGAGTCTGTGCAGGGACACCCCCCAACTGGTTACCACCCCTCTGTACCCTTACAGCAGACTGCTAGCAATTCATTCATAACTTCTAGTAGAAATAATAAAGGAATGGTGCAACATAGAGTAATAAGAATAGATGTTCCATAATTGTTATTACATGGGGAATGCATGAAGCTATTAAAACAGGCATGTCAGGAGAGGTGAAAGGTCCTCTTTAAGGAACACCTTGCCTATTATTTTAGCAAATTTTTATCAAATGCTGGCTGATCCCTAAACTCAATACCTGTTGCAATAGGAAAAAAAGATCACCATAAAAAATAGAAATAATGAAATAAAAATAGTGAAACCGCAGATAAACTAACGACCTTTTAATGTACAATGATGAAAGATAACTGATACTTGCCAGTTTTCGTAAAGTTAATGGCTCATTAGACATTTGGAGGCTGCTTTCAGTACAAAGGTTCTTGAAAATCACTTCTGCAACCAACATCTGAAGCCACGGCGAAGCAATGGAGGAAACAAACATTTTTTTTTCTTCTACTGTAAATTCTAACAAAAATATTACATGTTAAATAGGTAAAATCCAAAAACATAACGCAATCATTTTCACTCAACTTCGATCTCTCCTTGGCCTTTAAATCATGGTGGTCCCATCGGTTGGGGCCCACCACCAGCATTTTTAAAGGGGTGGGTTGTCCGCCACTTTTTTTATTCAACCGGACACCAGACAGAATTATGAAACAAAGACAAAACAAAGAAAAAACGTTCCCATCTGCTAAAGGTACGTCAAAGTCCAGCACATCTGGTCGCTGTCAGAATGGAAGCGATGATGTCACATCCATTACTCACATGACTGCTCAGCCAATCATTGGCCTGTGAACGATGGTTGTCACTTACGGTCGGACAGGGACCAGACTTGCAGCACAGGGACCTTTAGCAGGGGACTAAAGTTTTTTTTTTTTATAAGGCTACTTTCACACTACCGTTCAGAGCGGGTCCGTCTGATGTCTGCTCAGACGGATCCGCTCCTATAATGCAGACGTTTGTATCCGTTCAGAACGGATCCGTCTGCATTATAACTTAGAAAAAATTCTAAGTGTGAAAGTAGCCTGAACGGATCCGTCCAGACTTTACATTGAAAGTCAATGGGGGACGGATCCGTTTGAAGATTGAGCCATATTGTGTCATCTTCAAACGGATCCGTCCCCATTGACTTACATTGTAAGTCTTGACGGATCCGCTTGCCTCCGCACGGCCAGACGGACACCCGAACGCTGCAAACAGCGTTCAGGTGTCCGCTTGCTGAGCGGAGCGGAGGCTGAACGCTGCCAGACTGATGCATTCTGAGTGGATCCGCATCCACTCAGAATGCATTAGGGCTGGACGGTTGCGTTCGGGGCCGCTTGTGAGAGCCTTCAAACGGACACCCGAACGCAGGTGTGAAAGTAGCCTAAGCCTGTCTGCAGTCTGATTAATTCCAACCCATGTCAAACATTATTGGTGGGAAATTTTCTATGCTAGACTTTAAAGGGGTTGTCTACTTTTGAAAATGTTCCTACAAACCCCACTCTGACCTGCTGGCTCTGCAGATCCTGGTTCTACCACCATCAACATCCCGTTTGATGCCGGGTCAATGACTGGCTGCAGCAGTCAAATGACTCAATGACATGATGCATGAGTGACAGCACCGCTGCGGCCAGTCATTGGCTTCAGGGGTCACATGAGTGGGCATCAAACCAGATGTTGAGGTGGGGAGACCCAGGACCTTCAAAGCCGGTGGGACAGCGATGGAGCCAGAACCCAGAGGCAGGTATCAGGTAAGTATAATTACCAACAAGCGTGTGGCTATGCTGTGGGGTCTGTAGAAAATGTCTAACAGTTAAAGGGGTTGTCGGGTTGTCTTACTTCAGCAAATGGTATGTATCATGTAGAGAAAGTTAATACATGCCACTTTCTAATGTATTGTTATTGTCCATATTGCCTCCTTTGCTGTCTGAATTCATTTTTCCATCACATTATACACTGCTGGTATCCATGGTTACGACCACCTGTAATCCATCAGTGGTGGTCATGTTTGCACACTGTAGGAAAAAGTGCCAGTTTATGCACACTCCCATGGTCCCGGCCACCAGAGTGGCTGACGCTTTTTCCTATAGTGTGCATGCATGACCACCACTGATGGATTGCAGGGTGGTCATAACCATGGATACGAGCAGTGTATAATGTGATGGAAAAATGAATCCAGCCAGCAAAGGAGGCAATATGGACAATCACAATACATTAGAAAGTAGCATGTATTAACTTTCTCTACATGATACATGCCATTTGCTGAAGTGAGACATCCCCTTTAATTAAGAATACTCATTGTAGGGCAAACCTCAGTGTGTAGAAAGGGATGCTTGTAGTGACTGTTGTCATTGTGGACTGAATTGCTACATTAAATGAAATACAAGTTGTAAACTTAGTTTTTTTCCCTATGAAAAACTAATGGGAACAGAATAATTTGAAACAATGGTCGCTGCTTTAATTTCTTAAATTGGAAGGATAATAGTTGTGTTTGGATTGGCTGCTACAAAGCCGGTTTTTCTGTTAGATAATATTGATAAATGAGGCCGTGTGCCCGTATAACTCAAGAGCCTATTTTTACACTGTTTCTTACAATCATGCATGGTCTAAGAGAAGCTACAAATTTCCAATACCTTCACATGAAACACTGATGTAGAATACGAAGTCACTTGCCACTTGATGCACCAACTTTTTGTTCAGATAGAAGCCAAGTAGTATCCAGTATTCCACAACAGCAGCGAGCATCCCACTCAAGTGCGAGGTCACCTCCTGGGATAATGCCTTTTACAAATATAAAACATTTAGCACAATTATTTGAACATTAAATGGATTATCCCATGATTAAAGGAATTGCGTCACCATTTTTTTTGCCACATAAAACCAGATAGTAACACATCTATTTTTTTATCTGTTTTTATTTTCTGATTACAGATTTTTTATTCTATTTTCTGAACATGATTATGGGGGCGGCCATCTTGTCTGAGCTGTTCTTAACAGCATTTACGCAGCCCCATGGTCCATAGACACAATGGTCTGGAGAGGACCTCAGTGATTTCTATGGGACAGTTTTCTGGACATGCTCTGTGATCTGTGCAGAGGTCATTGTACAAGGAAAGGATAGATAAGATCTGACAATCACCTATTATGAATGGTGGATCCTGTCTTATCTGTCATTCTAATTCTGGTCAACTCTGTGTGCAGATAAGCAGATAACTGCAGTAAGGTGATCTGTACAGACCAAGAACTGGCGCCAATTATTTGGCTTAGTGGCCAGATGGAAAACTGCAGGTTTTTATGGTTTTTGTTTAAACATAAATATTGACATGGAAAATTAAAAATAACATCATTAAAAATTCTTTAAAAATATGTTAAACATAAAAACATGATTTAAACAATAGGTCATTTTCTGATGACACATTTCCCTTTAGGAGCTGTTACAGTTACAGGGAGAGAGCTGCAGTAGAAAGGACATCCCCCCTGAGAAAGGACACCCCCCCTGAGCTGTCAGCTTGAAACAAATCTAGCACAGCAAGTGGAGCAATCAATATAGGCTCAACGCATATACACTATGTATGGGATGCATTGAAGGCGCATATAAGGGGCCTATATTTTACAAAAATTAACAGGTATAGATTCAAACTTCGCCGAAAGGAGCAACAGCTGACAGAGACAATTAGGAACTTGCAGGCTGCACTAGCTGTTCAACACAATGAAGAACATATAACCCAGTTAAGGGAGGCCAATTTACAGCTTAAGACACTTGTGTATAGTAAGGCTCAACATAAGCTTCTTTTTCAAGGTCCAAACTGCTTCTGTGAATCGGGCAAAACGGGTACGTTTCTGGCTCGGTTAGTTGCCAACCAGAGAGAGGCTACTAGTATAAGGGAGATTAGGAATTCAAGAGGGAATGGGGTGAGGTCCCCAGAGTTGATTAGGGAGGAGTTTGTGAAATACTACTCCGCTCTCTATCAGTCCGATCCTACTCCAAGATGGGATGATATGGATCATTAGCTACAACAATTGGGGTTCCCCCAGTTAGACCCACAGGATAGGGAAATGCTGGATCGCCCCGTTCTTCTGGATGAGTTGCAATCGACACTCCCATTGTTGAAATATAATTCATCCCCAGGCCCGGACGGTTTACCGTTTGAACTATATAGGTATCACGCCAATTCGCTTCTCCCCATTTATTTGCGGGTCTTGAATGATTCCTGTTTATCTGGTTCGTTACCTCCGTCATTCAGAGAGGCAGTGATCACTTTGGTTTTGAAAAAGGATAAAGATGGGTATGTGGGGTCATATAGACCCATATCGCTCCTAAATACAGATTATAAAATCTTTGCAAAAATTTTGGCTAATCGTCTGAAGAGGGTCATTGCCTCTCTGGTCCATCCAAACCAGACAGGGTTCATTCCGGGGCGGCAAATACAGATGAGTCTTTACAGGGTGTACTTGAATCTCTCTGTTGGGGGTGGTCTGGACCACTCCATCCTGTCGTTAGATGCTGCAAAGGCGTTCGACAGGATGGAGTGGTCTTTTCTAAGGTCTACTATGTCTCACTTTGGTCTGAGGAGTGTATTTATAGAAATGACCCAAATGTTATATGAACAGCCGACAGCTCGCATTAATATTAATGGTAATTATTCTTCTCCTGTGATGATGCGTCGAGGGATGAGACAGGGGTGTCCCCTTTCCGCCCTCCTTTTTGCTTTATTTATTGAACCGTTAGCCTGTAAGAGTCGCTTGGATAACTGCATAGACGGCTTTGGGGTGGCGGGAGTGATCGACAAAATAAGCCTTTACGCCGATGACGTTATTATGCTTTTGGATTAGGGATGGAAAATCCTCCCTTATGTGATGGAAGTAATAGAGGAATTCAGCAGATTTTCGGGTTATCTGATTAACTGGACGAAGTCATCGCTCCTCCTGCTAAACCGCAAGGCCGTAGATGAGGGGAGTGGAGTTCGGGTTCTCTCTCCCAATGAAACCTTGGACTATATGGGGTAACGTTAGGATTGGTGTTCCGATAGATAGGTTTGATAAGCTTAATCTGGCCCCGGTTTTGATTAAAGTTAAGTCTAAAATTAGTGCCTGGCAGAAACTGATATTAGCACAGACGGATCAAATAGCATTGGTTAAAATGATCATCCTGCCTATTGTGATGTACCCGATGTGTGCTTCCCCTGTTTGGATCGACAATATCGTTTTCCATAGATTGGAGACTCTTATTAACGATCTAATATGGGGAAGGTAGAGGGTGCAAATAAAACAAAGATATCTATGGCTGTCGGAGTCGGAGGGTGGGTTATCATTTCCTTTTTTCCAAGGATATTTTTTATGTGCACAAATGCAGGGATGCTGTAATTCTAAAGAGAGTTTCCTAGCACAATATTTGACACAGGGTATGGATAAACCATTAGAGAATATTTTTACTTGCTTGGAATCTGGTTATTTGGGTTTGAGGAAGTCCCTATTGATACCATGGACCCTACAGTGGGTCTGGAACAAGCTTAAGATTATACTTAAAGTTTCCCACACTTTTGCTTTCACCCCTCTGTGGGAGAATAGGAATCTGGTGGAATTCTTTAAAATCACAGCTTATACTTACTGGCTCCAGAAGGGGGTATTTAACGTGAGTCACCTTTTTATTTCGGGACATTTCTGGAATTTAACTTCACTGATAGTACATTACTAGATTTAATTATGTATTCACGTCTAAAACACGCATATGAGGCCTCCAGCAACAAAGGTTATTTTTTGTCACGGGAGAATACATTTTTTGATTACTGTTTTGCTCAGGTAGATGAGAGGGTTAAGATAGCCACACTGTATTGTAAACTCCGAACGTCATTGGCAACTGTAACTGTATTTAAGAGTCCAAGTAAATGGGAGAGTTGCATTGTTCTCCATTGCAATGGACTAGTATTTATAGGAATGTTAGAAAGGCCACAATCTCTAATGCTCATAGACTAATTCAATTTAAGATCTTACATCGATTGTACTATACTCCAAAAGTCCAAGCGAAATTCCCTCAAAATAAAGGCCGAGATTGCTGCTGTCCAAAATGTGGATGTCTGAATGCTGACTTCGGCCACCTACTTTGGGATTGTAGCAAATTGAAAAGGTACTAGGAACAGGTCTTTTCAGCCCTACAAAGGGAGTCCTCTTCTTCTTATAACCCTGCGGCTTTGACGGTGATATTTGGATATTTTGCCCAAGATATTGTACTTCCTGTCCGGATCAGACAGATCTGGATGAGGGGTCTGATGGTGGCTAAAGTTATCTTAATTAAACATTGGGGATCTGTCTCCCTGCCCTCTCTAAATGAATGAATTCAGTATATGCGACAAATTAAGATTTATGAAGATATGGAAAGGGAACGGAGGGCGGCACGCTAGACCGCTTAGACACAATCTAAACCGTATTTATAGCTGTGGTTGATAGAGCTGCAGTGACGACAGCCAATAGGGGGGGTGGTCATAGTTATGGTTCTATTTATTAATTTTGAATTTATTGGGATATATATAATTTATGCAGGATACTGACCATTTTTATATGGGAGTTGATCATTACCCATAAGGGGTATCCTGTATCAGATGTGTTTGCTATTGTAATGTTTATTCATTTCATCGTGTATTTAAAAAAAAAGGAAAATAACTAAATATTAAAAAAAAAAAAAAAAAAAATTCTTTAAAAATATATTAAACATAAAAACATGATTTAAACAATAGGTCATTTTCTGATGACACATTTCCCTTTAGGAGCTGTTACAGTTACAGGGAGAGAGCTGCAGAAGAAAGGACATCCCCCCTGAGAAAGGACACCCCCCCTGAGCTGTCAGCTTGAAACAAATCTAGCACAGCAAGTGGAGCAATGAATGGGAAGATCTCTGGATTCATGTGAGATACAGGGCTGGTTCTAGATTTGTTAGGGCTCTTTCACACGGGCGTCACGTGTGAGGGCCGGATAAGATGCGGGTGCGTCGCGGGAAAATGTGCGATTTTTCAGCGCGAGTGCAAAGCGTTTTAATGCGTTTTGCACGCGAGTGAGAAAAAAAATGTTTGGTACCCAAACCCGAACTTCTTCACAGAAGTCCGGGTTTGGGATCGGTGTTGTGTAGATTTTATTATTTTCCCTTATAACATGGTTATAAGGGAAAATAATAGCATTCTTAATACAGAATGCTTAGCAAAATGTCCATTGAGGGGTTAAAAATAATAAACAAATTTAACTCACCCCATCCAATTGGTCGCGTAGCAGATCTTCTCTTCTTTCTTCAGCGCCTGGGTAAAGGACCTTTGATGACGTCACTGTGCTCATCACATGGTCCATCACCATGGTGATGGATCATTTGATGGACCATGTGATGAGCGCAGTGACGTCATCAAAGATCCTTTACCCAGGTCCTGAAGAAAGAAGAGGAGATTTGCTACGCGACCAAGTGGATGGGGTGAGTTAAATTTGTTTATTATTTTTAACCTCTCAATGGACATTTTACTTGGCATTCTGTATTGAGAATGCTATTATTTTCCCTTATAACCATGTTATAAGGGAAAATAATAAAGATCGGGTCCCCATCCTGATCGTCTCCTTCGCAACCATGCGTGAAAATCGCACCGCATCCGCACTTGCTTGCGGATAATTGCAATTTTCACGCAGCCACATTCACTTCTATGGGGCCTGCGTTGCGTGAAAACCGCACAATATAGAGCACGGTGCGATTTTCACGCAACGCACAAGTGATGCGTGAAAATCACCGCTCGTGCATAGCCTCATAGAAATTAATTAGTCCGGATTCAGTGCGGGTGCAATGCGTTCACCTCACGCCCGTGTGAAAGAGGCCTTAGAGTGAGACTGTAGGGTCTATGGCCAATCCATCCCTGCCCAGGTCTCATATGCCTGGCATCCATTCCTACTGTTACTTACTGCAACAGTCTCACCCATATTATCTCACCCCCATGGCATTAGATGTTTAACTCCATGTGTTATGATAGTCTGGCAACAATCTGTCTGTAAATTGGATATTGCCCTTAAGGGACAGCTACACGTCGACAGCTGTCGCTGCCAGTGTCCCATAGAAATTAATGGGATTGCAGCGCTGGATTTCTTCAGATTCGCGCAGCAATCCCATTAATTTCTATGGGATCACTGCTACTCTGAGATCCTGGTGGTGACAGCCGTTGCACGACCAGTTTGCCGTTTAGTTGTACTCTTATTACTACAGTTTGTCCCCATATGGTCAACAAATGACACAAAAACCACGAGAGTAAATGCACTTGTGCTACCGACTAGGAACTTTATGGAGAGCCAAAGATGGCTATTTAATCTTCATGATACTCACATCATCTACAGGATGCATCTTCTTATGACACATTATTAAAAGATCTGTCAACACGCTCATGTTCTTGGTTAAAAAGACCATTGTCCTGGTTTCAGGCCAAAATATTCCAAGAATAAAGGAAGGACACAAAGTTTTGCGGGACAAATCTGCTTGTTCACAAAGTCTACAATAATAAGAAAGGTCACGGTTAGGAAAGGTATCAAATCAGTTCATTTTCCACTTTATACGGTTGCTGGTTTATCTCAAAATAAAAATGTATGAATTAAGATTTTCACAAAATACATTAACACGCTTTTTGGACCCCATTATTGGAGAATTGTGCTCCTTTCCCCCCAGAAATGTATCAGTTAAAATCTTGCAAAGCCAATCAGTATATGGATGTGATGGTATGTGGTAGATTTACTTCCTGACAGGTGGATATGGGTCTCCATAACATCCTCCCCCTGACTTTTTAAAGTCTATGTACACCTATGGGGGCATTTTTTTTTATTATTGCATTTTATTCATTTTGTACTAAAAATCATGTTGGGCTTTATTAAAAAAATTGAACCATTGTCTTTGCACAGCCTTGAGTTTCTCTAGTAGCAGGATCTGAATTTTCACTCTGTTTCGTCAGGTAGCTCAGCAGACGGCTCCTTATCTCTGATCTCTGACATTATAAATGATCATTTTAGCTCAGTCCTTATCTTACTGATAAGAATGTGGCTTAAATAAGTGTTTATGACCTCTTTGTAATTTAGAAGTAAGGTTTATTAGATGATGGGCACAAAGTGAAAGTGAAAGTACAATTCACACAGCTAGACAAACAGTTAACCCTTCATGACAGAACGTCTCAATATTTTTAATAAAGATAAACTGAAAAAAAATATTTCCCCAAAATTTGTAAAATGCAATCATAAAAAATTGCTCCCGAAAGTGTACATAGCCTTTCATTTATTTCTCTTCCTAGTTACATACATATTTTTTTAACGCATTTTAAATATTAAAGAATTTTCCAAGAGTTTCATATTGATGACCTATCCTCAGATAAGCTGAAGAGGCTGCGGCACTCCAGTTAGCATTGTGGCCTCCTCGCAGCATACCAAGCACAGGGCTGTACATAGTATAGTGGCAGTGCATGGTATTGCAGCCCAGGCTCATACACATACAAGGGACTGAGCGGCAAATAGATCATGTGACCAGTGAACATGACATCACAGGTCTAGGAAGAATCCGCGGCGCTCACCGAAGTGCTGAAGCCTGCCCAAACAGCTAATCGACAGTGTGTCTGACCCCCCCTGATCAGATATTGATGACCTATCCTGATGATAGGCCATCAATCCTGAACTCCCGGAAAATCCTTTAACCCCTTAGTAACCACCAATACGCCTTTTTTACGGCGGTCACTAAGGGGCCTTAGGCTGGGCCGCTGCCTTTTCACAGTGGCTCTGTCTAAGCGCTGCGGAGGGCGGGGACTTTGCTCTCACATGAGAGCCGCGCTCCTGCTCTAACAGCACGGACCGTCAGGAGTGCCGATCCGTGCTGTTTAACCCCTTACATGACATGGGCAATGGCGCCCACTGCATGTAAGCGATGACAAAGGTAGCAAACTCCCTCTGTCCCCCTTTGGCACACCATAAGTGAGATTGCGGGGTGCTGATGTGTGTATAGGCTGGCTGGGACCTGGTGTAGGCCCCAAGCGTGCCTTTAGTGTTCCCCAGCAGCCTGCTGGTCTATGTCAGTATAGCACTGACATTAAAATACAATGCACTTTAGGGATACTGCATTGTATTTTAGAATAAAAAAATTGCCTGCTATAGTCCCCTTGGGGGACTATAGTGGTTAAAAAAAAGCAAAAAACAAAACCAAAACATTTATTAAATTTAAAAAATGACAGCTCTTGGAAGGCGACAATGAAAAACGCATGGTCAGTAAGGCCCAAAACAGGCTGGTCACTAAGGGGTTAATCAAAACATAGTGTACATCACATGATATAACTGTGCCTACATCAAAAGTACCAAATACAAAATAAGTAGCAAAACCCTTTAAGTCATAATGTTAAAGTCATATAATTGATAAAGGAAAATCTTAAGGCAGTTTTGTGTGTTCATTTCAATTAGTGTATTAGACCAGAGCTGTCAATAGCATAAAACTAGAAAATTATAAGTGAGGAGTCCCAACTTTTCCCCTTAATTTTGGAGGGCAACCTCAATTTGTATATCCTATGTTTTTGTAACACCTTATATTATTAACCAGAGGATTCCACTAGAACACAAGGGGTATTCTATCCAACATACTACAGACAGTTCTTTGTCTAGGATTCCAAATAGGAATATCTCATTGGAGAGGTCTAGGGGGACTTCCTGTAACTATGTGGGCAGCAAGGGCTGATACATAGACAATGATCGTTCTGAGCAGAGATGATAGTTGCATTTACATGCAGCAACTATCTCCTCTGTATGGGGATGAGCGATATTGTCTGCAGGCAGCGGATGCCGGTTTACACAAGACCATATGCTGCCAACAAATGATGATTTTAGGTGCCACATAACAAATGTCATCACAAACAAATGAGCAATTTGAGGGTTGATTGGTGGCACATTTAGACTGGGAAATTACCAGGAACGAGTGTTTGTATGAATGCTCATTCACAATAATTGCCCCAATCCTTGGCCTCTGTAAAAGGGCCTTTATGTAGTCTGGTAGAGGGTTAGGTAGCCCAAGTGTCAAATATATTAAATAATTAATTTGTACATGGCTGCCAGAGATACCAGCATGTGAGATTCGACTGAATCAGTCCACAGCTCTTGCGTTAAAGAAGGCATAAAACCTTGCCATTTATCACACTTCAGGATTATCCCAGCACTGTATCTCTATGAGACCAATGAAATCCACCAATAATCTATAAGCGCTAACTTGTGCAGGGAAAGTAGTTTAAAAGAAGGTTTAAAAGCACCTTTTAGTATGGCTCAAATGACAAAAATATTCTACACCTTTCGACCTGGATCAGAATACTTTTGTAATTGCATGCAATAAAAAATCTAGTATAGCCAGTGAGCTATTCACTGAAATCTATCTGTATAGCGCCTCCTGCTGTTTGCTCTTGCTCATTTCCATCCTTCATCTGCCACCAGCTGCAGTAGAAAGGACATCCCCCCTGAGAAAGGACAAGCCCCTGAGCTGTCAGCTTGAAATAAATCTAGCAGAGCAACTGCGGCAATGAATGGGGAGATCTCTGGATCCATGTCAGGTACAGGGCTGGTTCTAGATTTATTAGAAGGAGGTTGTCATGTCCTATATGATGTCTGATTTTCACTATTTTACATTAATCATGGGATAACTCCTTTATGAAAATGGAGGTTTCTGAGTTGGGTTTGTACTCTTTAAGGACACTGGTTCTTTAAGGGGAATCTGTTACCTGCAAAACAATCCCTTAAACTAGAGTAAGCGGTGTATAGTGTAATTGGTTCCGAGTCCGATTATGTAATTTTTATCTTCATACTCACTTGCAGTCCGACACTGTGCTCCCACATACCAGACGTAATATGCATTCAGAGGACTCCTCTTTCAGTCCTCTCCATTATGTGCATGAGCTCAGGAGTCCTCTCAATGCATTTTATTGCTGGTTTGTGGGAACACAGCGTCAGAATGTAAGAGAGTATGAAGATAAAAATGATATGATTGGACTCAGCATCCCTGTCACTATACACCACTTAGGCTACTTTCACAATAGCAGCACAGACCTCCGGCAGGCTGTTCCGTCGGGGAACAGCCTGCCGGATCCGTCCTGCTGCTAGTGACCGTGTGCCCCCGGACTGCAGCTCAGTCCCCATTGACTATAATGGGGGCGGTGCGGAGTTCCGGCAAAGGCACGGCAGCGCACGGCGAGAGGCTGCCGGAATAAATGTTGGACATGTCGTCGTTTTATTTCGGCAGCCTCTCGCCGTGCGCCCCCATTATAGTCAATGGGGACGGAGTGGCAGTCCGGGGGCACACGGTCACTAGCAGCAGGACGGATCCGGCAGGCTGTTCACCCGACAGAACAGCCCGCCGGAGGTCCATGCCGCTAGTGTGAAAGTAGCCTTACTCTAACTTAGTGAATGTTTCGGAGCTAACAGATTCCCTTTAAGCACCAGCTACACAAAGCCATAGGAGTACTGAGCTTCTGAATAAAACACATTTTGGAGATATAAAACATTTAGGTAGGATAATTTTTTCAAGATAATGAATCCTTCTTACAACTGAGGAGGAAGGGAAATCCAAGATTTAAATTTAACTTTAAAGAGGTTGTGTCACTTCAGCAAGTGGCATTTATCATGTAGATAAAGTTAATACAAGGCACTTACTAATGTATTGTTATTATCCATATTGCTTCCTTTGCTGGCTGGACTCATTCTCCCATCACATTATACACTGCTCGTTTCCATGGTCACAACCACTGTGTAATCCATCAGTGGTGGCCGTTCTTGCACACTACAGAAAAAAGCACCAGCCTCTCTGGTGGCTGGGACCATAGGAGAGCACATAGGCTGGCGCTTTTTCTGATAGTGTGGAAGTGTGACCACTGCTACTGGATTACAGGGTGGTCGTAATCATGGAAACGAGCCGTGTATAATGTGATGGAAAAATGAGTATAGCCAGCAAAGGAAGCAATATGGATAATAACAATACATTAGGAAGTGGTTTGTATAAACTTTCTCTACATGGTACATGCCATTTGCTGAAATGAGACAACCCCTTTAAGGGAATGCCCCATGGTTACAACTTATCCCCTATCTACAAGATAGGGAATAAGGGGGTCATTTACTATCCATAAATACACAATCTGCGACTTTTCCCCACGCACGCCAGGTCTAAAAAGCAGGCGTGGCACGGGCGGGCCTGGCAGCCGTGTCTCATTCATCATTTTCTATGTCTGCTTTGGGCATAGAAAACGGTCTAAATATAAGACAGTAATGAAGCTGTCTTACATTTAGACTGGCGCTGGATGCGCCAAAGTTATGTAGACGCCGGCGCCTCTAAAACAGCAAGCTAAAGGAGTTATTAAGACCGGCGTCTAAAACGCTGGTCCTAATAAATGACCCCCTAAGTGTCTGATCAGCAGGGTTCTAATTGCTAGGGCCCCTGCATTCCCCCGTTTGAATGGAGCAGCAGACATGCACTTGGATAGTACAGACAGGCTACACATTTCCGCAATGTCAGAGGTATCTGTCAAAGGCATCAGAATGGATTTGGTCCAGTTTGGAGAAGGCTCCGAACTGGTTAATTAGATAAACACCACAAGGGAGAGACTATTCCATAAGTGTCAAAAACAAAGAGTCCCATTATGTCGACCCTGTCACCTATAGTAATTCCGGCTAGTGACGGATCAGTGGAGAGGGCGACCTACCTTATCTGGTCCTCCTCCACAAGCTAAAAAAGGAGAAGCAAATGGCATAAACCAGTACATCTGCTCTGGGACATCAATAGAGCACTTTCTGTAATTTTTTTAAAGGGTTTGAACCACAAACAATATTCAACAGTTTTCAAACCAGTACCTGGATCTGAATACTTTTGAGAATGCATGTAATAAAAAAAGAGTTAAAGTGTTATTTAATTTAAAGGGATTCTGTCACCAGGTTTCACCCCTGTCAGCTAAACATATGCTGATGTTCAGGGCCTCATCAGGATTCCTAATGTGGGCTTCTAAATGTGATCCGTAGCCTTATTTTGCTAAAAAACAGGTTTTACTAACCTGTCACTCAAAGAAATAAGGTGCCCAAGGGGATGTCAAGGGATGCAAGGTGCCCGCCGCACCCACCGCCGTTCGTGCCCAGCGCCGCCTTTCCAGACTTCTGCACCGCCTCCTAATCCTCTGTGCCGCCTCTCGTTCTCCCTCCCTCCCTCCCCCCTGCTCCTGCTGTAAGATCTCGCGCGTGCGCACAGGGCTCTGCCTGATGCGCCCGTGCGGACTTCTCGATTTGGCTTCTTAAAGCGAAGTGCGCATGCGCCGGCACTTCGCTCAACCCAGGTATGACCTGCACTCTGGCGCCAGCCTCTCAGAGCCCTGTGCGCACGCGCGATATCTTACAGCAGGAGGAGAGGGGATGGAGGGAGAGCGAGAGGCGGCACAGAGGATTAGGAGGCGGTGCAGAAGTCTGGAAAAACGGCGCTGGGTGCGGCCGGCATCTTGCGTCCCTTGACATCCCCTTGGGCACCTTATTTCTTTGAGTGACAGGTGTAGTAAAACATTTAGAAGCCCACATTAGGAATCCTGATGAGGCCCTGAACATCAGCATATGTTTAGCTGACAGGGGTGAAACCTGGTGACAGAATCCCTTTAACATATCTGTATAGCACCACCTGCTGTTTGCTCTTCATCTAATTTCTCTGTTCACCTAAATGAGGTGGACGGACATGGTCAGTTCCCTCTCTCAACTGCCACCAGCTGCAGCAGAAAGGCCACAGCCCTGAGAAAGGATACGCCCCCTGGGAGCAATGATTGGGCAGATCTCTGGATCCATGTGAGCTGGTTCTAGCTTTGTTAGAAAGAGGTTGTCATGTTCTATATGGTGGCTGATTTTCATTTTTTACATCAGTCATGTGATAACCACTTTAAAGCAAACATTTAATCTGGAAATCATAATTAAAAACAGAGGATAAAAAATATGTAGTGGAAGTAAAATATAGGAAAATTAACATTTTCAAATTTACTGAAGTGTACTAGTCGTTCATCCCAAATACTCATTTGATCAATATTCCTATCTGTGAAAATTTAAATGTTTCTTTAAAAAAAACTATAAACTGCTTGAATAACAAAAAAGATGCGTTCATAGGAACAGTAATAAAGTTACAAATCAGGATAATAAACTCACTTTTTACTTAGTGCTTTTGCTTCTTCTTGCATAACATTTGACAGAAATTTTAGTATTGTTGCAACAATTTTCCTCCTTTTATGACTATCAATTTGCATATCAGATGTTTCATGGCATAAGCAGAATCTGTCCTCCAGAAAACACCTACAGAGAAGAAGGGAAACCTCAATAAAACAGCAAATGTTTTCCATCTTCTGGATGTTCAGTCAACAAACACCAGACTTTTGCTTCACGCTGTACAGTCACCGGGAGTATTTTTAGCAGATGCTTGTTGCACAGAACAACATTTTCTCATCTCTTCAAAAAGCAATTACAGAGACAATGTGGTCCACATTTACCACGCTGAACATGCCACTTTAGCGGCATCTCATTTGACACAATTTTATTCTTCAAAAACACTAAAAATAATGACTTTTTTTTTTACCGACATTTCCAGTTTTTAAACTAGAATATGGGCATGACCAGCTTTTGTCTATCTTTTATAATTGTGAAATCCACAATTCTGATGAGAACAAAGTGGGAAAGATTAGACCAGGGATGCCCAACCTGTGGCCCTCCAACTGTTGTAAAACTACAACTCCCACCATGCCCTGCTGTAGGCTGTCTGGGCATGCTGGGAGTTGTCGTTTTGCAATAGCTGAAGGGCCGCAGGTTGGGCATCCCTGGATTAGACCAACTTAGAATTGGTCTAAAGCTTCTTGTGGACAGATATTTGGCTCATGTGCACAAATTTATGGGGCAAGTGGACAAAACAAATAAGTGACATAAACTGGGTAGTCTAAATATAAGCCAGATTTATCATCTAGCATCAGCCACTATGATACCACCACTTGCAGAGTTGCTTAGGGAGATGAGCGGGGAGGGTGCCTCACTACACACAATACTGCTCTACAATAGATGGTAACGATGTAATCCTGCCTACAATATGCCATCATGGATGAGCAGCCTGACAGGAAATATATGTAATATATATAAGTGCCAGAGCCTAGTGAGACCCCGTTCCCTCACCACCTAGACAGCTCTGCAAGTGGAGGCAACCAGTCCTGCTCACATTTTAGGAAAGGTTGCTGGTGGGAATTTGAAATCATTTCTGGAGAACCCCTTTAAAGGAGTTTTCCAGGAGTTTAATATTGATGGCGTATCCTCAGGATAGGTCATCAATATCTGATCGGTGGGGGTCCGACTTCGCCGATCAGCTGTTTAATGTGGTTGCTACGATCCATTTAATACTGCAGTCTCTTCCTAGACCATTGATGTCACGTTTATTGGTCACATGACCGACTTGCAGCTCACTCCCATTCAGGTGATAGGACCTGCTATACATTGTACGATGCTGTGCTTGGTATGCTGTGAGGAAGCCGCAGTGCTCATTGGGGCTCATTCAAACAGCTGATTGCCAGGCGTGCTGAAGTGAGACCCCCACCGATCAGATAATGATGACCCTTTTCCTTTTTTGGGGGTTGGGGAGTTGTATATTTTAACTGCAAGAATAGTGCAAGCTGCAGTGCTTTTCTTCCCTTAAATGTGGGAAAACAGACAGACCCCACTTTAAGTCTGTCAGTAGTCTTTGAGCGAATCAAGCTTCTCATCATTCTCTTTTTATTTGTCAAAACAAAGAGCAAATGGATATATAAACAATTGATCATCAGGAAAAAGGACCAGTGTAACTGGTCGAAAGGCAATTACATCGAGATTCACAAATATGACAGGAAGTAATTACTGGTATATGGGTCAGCAGACCTTACTTATCACGCATCATGAATCTGAACAGACCAAAAAAGCAACAAAAAAGACAAAGAATTACAAAAAAGGAGGTAGAGTCGGACATGATCACATCTCAATCCTAACTGATGTTGACATAGGACATGTTACTACTTGAAATACGTTCAAAAACTTCTATTTTAATACTTTCTCCGTACAGCATTAAAATATATTGGCTCCGTGGAGCCAAACTATGTTTCACCCGAAGTCGCGCGAGACTTCGTGAATTAATTCGGTTTTAATTTCTGCCTTTTTAAAAACATTTAAAATTAGGAATCTTTGGGATCAAACCCGACTTTGGATTCCTAATTTTAAATGTTTTTAAAGATGCAGAATTGAATGCCGAATGAATTCACCAAAGTCTTGCGCGACTTCGGGTGAAAGGAAGTTTGGCTCCACAGAGCCAATACATTTTAATGCTGTACGGAGACAGCATTAAAATAGAAGTTTTTGAAGGAATCGCTGTCTCTGTGAAATTGGATCAGGTGTAAATATGTCAGACATGTCTTTTACATAACATAGAATTGTTGAAATAAGGGCTCTTTCACACCTGCGTTCTTTTCTTCCGGCATAGAGTTCCGTCGTCGGGGCTCTATGCCGGAAGAATCCTGATCAGTTTTATCCTAATGCATTCTGAATGGAGAGAAATCCGTTCAGGATGCATCAGGATGTCTTCAGTTCCGGACCGGAACGTTTTTTGGCCGGAGAAAATACCGCAGCATGCTGCGCTTTTTGCTCCGGCCAAAAATCCTGAACACTTGCCGCAAGGCCGGATCCGGAATTAATGCCCATTGAAAGGCATTGATCCGGATCCGGCCTTAAGCTAAACGTCGTTTCGACGGATTACCGGATCCGATGTTTAGCTTTTTCTGAATGGTTACCATGGCTGCCAGGACACTAAAGTCCTGGCAGCCATGGTAAAGTGTAGTGGGGAGCGGGGGAGCAGTATACTTACCGTCCGTGCGGCTCCCCGGGCGCTCCAGAGTGACGTCAGGGCGCCCCAAGCGCATGGATGACGTGATCCATGCGCATGGGGCGCTCTGACGTCATTCTGGAGCGCCCCGGGAGCCGCACGGACGGTAAGTATACCGCTCCCCCGCTCCCCACTACTACTATGACAGCCAGGACTTTAATAGCGTCCTGGGTGCCATAGTAACACTGAACGCATTTTGAAGACGGATCCGTCTTCAAATGCTTTCAGTTCACTTGCGTTTTTCCGGATCCGGCGTGTAATTCCGGCAAATGGAGTACACGCCGGATCCGGACAACGCAAGTGTGAAAGAGCCCTAAATTATTTAAGATTTCGAATGCGACTTACTTTATAAGAGTTTCGATGAAGGCCCATGTCCCCTTCTTGCAAACTGGACACTGGAGAGCATTAAGGTAGTACTGTACCATATGATTGGATTCCCATGGAGGACGATAACGCACAGTGCTGAAAAATATATCTAATAACTGACCAAAGTTGTTGATTTCTACATTCCCCTAAAAGCAAACAAAAGGCCAAAATAAAACAATAATACAAAATACCAGCGATCTGAATGCCACTGTATTTTACATAACATACTATTTTCTCATAATTTGTTTACAATTGCCAAATTGTGTGAAGTCTTAAAGGGCTTGTCTCAATTCAGCAAGTGGCATTTATTACATAGAGGAAGTTAATACAAGGCACTTACTAATGTATTGTTATTATCCATATTGCTTCCTTCACTGGCTGCATTCATTTTTCCATCACATTATTGTATTGTAAGGGTATTTTCAAGTGACTGATTGGTTCTCCCCTTTAATTCTGTTTAATACTCTGTGTAGTAGTTTATAAGTTTCCATTGTAATGAAGTGGGTTAGAGAGAGAAACCCATAGCATGATCGACAGAGTCTCCACCTCATTTGTATGTGATCAGTATGTGAATTCTTTGTGTTATCGTACATTTTATCACTTAGTAAGTGTAAAGGCCGATTCATTGGCCTGTATTTGTGGGAGGGGCTTGGCCACCTACTTCAACGGCCGGCACCCTCCCACATGCGTACGACGTGCAGAGTTTCGCAGGAAGCGTGCGCTCGTACCTGGCAGTCCGTTGTCGTCAGAGAAGGTGAGTGGATCTGCGTGCGGTGGTCGGCCCTTTGGTGAGTAGGGGCCGCCATGCGCTGGGCCACTGCGTTGCCAGCATACAGCAGGGAGCGGGGCCTCTACAGTCCGGGGTCCCCTCCTGCCCGTTCACAGCGGCGGTACCCCTTCAGCCGCCGGCGGGGGGGATGGAGCCCACGGATCCGGCACTCCCCTCCTCCGCCGCCCAGGTCCGAGCTCGTCATTTCTCTCCGGCGGGGGGCGGGACCAGCGGTCACGAGAGGCCCCCCCTCCGCCCGCCTCCCCGGCCGCTTCCGTCCGCTTCCGCCCATAACCACTGCCTATGCTGCCCCGCTCCCTCACGTGGTGGGCTGCGTAGTCAGCTGTGGGCCGGCCCCCTAGCTAGGGGAGGCACCCCTGTGACGAGCCCCCTACCGAGGGGCGGGGCGGCATCGCGTAGCTCCGCCCATCACGCCGGAAGTTTAGGGACAAGCAGGCACAGGCCCTGTTATCTCAGTTTGCCAGGGGGCAGCACCGTCTCCCCACGCGGTGGAGGGGCCCAGCCGGCGGTGGGTCGGCCCCTCATGGAGTAGGGGGGCACCCCCGCACTGGGCACCCCATCAGGGAGCGGTGGGCCCCCCACGTGGCACGTCCCCACATAAGAAGGGGGGAGGCTGTGTCTGATAAAGCCTCCCCCTATGCCAGGGGGCAGCACCGTTTCCCCACGCGGTGGAGGAGCCCAGCCGGCGGTGGGTCGGCCCCTCATGGAGTAGGGGGGCACCCCCGCACTGGGCACCCCATCAGGGAGCGGTGGGCCCCCCACGTGGCACGTCCCCACATAAGAAGGGGGGAGGCTGTGTCTGATAAAGCCTCCCCCTATGCCAGGGGGCAGCACCGTTTCCCCACGTGGTGGAGATGCCCAGCCGGCGGTGGGTTGGCCCCTCAGAGGTAGGAGGGCTCCCCCGCACTGAGCTCTCCATCAGGGACCGGTGAGGCCCCCCACGCGGCATTTCTAGTTTTTGGCTAGGTGGGGCCCTCGACGCCGGGGGCCCCCCCTGTGTCAACTTCATGCCAGAGGGCTGCGCTGCTCCCCACGCGGCAGTAGTGCTCAGCCGGCGGGCGGCCCAGCCCCGGGACGGCAGGGGGCCCCGCACTGAGCACCCTGTCAGGGACACGCGCTGGCTCTCCACGTGGCACCTGAGACATGTTGGCGTGGGGTGTCGGCCGTTGCCCAGAGGTCCACCCCCACTTGGTTCACGGTGCCAGGGAACCCCGCGCTCCCCACGTGGTTGCCGTAAAGCACGGTGGGGCTCGCAGCGGCCCCGCTCCTCGCCCACACCAAAGTCTGGCACAGACCGCTGTGCTGCTTAGACAGGTAGGGGTTTTTTACCGCCAACGTCAGGTAGTGGTCAATGTCAATCAGTATGCCTACTCTCGTTAGCCGACCATACCTTCTACTCACAACCCACGTTCTACAATTTAGCCTTACGCATTGACTGGTTCTTTTGTTGTTCCGTTGTTGTTTTCCAGGTTCAAAGCAGTTATTAGTCAGAGAGAAGTTGGTTTGGATCTCAGTTGATTTTCCTTGTCAACCAAGGTTGTTCTGTGTTCATTGATACTTCCGTGAAAGTCAGAGTGTAGTGCTTCTCAGTTGCCACGATGTCACACGCGTCAGACATCGTTGAAGCGTCAGTGGACGAGGTCGTAGCAGAGACATCCGAAGGGGGCAGTATACCGTCCCTACGTGCTTGGACCATCCCCAGGCTTATGGCGGCGCTGACAAAGCAGGGCGTCCCTTTCCCGGCATCTGCCAGAAAAGCGGAACTGTATCGCCTATGGAAAGACTCCCTGGTACCCAGTACCAATGATCCCCCTGCGGCCACGATGCAAACTTCGCTGACTCAGATACATGTCATGCTAAACAGTCTGACGTCTGCCGTCACGTCCATGCAGGCGAGGTTGGAGTCTATCGAGGCTCGCAGCGCAGTCCTACCAGTTTCCTCCCTCGAGGTTGCGGTCGCCTCCACCTCTGCCGCCGCAGACATTTGCTCTGTCCAGTCCGTCCCCAACGTGACTCCCTCCCACTTTGTCCCGATCAACATCAGGAAGGACATCCTGGAGGGTAGGGATGTCAATCTTGCGTCTCTATTGATAGCCTCCAGGGACCTATCTGACAACAAGGTCATAGCTTGCGGGGAAGTGTCAGTGGTACTGAGAAGCCGCGACCACCGGCTCAACCGCAAATTGTCCATACCGGAATTCGTCATGGCGTTCAGCCTTTTCAGGGACGTGATTTGCACTGCCAGGCCGGACAGGAGGGAGGAACTAGACCTGTATCTCTTTAGGGTCACAGAGTTGGGTCACAGGTATGGAGGGAGTGCATTCTATGACTACCACTGTTCATTTTCAGCCAAGGCGGCAGCGGCTCTCTCCCAGTTCCAACACGTTACTGACTGGTCCAACCTGGACACTGAGCTTTTCTGCAGGCATTTTGCAGGTCTGAAGGCTCCCTCCTGTTCCGCCTGCCAGTCTATCTTTCACTCTGTCGAGTGGTGCGACAAGTCAGCACGGCATCCTACCCCTCCAGCTCTACAGCTGGTCCACTCGACGTCTTCAGACCCCCCAACTCAGTAGACAAGCTGGGCCGACCCATCGTTCAGCTAGGGAGGGCACAGATATGTAACAATTTCAATTACGCGTCTTGTAATTTCGGTCAATGCCGTCTGTTACATATCTGTACCAACTGTTTTAGGGCCCACCCCCGAGTAGCGTGCTCATTAAAGTCGGTGAAAAATTATATGAGTGTGGTCAATATTAGCCGTCTACAAGAGTACTTGCAAGGTCATCACAATCCAGGGTTCGTACAGTTCCTGGTGTCAGGATTTCATGAGGGTTTCCATACGGGCTTGATCACGACTCCGGAGTTCACACACGAATGCAGGAACCTTCAGTCAGCCGAAAGAAATCCCGCTTCGGTAGACACACTAATAGAGGCCGAGTTAAGCAAAGGGTTCTTGATCGGTCCCTTTAGTGTGCCCCCTTTTCAACGCTGGAGAGTCAGTCCCGTGGGGGTAGTTACAGGCAAGTTCAGTAAAAAGAAGAGACTCATTATTGACTTATCGGCCCCACACGGCTCCCAGGTCCCCAGCCTTAACTCCCTCATTCCTTCGGAGGAAGTGGGCATGAGATATGCTTCGATCGATCAGGCTATCGCCATCATCATGAAAACGGGCCCAGGGTCCATGTTGTCCAAAGCCGACATATCGGATGCCTTTAAGTTGCTTCCCATCGTGCCAGCCCTCTGGCAGTGGCACGGCATCAAGTGGAGAGGCCTGTATTATTTCTCCACCAAGCTCACCTTCGGTTCCAAGAGCAGCCCCTGGCTCTTCGATCAGTTGGCTCAGGCGCTCCACTGGGTCTTGGTTCACAAGGTCCTCTGTGAGTTTGTCATCCACTATTTGGATGACTTCCTGCTGATTGAGAGGCCAGGGGCAGTTCCCCTAGGGCTGGGGAAGTTGCTGAGGTGTTTTTCCCAGTTAGGTGTCCCGGTTTCCCCCAAGAAAGTAGAAGGCCCGGCCACAGTCATCACCTTTTTGGGCATTGAGTTAGACTCCCAGCACATGTTAGCTAGGTTGCCTGCGGATAAGTTAACAAGGATTAGAGCAGTCATCCACAGGTTTACAGTCACAACCGTGGTCACTAAGGCTGACCTTCAGTCTCTACTGGGTATGTTAAACTTTGCCATGCGCATCATCCCGCAGGGCAGAGCGTTCATATCCCGCCTACTGGCGCTCTTAAGTTCCGCCCCGGAACAGGACAGCCCAGTGTGCCTGGACAGTCAAGCCCTAGCGGATCTCCACATGTGGGACCATTTTCTGAGCCAGTGGAACGGGGTGTCCTTATTCGTACCCGAGCTGTCTTGTCGGTCGCCTACAGTCTTTTCGGATGCAGCTGCGGGCTCAGGGTTTGCCGCCATTTTTGGCACCCACTGGGTTGCAGACGAATGGCCTGCCGAGGTGGGTCAAATTCCGGGGTTCCTCCAAACCTCGGCGCTGTTCGAGCTGTACCCCATCGTGGTAGCCGCCCACATTTGGGGCAGTCTTTGGGCGTGTCAGTCTGTTCTGTTCGTAACTGACAACGCAGCTGTGGTAGACATCCTTAACAGTGGGCTGTCTAAGTCTAGCCAAGTCATGTGTTTTCTCAGACGGTTAGTGCAGCTCTCCCTACGTCACCACTTTCATGTTTTCAGTGCCCATGTGCCAGGGGCGCAAAACGGGGCTGCTGACGCCTTGTCGAGGGCTAACTTCTCCCGTTTCTTTCAGATCATGCCAGAGGCAGACGCGACAGGCACCACCGTCCCTCCTCTCGAGTCCTTAAGGCTAGTGTAACCAACCACCTTGAGACGGCTCACGCTCTGATACGCAATTCCCTCTCACCTAACACAACCAGGGCATACAACACCGGGTGGAAGACGTTCTGCAGGTTTCGAGGGGAATGTCCTCAAGGGGACTTCAGTTTTCCAGAGTACATCCTGGCGTTCATTGGTTACTGCCACTCAGTGCGCAGGCTCTCCCACGGTACAGTGAGGTCGTACCTGGCGGGAGTGCAACACTTCCTCTCTGTTAGCCATCCCGAACTAGCGTCAGTGTTTACCATACATGCTGTCAAAGCCGCTCTCAAGGGTTTGAGCAAGTGCGGGCCGCAAAGCCAAGTACGCAGGCAAGCGGTCACCGGCCCTCTTTTCCGCAAACTGTCCGACGCCTTGGACGGTAATCCTTTCGGGGTTTTGGCCAGCTTGGTACTCAAATCCGCCATCTATTTAGCCTTTTACGGCTTCCTGAGACCTGGGGAGTTCACCTGTTCGCCAGGCAGTAGCAAGTTCCTCACGGTCAGTCAGCTGGTCCAGAACTCCGACGGGTTCATATTACTGCTCAAAACGTCCAAGACCTCCCAGATGGGCCCCCCTGTTCCGGTATCCTTCTTTCCCACAGCACACCAATGGTGTCCGGTGACGGTGCTTCGTCAGTTACGGTCTGCCTTGTCCGAGGCCGGACCGAATAGTCCATTGTTACCCTTCGGGGGGGTTCCACTCACCACCCATCAGTTCATATCCCATGTAAGGTCACTCGTGGCCAGCACGGGCGGTGACCCTGCCACTATTTCGGGTCATTCATTTCGCATAGGTGCCGCATCCGCGGCCTCCAAAAACCGAGTGCCTGCGCATGTCATACAGAAACTGGGGCGTTGGCACTCGTCTTGTTTCAATCGTTACATACCTCACCCCGAAACAGAAATGTCGGCAGCCTTTCAAACTTTGGCTTTGTAATGACTTTGCAATAAATCACTTCTGCCTATCAGTATGTCTTTTTGCCCTCTTTCAGGCGTCCCTCCACGACGCGGTTACGGCACAACTCTGACCGCTTAGGGATAGGGTATACTAGGTAGGATAGGTACGTACTTGGTTGCCACGACCACAAGTGTAAAGGCCGATTCATTGGCCTGTATTTGTGGGAGGGGCTTGGCCACCTACTTCAACGGCCGGCACCCTCCCACATGCGTACGACGTGCAGAGTTCTCCCTCCCACCCACCCCTTTCTTCTGTTACTCTCAAAGGGGATGCCCTCTTTCAGGCGTCCCTCCACGACGCGGTTACGGCACAACTCTGACCGCTTAGGGATAGGGTATACTAGGTAGGATAGGTACGTACTTGGTTGCCACGACCACAAACATATTTATTCACGTAGCCTGCGTAAGCTTATTCATTCTCAAATCTTTCTAATTCACTTTACGTTACAATCATACGCTGCTCGTTTCCATGGTTACCCCCTGCAAACCATCGGTGGTGGCCGTGCTTGCACACTATAGGAAAAAGCATCAGCCTCTCTGGTGGACGAGACCATGGAAGCGCACATAGGCTAGTGCAAGGCTAAATTGTGCAAGCACAACCACCACTGATGGATTGCAGGGTGGTCTGTAACCATGGAAACGAGCAGTGTATAATGTGATGGAAAAATGAATCAAGCCTGCAAAGGAAGCAATAAGGACAATCACAGTATATTAGTAAGTGGCTTGTATTAACTTTCTCTACGTGATAAATGCCACTTACTGTAGTGAGACAACCCCTTTAATATCTGAACCGACGCCTAGCACCAGCCCCAATCACTTTTTTGAATGGACAGCAGTGCTCATCTGAGCGTTGTGTCCTCTCCTTATTATACCAAGGACAGTGCCGTACAATGTATAGTGGCTGTGATTGGTACTGCAGCGCAATTCTATTCACTTGAATGGGACTGAGCTGCACAGGGGCCACATGACCGACGGACGTGACGTTACTCAATGAGGAAGGGTCACAGCACTCACACAGGTGTTGTAACCCGTTCCAACAGCTGATCGGTGCCGAGAGTTGAACCTCTAAAAATCTGACATTGGTGGCCTATCCTGAGAATAGCTGACATATTTTATTCCCGGGAAACCCCTTTGATAAAGAGTAAGCAATGCTTCAACCAAAACCACAATCTATGGGGGCTACCTGGTTCTGCCTTAATCTTCAGAGGTGGAGACTCTAAATTCCCTAACACTAAGGGCTTTGGTGGATAGGTTACACTATGAAGCAGCTAAACTGCTACTACTACCGTAGATGACTCGGCGTAACCGGTGTCTCTCTGCATTCTGAGTAATCATAAGACATAAAGAGAGGCAGAATCAACCAAAGTAATCTATATGGATACCAGCCTGTTAGTCCCCAAAATGAAACAAAAGCACAAAACTAGAGAATTTTTGGATGATGGTTGCAAGATGCTTTGGTTTAGCTTTAATACAATGTTTACAGTATTGCTTTTCATGCATTTATCAGAATTTTTAACTAATGTTCATTCGTGTTTAATTGTCCTAATGCATATAAAGTGAAAAATTAAGCAACTTTGCAATAGGGGTTAATTATTTTTTATTTTACTATTTTGCTACTACAGCTCCTATGCAGACACGGAGTCTCCATGGTAACAGACAACAAACAAACTCTGCAGTCTGATCTTATAGTCATATTCCCTTCTATCTGTCCGCTAACCTGTGGGCGCTTCTACGTTCTACCTCTCATGCAGTCTACACACAGGCTGAGAAAGATAGATGGTACTATGATCCACATTTCTGAGCACACAGACTCTAAGAAACATATGATATGTATGCTTTAACAATGTATGCAAAATCAAAAAACATTTTACCTGCATGAAGTGCTTGAGCAGCAGCTCAAAAACATGTTGAGGAAAAACCAAAGGAATTAGGTGTCTAATCTCCCCAAATGCTTCTGTAAAGAACTGTCCTTCAATAAGTTCTTCAATTCTGTTCAGACTTGTTCGACCAATTTCAACTTTCAGCTAAAAGCATTAAAGTATTTGGTAAATAACTTTTAATGTGTTTCAGTGGAGGAGGCATGGCGGTCTAGGACAGTGAAGGGGCATGACCCTTTTACTATCCTAGACCATCAGGTATAGTCACATTAGGCCTCGTTCTCAGAGCAGCACTTGCAGTCAGAAATTGGCAATTCTCAACAAAGGATGTGCTGCCACTCAAGTGGGCATGGTTTATAGCCATAAGCGCACCAAGAAAGGACATGTCTTTTCTTGGCACTGTTGTGGCTGTAAACCTCAGCCACCCATTGAGGTGGATTCTAAACAGCTGTAGACAGCTTATTGGCACGGAATCTGCTTCAAGTTTCTGCTGTCAAAGGATGCTATACCCTAATTCTTAATACCTTTTGTCCATAGATCACCCCCAGTTGCTGTCATTAAACCCTTCACTGTCCTAGACCACCACGAATACAGACACTAGTCCATTTATTACTTAGACCACCAGTGATGCAGACAATAACCAGCACTGTTTTGATCTGGATGATATTGAAAGGGGTTGTGCAGTGTCCCAATATTGACTTCTCCTCAATACCAGATCGGTGGGAGTCCGACTCCCAACATCCCTGCTGATCATCCATGGTATTCGATCTAGCGCTGCATCCTCTTCAATGTTTACCTGCACACTGTCTACATTGTAGCGGCAGTGCATTGTAATTACAGCTTTTCGTCCCATTTAAGTGAAAGAGATAGAAAGGTGTAAATACTCTGCACTGCTGGTATAATGGAGATGGCGTGCAAGTAAACACTGAAGAGGACGCAGCGCTCGCCCAAGCAACTTGGCCTCTTCAGACATCTGATCACAGGTTTCTGGCCCTGTGAATATCCAGAGTGGATTGCTGCTCTGTGCCGGATTATAAGATATTATAGATTATAGGATGCCGTTGAATTGAATGACTCCTAATTTTGAGCAATAAAAAAGTGTGAATATCTCATTTTTATTATTATTATAGCGTTATTTATTCCATGGCGCTGTGCATATGAAAAAGTGTGTGCATAAATAAAGCAAAACAAGTACAATAAGTAAGTAAAAAACTGGCACAGAAGGACAAATGACCCAGCCCGCACACGTTTAGAAGCTACGTAGATTGGGTTACAGAAGGTGAGGGAAGAACATCTAATAAGAATGGGCTCCCAACAAATGTCCTTACCAAAATATTATACAAATAACTATGTAAAGGGAAAAGTCTATAGAGGGTGATCATATAATAGTAAAACTCATGTGCTTTAACACTTTGCCCAAAGGTTAGTCAAAAGCAGAGTTCGGTGCAAGACGTAGCTTATCTAGGAATGCTCTCTCTGCCAGCTTCAGGGAACTTGCACTACTCGTACTGCTGTCAGTGTTATCTTCCAGCTTTTAATTCCTTAGAATAAAGTCAGTGACCATTGCTTTGATATATGCAGACTACATAAGTGGCTAGCCTTATATAGAGAGCCTATATAGAGGCAATTATTGCATGCAGAGAGAAGCCATAAATCATTGCCAGTAAAAGTTATCTAGTGATCAGTCAGTTACTATTGAATTGGAATCTGAAGATACCCGCTGATTTGAAGACCTGAGCTGCATATTGGGCAATGGAACTTTCTACGGGTCTTGCACCATGGTCATAAGAAGCTGGGCAAAGGAAGTCATATAGCAGAATTTCTGGTAAAAAATGAGCCCCAGTGACAATATGTCTGATTCAGTACTCTCATGAACAAATACAGCACCTTCTCACTATATGTGTCAGATGTGCCCTTAGAATACTCTATCTAGAAATACGTGCCCTTACGCTCTGCCAAGTCTTTAGTACATGACTGCTTATACCGTGAGAAAGAAATATATTTTCAAAGTGTTGGAGTTTTCCATTCTCCACGTGTCATACCTGAGAAGCTTTATACAATATAAGCACCTGCTATCCAACATATACACACACCTATATAGAAAGCTGTAGGGAGCCACTACATACCTAGACAATGTTAAGAAACTGCTGTGAGGGTGTCATTATACTGACCATTTAGGGCCACATCATGGTTAAAGGAGTAATAGAGTAGGACCATGGACATTCAGTTGCAAACATATTTGAAAAATGTATGCGTATCTATAAGGGCCAGGCCGAGCAGTCTGGCTGCACTTGGCAGACCATGCCCATCCGCTTCAGTCAGTGGGCACATGAAAAATCAGAGGGTGTGGCCTACATCACGTGGCAGACCTCAGTGCAACCGGACTGTTTAACCATGCGGCACGCCCTTGGTGCTCCGAACCAACACATTTGCCTATGTGTTCGAAATTAAACTAAATGAAGCAACGGTTTACCATAAAAAAGTTGACAATTTAAAGAGGACCTTTCACCAGTTTGTACTTTAGAAAAGCGATACCTCACACTGTAGCCCATGTTCAGTAGATGTGATATCGCTAATTTTTTTCTTGATCCGCTCCTCTGTTGCCCCGATGTGCCCCTTGTTCTGTTTAGGCGTGCTGTATGCTAATTAATAGCATCGGAACACCCGGGGAGGAGACATCAGCTTTTCGCCTATCTGGCTGTGGTGCTGTCCAATCACAGCGGAGCGCGTCACAGCCAGGGAGAAGGTGAGCAGTTTTTTCTCAATAGCTGTGACGCGCTCCACTGTGATTGGACAGTGCCACAGCCAGATAGAAGAAACGCCCACGGAGAAAAGCTGATGTCTCCTCCACGTTGTTCCAATGTGATGAATTAGCATACAGCGCGCCTAAACAGAATGAGGGGCACATTGGTGCAACGGAGGAGCGGATCAAGAAAAAATTTTGCGATATCACATCTACTGAACATAGGCTACAGTGTGAGGTATCGTATTTCTAAAGTACAAACTGGTGAAAAGTCCTCTTTAAAGGCTATGTACACCTGGGGGGGCATTTTTTTAATGATTGCATTGTACTTATTTTGAGCTAAATACAATTTTTTAAATTGGTCTTTATTAAAAATATGTAATTCTTTTTTGTGTCCAGAGCTGAGATGCTGTATTATTATTATTATTATTTATTATTAAAGCGCCATTCATTCCATAGCGCTGTACATATCAAAAGGGGTGCACATACATAATACAGACAATTGCACTAATCATAAACAAGACGAGTTACAAACTCGTTGAGGTACAGAAGGAGAGAGGGCCCTGCCCATGAGGCTTACAATCTACATGGTATAGGAGAAGGACACAATAGGTGAGGGTGAAGTTGGTCATGGCGGTATAGAGGCAGCAGGGTCACTGGTTGTAGGCTTGTCTGAAGAGGTGGGTTTTCAGGTTTCTTTTGAAGGATTCCACTGTAGGTGAGAGTCTGATATGTTGGGGTAGCGAGTTCCAGAGTATGGGGGATGCACGGGAGAAATCTTGGAGGCGATTGTGGGAGGAGGTTATAAGAGGAGAGGAGAGAAGGAGGTCTTGTGAGGATCGGAGAGTGCGTGTGGGGATGTATCGGGAAAGTAGCTCAGAGATGTAGGGAGGGGACAGGTTATGGACGGCCTTGTTAGTAGTCTAGGCGGGAGATAATGAGGGCATGTACAAGCATTTTCGCAGATTCAAAGTTAGGGAAAGCGCGGATGCGGGAGATGTTTTTGAGTTGGAGGCGGCAGGTGGTAGAAAGGGTTTGGATGTGCGGTCGGAAGGAAAGGGCAGAATCCAAGGTCACTCCAAGGCAGCGGACTTGGTTGACCGGGGATAGTGTGCAGCCATTGATCGTGATAGATAGGCGAAGAAGGATGATCTAGAAGATAGACATTGTGGGATTCTTGATAGTAAGGTGGTGATGTCTGGACCAGAGAGGTAGATTTGTGTGTCGTCAGCATAGGAGTGATACTGAAAGCCATGGGACTCTATGAGCTGTCCCAGGCCAAAAGTGTAGATAGAGAAGAGCAGGGGTCCAGGGACAGAGGCTTCCGGGACACCAACAGAGAGGGAATGAGACGAGGAGGTGGTGCGGGAGTGGGAGATGCTAAACGTACAGTCTGTGAGGTATGATGTGATCCAGAAGAGGGCCAGGACAGTGATGCCAAGAGATGAGAGAGTTTGCAACAGAAGGGAGTGGTCAAAAGTGTTGAAGGCAGAGGACAGGTCAAGGAGAAGGAGGACAGAGTATTAGCTGTAGTAGCGGCCTGTGGATTTTCTGTCTTTTCCGTCATCTGGGGAGCAGATGGGCTCCTTATCTCTGCTGTCTGACCTTATTATAACTCAATACTTATCTTACTGATAAGAATGTGGCTTAAATAAGTGTTTATGACCTCTCAGTAGTTTAGAGATAAGGGTTATTAGATGACCAGCACAAAGTGAAAGTACCAGTCACACAATTAGAAAAACAGTTAACCCTTTGTGACAGAATGGCTCACTTTTTTTTTTTAATAAAGGCTAGTTGAAAATATGATTTTAGTCAAAAATTTATAAAATGCAATCATAAACAAAAATTGCCTCCAAAGATGTACACAGCCTTTAAGTGTCTCTGCTACCACTACCTGATGCTATGCTTAATATGCAAAAACAAGGTGACAGACTCTCTTTAAATGCAGATAAAAGGTCTATCTGAAGACTACAGACCCGTTATTTTACATTATAATGTTTTTTTTTAACATTTTACTTAAGTTATAGGCCTAATTAGGCTGCACTGCTGAAAGATGCTGACAAGACTGAACCTAAAATCAGGCAGGGTCATGAAACCAATCGAATCTTGTAGGGAAGCTTAGGGCTCATAACTTCAAAATGATCATATCTCCGCAGAGAAAATATTTTAAACAGGAAACCCCTCAAAATCAATTTCCAAAGAACTTTTACTCTGGGGGTAAAGCATGTATATTCTGGCCATTATTTCCTGACTCTTTTCTCGGCCATTATGCCACAGTTTATGTATTGACTCTAATCATATTGCTGTCCCTAGTGCAAAACTGAGAGTACTCTCTGCAGCTGTGTAGATAGGACTTCCTTACTGACATTCGATGTCGAAGAAGCCTCCCTAATACTCTAGATAAAGTGCTTGAAAACAATAAATCCAACATGCTCATTAAAGGGATATTCAGATATTAGACAATTGTTGCATATCCATAAGATACACCACAAATGTCTTAAATGTAGGAGTCACAACTCGCCATAAGACCTTCATTCACTGTTTCAAAGCAGCAATCTGTGGCCAGTCTTACCAATGATATCCATGAAGCTTGCACAGTTCTCTGCACTGTAGTCTAAAGGAGTTACGAAAAGAGTCGAGCGCTGCTTGCTCAGCTATTACAACAGCTCCTATAGAACTCAATGGAGAGAACCACAAGCAAGCTTGGCCACCTCTCAATTGATATTAATAGGACCCCTCCACTTATCAGCCATTTTGTGCCATATCCTGGTGACATACCATAAATGCTATATATGGGAATACCCCTTTAAGAACTTCTTGCATGCATTTATTTACCCCTCCCCCCCATAAAAATCTCATTTGCACTTGATTTACAGAGCTGCAGTCAGTTGATTACATAAACACACAATCCAATAAATTCCATACATAAGGTAATAAACTCTCCTGAACACAGTCTTGTATATGTGTTCATAAGAACATCTGTTATCAGCCCTCAAAGGAAGTCAGAGGAAATAATCAATGTTTCTTATAGCTCCACTGGTTCCCATGAAATCCTGTTACTTACAGCTCATGTATACTATGCATCAATTTAAGGGTAGCAGCCTATTTGGGACCGATTCCTTTGATATTTAGTTTTTGTTCCCAGAAACCCTTTGATGTTCTTGTGAGGTGTTTATGAGCTCCTGGCAGAATCTCCAAAGTAAGGAGTATTAATCTTTTGTTTTGCTGATTTACATATTGAGTATGCGGGTAGGCAGCTTCCCATTAGATATTCTATTATCTTGTGCATTGTTTTATGTTGCTGAACATGTCATTTCATATTAGGAGGATGAGGGTGACTGGCAGTGTCAGACTTGAATGCATATCACAGATCTGGTATCGATCTGTTACTTAACTATCATGTAAAATGTAACAATAAATAATGAATGCACAAAGATAAAAGATTGCACCATGGCATAGAGCAAATTCTTTAAAACTGCAAACAGAAGTTTGGATAGGGGTACGGTGTTAGGCTGGGTTCACACAGTGTTTTAGCTCTCCTCTGGGCTTTCCATCAGGGGTATATGTTTGAATACCCCAAAACTGTATTGTATACTGCAATGGATCTATTCACTTTAAAGGGAATCTGTCAGCACAATTCTGGAGTAATGCTTGAGCATTACTACACATAAGGAGTCCAGAACGCCATTTTTTTTCCCTACTGCCCCCTGTTCTCCAACTGTCAGCACTGAAAGCTGCACTGAAATACACACTCAGGACTGCTGTGCTAGAATAACATAGAGGACTCCTGTGCGCATGCACAGCAGTCCTGACAATGTATTTCAGCACAGCTTGAAACACTAACAGTGGAGGAACATAGTAGTAGTAAAATAATAAATGCCATCTAGACTCCTTATCTGCAGCACTACTCATGTATTACAGCAGATAGTGGGGAAAATAAGTTTTTGATATACTGGCGATTTTCCCACCTACAAAGAATGGAGAAGTCAGTAATTTTTATCGTAGGTACAACCAGATCTTTCAGGTTTCGGGGCTGTCGCTGGGCTACATTTAATTTCAGCTCCCTCCAAAGATTTTCGATTGGGTTCATTTCTGAAGACTGGCTAGGCCACTCCAGGACTTTGAAATGCTTCTTATGGAGCCACTCCTTAGTTGCCCTGGCTGTGTGTTTCGGGTCATTGTCATACTGGAAGACCCAGCCACGACAATCTTCAATGCTCTCACTGGAGGAGGGAGGTTATTGGCCAAAATCTTGCAATACACGGCCCCACCCATCTTCAATACGGTGCAGTTATTCTGTCACCTTTGCAGAAAAGCACCCCCAAAGTATGCTTCACGGTTGAGACGGTGTTATTGGGGTTGTACTCATCCTTCTTCATCCTCCAAACACGGCAAGTGAAGTTGATACCAAAAAGTTATATTTTGGTCTCATCTGACCACATGACCTTCTCCCATGCCTCCTCAGGATCATCCATCCAGATGGTCATTGGCAAACTGCAAATGGGCCTAGACATGTGCTGGCGTGAGCAGGGGGACCTTGTGTGCCCTGCAGGATTTTAATCCATTACGGCATAGTGTGTTACTAACGGTATTCTTTGACCAGGTCCACCCATGTAGTTCTGGGCTGATTCCTGACCATTCTCAGCACCTATCAGACAATGGGGGCATATCCTAACAATATGCCCCCACTGTCTGAGATGGCAAAACCCCTTTAAAGGGGTTGTCTCACCTCGGTCTTTCCTGGCTTCCACACGCCTCTCATGTCCTTGATTCCTCGCCTGCTGGGGGCGGTGCTGATAGGTTTGATTAAAGCCACCGACGAGCAGGGCAGGGATAATGCAATCCCACCCCCTGTCTGTGCGTGCACGCTCCCGTGTTATAGATACTACAAGCTGCGGGAGAATGTGACAGAGCACGGGCAAGGCTGGGGCTGGGAGTCACTGCGCATGCGCATGAATATGTGCGCACTCGCTCCTGCAAATCCAGGCCACCAAAGCAGCCGGCCAAAGCTCTTTCCATGCGCATGCGCGGCCACCGCTGATAGCATTATAGTGGTAGCCATAACCCCTAGAAACATGCAGGCAATTTGGGGGTCTTAGCTGGGGAAAAAGAGTTCACAAAGGGAAAATGGAAAACAGAAGTAAATGGCAAAATCAATCATCACGCTGCAAGGAACAGAATGACTATTGATTAATGAGGTGAGACAACGCCTTTAAAATGTTACATACTTTTTCAACACCTTCAGGTAATCGAGAATGTCTAAAGTAATTTTACTTTATTTATCTTCCTTGTTGCGCTGCACAGAAAAGTGAATGTCTACTGAAGTAATCTGGCATCTGATTTCAGCATAGTACAATTCTCCGGTGCCGAAGGGGACGACGGTCAGAAGTGCACAACCTTCATAAAAAATGATGTGCACACATGGGTCCAGATATGTTATATAAAAAAAAAAAAATACAATGTATCTCGTCCTGTCCTCAATCTTACCTTACGTTTTTCAGAATGTCCGTTATCCACTATACATCTGTGATGACATGCCTGGAAGAAGAAATCCTGCTGATGAATTATTCTCCCCACTGGAAATTTTGTAATTAATTTTCAACTTGATTCACACCAAAAAAAAAATTGTTCCCAAAAACAAAAATTATCCCCGTTAACAAGGATGTACAGAAGCTTTACAATTTATTCCTGACGCACACCATTGGCAGCACGGGCACAAAGAAGAGTTCATCGGTACCTTCCTAAGCATCATCAGAGTGTGCCCGACAGTCCTGTAAGGCTCTGTCCAAATTATCTTATCCTTTGTTTTCAATTGAGCCATGACAGATGCCACTGACATAGGATGGAGACAGGTTTCCACCAACTGTTTTTACAGCAAGGAAAGTGCTGCACAATGCACTATTCTTGCTTTAAAAAAAAGGGACAAAAGGCGGAGTTGAAGAAGTGTGACCCTGTTGACCACAAAGCAGAGGACCTTCTAGGATTTTTCTGTGCGCTACCAAACGTCATCGTATAACTACAGTGACAACCTATATACAATCACATTTTACAGAATTTAATTTATCACTTTGAAAAGATATGAAGACGGTATAATTTCATTCTAAAATAACCAACCTGTGCCGCACAAATACGTTTCCATATAGAACTCTTCAATTCTGCAACCTGCTCCTCAGTCATATCTACTGGTGTATGTATTGGGTCCTGCAAAACATTGCAAAGAACGAATTGGAAATTCAAAGGAATGAATACCTATGTACAGTCTTTATCCAACATCTGATCTGGCAGACTTGTGCACTACTGTAGACCGGGCACTTTGCCCATGATAAATAACCAACCCAATTCAAACATAACCCCTGGGTGGCTGCATATAGACACATACAGGACAGACACAATAGGGGAGATGTAATAATACTGGCTTACTTGCCCATAGCAACCAATCAGATTCCATATTTCATTTTTCAGAGCTACTTTGGAAAATTAAAGGATCAATCTGATTGGTTGTTATGGGCAATTAAGACAGTTTTCCTTTGCATCAGTTTCGATAAATCTCCTCCAATATTACAAAATCTTGTTGTTTTGAAAAGCTGGTCATCCTGTGATACACATATCAAGACCTGTCCAGCCAATAGGAAAGGTAAGCAAGGACACATATGTATATTTCTGAGTATTAAAGGGGTTATCCAGAAAATGAAATGATGACCTATTAAAAAGAAATCCACATATATTGCTGGTATAGGCAGGAAGTTCCCTTGTATCACATAGTTTAAGCAGCAACGGAGCCCACTGTGTTATATTAACATTTTCTTTATTTCATCATTTTCCAAAAAGTGTAATCAACACATACCAAAGTCCAGGTTTTTAAAAATCCTCAGAAACCCCTGCTGCTCCAGGGAGCTGCCCTGCTCACCGGAGCTTTGGTGAGCGCGGCGGGCTCCCGGCATCTCACCAAGCACAGCGCCGTACATAGAGATTGCAGCTCAGCCCCATTCACTTCAATGGGGCTGAGCTGAAGCTAGGCCACGTGACCGATGGACAGTGACATCACATGGCCTAGGAACAGCTTATCGACGGGGGTCCCCAATTAACTATAATATGAGGCAAATAGGACCAAACGAAAAGAGAAGATAAAATGAGGATGTGCTGACATGTATCCTCTAGAAAGAGATCAAGTCACATTGTTCACAAAACAAAAACCTACACCATACCTACATAAGTATATAATACAGCAAATCCTAATGAGTAAGCCGTAATACAAACATTCTTAGAAGTATACAGCTTAAAATATATCATACAAAATATATCAGACAAAACACCCCTGGGCGCTGGACCAGCACTGAGAGCAACTGATCCCTCGCATGCCAGGCACAGCTCACAGTACTGGGGAGCTGTAACATTCCTGCATCTGATCTCAACAGCGAGTAATGGATGCTCCTAATAGTACCTGGAACCAAATATACGAGTCTCCCATCACTGCTCTGCAAAGTTCCCTCCCCGCTTGAACTCTCCGTTACACGTAGTCACAAGAGGAAAGTTGTCACTATACACAGTCTTTAGCTTTCTGTAGGGCCTGTGTGTCCTGGCAGACATCTTCCTGGAGACCATAACTGTACTACTGTCATGTGTAGAAGACACAGCAGCTACGAGCAAAGTGCACCGAGCTATGAGACCTCACACAATGAAGCTGCGTAGTAACTATAATCTGAAAACATCAGCTTTGTAATCATTTAGCACAATGTGATCTCTTCAGTACTGTCAATGCACTATGGTAACACATTGCCCAAATATAGACACAGTAACATAAAGCTAGATGATAGGGTGGGTTCACATCACATTTTTCCCATCAGTTTAACATACACAGAAAACGTATACTGAGTCTCCGAAACGCGTGGATTATCCACTTGATTATCTGTCATAATAGCCGGGAATAATATGGAGAATATCGACTAATGTGGTCAACTTCTAAGCCATGAAAATTAGTGAAGCGCTTCACTGAGATACCTAGAAAGAGCCGAAGTCCGGAGCCGGTTTGGTATTCCAATCACCAATCAGCCAGCCGACTCCCACTACCTGTGTTTGCGAATTCTGGGACACGTGGGACGCCGAACACATGGAGCCCACAGCCCAGCCAGCGGAGACACCGGGACCGCCACAGACAAACAGCTGGGTACAGTACCCTATCGGCAATACATACAGTGGAACTTACCTGCTCTACAAATAATCCAAGTAAGGAATCATCAACTTTCCCTCCCAGTACGACTTAATGTACCAAATTAGGTAAGCTTACCGTTCTGAACTCCACGTGGGACGTCACGAATGAATGCTGACCTCACAACTGTGAGTATAACAGACATTACTGAACTAAGTTTGAATACTTATTCTGACTAATGAATTAACATTAGAGAAGCATATGAAGGATGTAACAGAAGCCCTCGGTTTGTTTGTTGGAATATTGTGGATTTTGGGGTACTTTTTAATGCTTATAAAAACAAAAAACTGGTTTTACTGTCTAGAGATGATTAGATTACCTACAGTGTCTAACCTGATTATCTCCCAGGCAGAGAGGAGACATTGTGTGGGACTGTCCCGGATTGTGTGATTATTTCTATTGGTCTGTGTGTTTGTATTGCAGTTCTCCATCAGGTCCACGGGGGAGGACCCCTTCCATGGAGACTTGTATATAAGGCCAAGGGTGGCACCAATAAATGTTGTTCTTCTTACCCTCAACTGGCAGCCTCGTCTCGTGTTGTAGGGAACAGCTATATCACTACTAGCTCTTGTAAGAGCTGCACAGCTACTGGAAATCGCAACTTGGCTTGGAAGTCTCAGGAACAGCTCGACAGTGCCACGCAGACCAGGGGAGAAGGACGTCGCCAACGGTTGATACCGTTACAAAGGATATCTAAGAACACCCTGTGATAAGAACTAACATAATATAAGAGATATACTTTTAGAGGAGACCTCTTACAGCGAACTGTATGGATTGCATTTTACTATACCAACCATAAGATCTGATTGAGTGGTAGTGATCAATACAGAACAACTGGATACCACAATAGCAGACTTTTTGGGAATATAGAGATACTGCTCAGTGCTTTTAAGGAGTACTCTTATTTTTTGTTCATTTTTATATGTTGCTTTTACAGCTGGTCTTATAATTATATTGATCTTATGTGCCGACCCAATAGCGCAATTTACCATCTGGATTGACTCAATTTCAAAGCACACCAACTAATGCACTAGTCCACTCTACATGTATAGGTATTTTTCTACAAGCTAGAGAATTTTATGATCAACTTGCGCACTTATGCTCTATATATTCTCATAGACGATTTTTTACACATGGTTTTTATATTCTTTTATTATATATTTTTTATTTTATCCACTATTTTATATGGATTATATTTAGCTCTCAATAAATGTTTTTTTTTATACTGATTCTATGTGATTCCTAATACATGAGTGCCCATTCATATTTCTCTTACCAGAAAACGTATACTGATGCCATACAGTGGCATGCGTTCACCATAGAGTTCCATTATTTAAAAAAAAAAAAAGTATACGTTTTTTACTGGACTCTGCAGGATACAAGAACGTGGTGTTTCTGCGTTTTTGTATCCATTTTTTACTAACGTATACGTCAAACGGAGGCATAAAAACGGAGATACATAGATAGATAGAATAAGGATATATAGAGATAGATAGATAGATAGATAGAATAAGGATATATAGAGATACATAGATAGAATAAGGATATATAGAGATAGATAGACAGATAGATACTGTAGATAGACAGATAGATGTACACTGTATTTATGAGCATGCTCCCATTCTTTTTTCTATTAGAATGTAAAAAATAAATAAATAAATAAATAAATAAAAATCTGCCAGGCAGAACTAATCTGTAGGCTGTTTTGGGAAGGTCAGGACAGCTCCATTCAAGCTTTACCTAGCACTGCACAGACATTTTGGCCCACATTTACCTAGATTTTGGTGTAAACTGCAAAAAGTGCTGGAAATTCGCACATTTAGGTTTAGAGAAAGTTTCTGTACCTTGTTAAAAAAAGGGGATGTGGCTTAATGGAAAGGGTGAGGCTTTATAGGATAGGGGCCTGGCCTAAATGCTGTCTTACATACAGCGATACAACAGGCGATAGCTCTGCAGGAGTCCTCTGAATTCTGTGCATGTGCAGTGGTGTCCTGGTATTCATGGGCTACTGATTCCTCCCACCCACCTGCCACTGATTAGCAGCTTTCCTTATGCACAGGGAGGAGTCGGCAGATCATGAATACCAGGACTCAGGGCTGGACTCCAGCTACGGCGTTAAAGTATGACAGATAGAATCAGGGTCTCTCTCACTCAGATTGAGCAGCATAAACACGGTGACAGATTCCATACACAATATGACAAATCCTTTATGCCTGTCTTTGCAAAGCCAGGCATGATGGGATATGTATGATTATTTGGGAAACCCAGATCTGAGGGGAAGAAGAAACCAAGATGGCTGACAACCCACAAATTACACATCAAATAAAACAGGTATACACAGGGCCCACAAGAGCCTCTATCGTATTCTTTACTAATTGTCTGTCCTGCAGTACATAGGCAAATAAATAAAAAATCCTGGAGTGTTTCTTTAAGCAACATAAATGAACAATCCAGGCCAAACTATTCCAGTAATTTGAAGTAACCTCTATAGACAGGATTGGTGGGGGTTCTACCGCTGGGCGGTCTCATACAGATGAACGGAGCGACAGTCCGCTAGGATTATTTAGGGTACTCATAACCTATCCTGTGGACAATTAATAACTTCAAATTACCAGATTACCCCTTTAAATGTAGATGGTGACATGGACATTGATTTAAACAATAGGTAATTTTCTGATGACACATTCCCTTTAAATGTCCATACCTGAAGAAGATATGTTCCGATGTACAGCACAGAGTGATACTGGGCACTATAGACTCTCACTTCTTTATTTTGCAGAAAGCTTCTGTTATTGGTAAAGACATGCGTTATCTCCTCATCTGGTTTGTGTGGATTGTATAGCACCGTGGCATGTCCTGCTGTAAGAACTCTGTAGAAGAAAGTATGAAATAAGAAAATGATGCATGGTGATGCTGCATAATATTACATCTTATTTACCTTCCACACCACTCGGGTCAGTTTGTTATTAAAGGATACACTAACGCAGGAGGCTATAATTGTAGTCATTCCCAAACCTGGGAAAGATCCCAAGTTTCCTGACTCATATAGGCCGATTTCGCTTTTAACAGCTGATGTAAAGCTCCTAGCCAAGGTGCTGGCGAACAGGTTGTCCAGGGTGATTCTGACTATTGTGCATTCTGATCAGACGGGCTTTATGCCTGGGAGGTCGACTGCTATAAACATTAGAAGGATATATGCTAGTTTGAATATCCCGGCAGACAATGGTGGAGACAGGGCTTTGCTTTCTTTGGATGCCGCTAAGGCATTCGATTGCTCTTGACCACACCCCTTGTTTCAGGTGTAGCTAAGTGGTAATCACGCCTTCCCTATATAGTCTGACCTCACTCTTCTGGCTGTGAGGTTGATAGCATAATTTGGGTTTTGGAAGAGCTGGTGTGTTGTCTCTGGGGTTCATGCTCGTCCATCTCTTCAGAAGTTAAGTGTCTTGCTCCGTTGTATTTTGTTGTACCTCCCCTTGTCTGTTGCTATTATGCCTCAGGGAGACGCTGGTTCCTTCAACTGGGAAGGAGCGGGTCGCCTCATGCCCAGTCTTTATCTATAGGGTTCGTTAGGGTCTCCAGGGTCTCAGGTTCCGGTGTATGGGCATTCCTACCTTCGGGGGTGTGTCCATATGGATAGGAGACAGGGCAAGGGGTAGGGTTATTTAGGAGGTGACCCTTCCCCTTTTCCCTAGCTTTGATGCCTAGTGGCTTTTCCCTTCCCTCCTGTTGTCGGTGTGGTGTTCCCTCCCATACCTCACCCATGACATTTCAACCGTCAAAACCACAATTTTTGTTCGGATCAGTGCAGCTATGGATCCTATTTCTGCACTGGTCGAACAGCTGCAGGGTCTGTCTTTGGAGGTAGCTGACCTCCGCGCGATCGTTTTGCAGATCCAGAGACCACAGGCGGCTGGTTCTGGTGGTGGGCACCAGGCCTGCCATGAACCTAAGGTTGCCCTCCCGGACAGATTTTCCGGGGGTAGCGACAATTTCGTTCGGTTCAGGGAGTCATGTAAATTATACTTTAAGCTGCGCCCATACTCTTCTGGGGATAAGAGCCAACGTGTAGGTATGATCATTTCATTGCTTAAAGGTGACGCCCAGTCTTGGGCTTTCTATCTGCCGACCGGATCACCATCCCTCTAGTTGGTAGTTGGTTTTTGTTGTGGAAAAAAGGGACATTTCGTGAATATTTGTCCGTACATTGAGCGTCAAGGTGTAAATAAATAAAAAAAATAATGCTTATTCCCCAAATTACTATTGGTGGTGTGGGTGGGGAACAAGAAAACTTGCTTTTGTCATTTACTGGTAGTACCCGATTTCTCCTGTCTGCCGAGGTGGCGCTAAAGTTCAAAAAACTGTGGAAATCAAGGTATTTATCGACAGTGGGGCTGGGGTTAACCTGATTGATGGACAGTATGTTTGTATTCATGGGTTGACTACTAGTGCACTAGAGAAAGCATTTCTGTCTTTGCAATTGATTCTGCACCTCTTACCCAAAAATGCCTGTCGCAGGTGGTAAATTACATCCATTTAAGAGTGGGTGATTTTCATCAGGAAGCCATATCATGTTTTGTATTGGAGGGTCTGCCTGCTCCGGTGGTTTTGGGCTTACCATGGTTAAAAGGATTCTGTCATGATATTTTACCCCTATAACCTAAACATATGCTCATGTCCGGAGTAATAAGAATAATCCTAAGCTGGCCTTATTAAACTTCACTATGTGTCACGGCTGAGGATGGGGGAAATCCTCAGCCGTGTAGAGCCAGGTGATGTTATGGCCTACTCGGCCAGGAGAACAGGATAGGGAGCAGGTCACCTCCTAACAGCGTCCCTACCCTGACCCTAACTCCTAACTGCATGGGCCGACCTAAAAGGTAGGAGGACCCATGCGCAGGAACCTCGGATCCCTAACTCACCCTCCGTCCGGTCCCTGCGCTAGGAGTCAGGGTAAGACGACCTACTTCTCCTAGGCACGGAGTAGGCCATAACATCACCTGGCTCTACACGGCTGAGGATTTCCCCCATCCTCAGCCGTGACAGTTACCCTGACTCCTAGCGCAGGGACCGGACGGAGGGTGAGTTAGGGATCCGAGGTTCCTGCGCATGGGTCCTCCTACCTTTAAGGTCGGCCCATGCAGTTAGGAGTTAGGGTCAGGGTAGGGACGCTGTTAGGAGGTGACCTGCTCCCTATCCTGTTCTCCTGGCCGAGTAGGCCATAACATCACCTGGCTCTACACGGCTGAGGATTTCCCCCATCCTCAGCCGTGACAGTATGACCACAGTGGTGGCTCTCACAGAGGAATGGAAAGCACAGGAGACTGCTTCAGCTAGCAAGACTGAAGCAGCCTACTGAGCCCTGCTAGAGAGAGGGTTTATATAGGCCAAAGTGGCCACACCCAAAGATAAGACACACCCAGTGACATCACACCCACACTGGGAAGGAAGTTAACCCTTCCAATGCCACAGAAGGGAAACACACATACATAAAGGAAAGTGCACACAATAACATACAACACAGTGCACACAACACACACACCTAACAAAGGTTGCTAGGTGTGACTGCATGCCAGGGCAGCAAGCTGCCTAGCAACGCTCAGGCTGCTCTGCTGCTAAACCCCAACACTGGTTGCCCGCGGCAACCACAAGTGAGGCCACAGACAAGCGGCCCTCACCCGTGGTTGAAGACCCATGCAAAACCGCCGGCAACTGCATGCGGTAAGAAGTCACGGTCATGGGCCTGGCCGTGACACTATGGCTCTATTTGCCCAAAAACAGGTTTTTATAACCTGTCAATCACTCACTTAAGGTGCCCAAGGGGAGGTCCGTTAATACAGGGTGCCCAGCCGCACCCCTCGCCGTTCGGTGCCCAGCGCCGCCTTTGGTGTCTTCTGCGCCGCCTTCTACAGCTCAGCGCCGCCTCCGCAATTCTACCCGTCCCTCTGTCAGATCCCGTGCCTGCGCACTAGGCTCAGCCAGATGCGCCGCAAACTCCTGGCAGCGGCTTCGTTGAGCGAAGTGCGCATGCGCATCAGGCCGGGAGTGGTATCCAGGAGTTACCTCCGCATCGTGCGTTTAATTGTCCCGTCAATCTTGTTCCCGGAGCTAAACTGCCCAAATCTCGGTTGTATAATCTTTCGGAACCCAAAAGAAAGGCCATGCGAGAGTATATCACCGAGAGTTTGGGGAAGGGACATATTAGACCATCCAAATCCCCAGTGGCGAAAATCTAAAAGCGCTTATGCGGTATTTGGGGTTCACAAACTACTACCGTAAATTCATCTCAAATTATTCGACTGTGGTTAAACCTTTAACTGACATGACTAGAAAGGGTTCTGATATCTCTGGTCTGATGCGGCATTACAAGCCTTTTCAGCGGTAAAGGAATGTTTTCCTTCGGCCCCTATATTGATGCAACCGGATGTGTCACAGCCATTCATCGTAGAAGTTGACGCATCCGAGGTCGGGGTAGGAGCAGTTTTGTCACAGGGTCCTTCACCTAGTAAATGGCACCCATGTGCTTACTTCTGTAAAAAAAACTCTCGGCTGCTGAAAGAAATTATGACGTGGGTAATAGAGAGTTGCTGGCCATTAAGTTTCAGGAATGGCGTCATTGTTTGAAAGGAGCGATCCATCCTATCACGGTGAGTACTGACCACAAAAATCTGGCTTACCTGGAGTCGGCTAAGCGACTGAACCCTAGGCAGGCCAGATGGTTGTTGTTTTTCACCAGATTTAACTTCATTGTCACCTACCGCACTGAGGTTAAGAACGTCAAGGTGGATGCTTTGTCACGCAGCTTTCCTGGGGGGGACGGGGGGAATTCTAAAGATCCTAGTCCTATTTTGTCTGAAGGGGTAGTTATATCCGCCCTATATCCTGACCTTGAGGCAAAGGTGTTAGAAGCCCAGGAATATGCACCGGACTCGTGCCCTCCGGGGAAGTTGTTTGTTCCTGCTGAATTATGTCACAAGGAACATCACTGTGCAGTGCTTGCTGGACACCATGGGAGTAGATCCACTGTCGATCTCATCTCTCGTAGATTTTGGTGGCCGGGGTTGCGTAAATGTGTTGAGAACTATGTGTCAGCCTGTAGTACCTGTGCACGAGTTGAGGTGACACATACTAGGCCTTCCGGATCTCTTCTTTCTTTGCCCATCACGTCCAGATCTTGGACTCATTTGTCCATGGAATTTATCACGGATTTACCAAATTTTTCTGGAAAAAACGTGATTCTGGTGGTTGTTGATCGTTTTAGTAAAATGGCGCACTTTATAGCATTACCTGCTCTACCTAATGCCAAAACTCTTGCACAGGTGTTTGTCGATAACATTGTGAAACTACATGGCATTCTCTCTGATGTGGTGTCGGATCGGGAGACTCGGTTTGTTTCCAGATTCTGGAAGGCGTTCTGTACTCGGCTGGGGGTACAGTTGTCCTTCTCTTCGGCTTTTGATCCGCAGTCGAATAGACAGACTGAGCGCACTAATCCGAATCTGGAGACTTACTTGAAATGTTTTGTTTCGGAGAACCAGGAGTGGTCTTCATTTTTGTCGTTAGCCGAATTTACCATTAATAACCGTAGACAGGAGTCCACTGATAAGTCGCTGTTTTTTGGGGCAAATGGGTTCCATCCGGTTCTCAGTCTTCCGGTATTCCTGAGGAGGAAAGATTTTCCTCTTCTTTGTCTTCTATTTGGCGGATAATTCAAAATAACCTGAAAAAGATGGGCAACAAGTATAAACATGTGGCTGACAGGAGACGCATGAATGGTCCGGACCTGAGAGTGGGTGATTCTGTGTGGCTGTTTACAAGAAACATTAAGCTTAAAGTAGCTTCTTGGAAGTTGGGCCCAAGATTTATTGGTCCATAAAAAATCACTGCCATTATTAACCTTGTAGCCTTCCGTCTTGAACTTCCTCAGGCTTTGAAAATTCCAAATGAATTTCATAAGTCATTGTTGAAGAAATGTGTTCGAACCCGTTGAGATGTGCTCCTTACCTCCCGCTCCTGTCATGGTGGACGGTAATTAAGGATTTCAGATCAGCAGGATTGTGGACTCCCGAGTTCTCTGTAGATCCCTCCAGTATCTCGTTCACAGACCGGAGGAGAGGATGTAGGTTCCAGGGGCCGATGTAAATGCTAATCGTCTAGTGAAAGCCTTTCACAGAGCTCATCCTCATAAAGTCGGTCCTGGGTGCCCGGAGGTCACCCATAGAAGGGGGGGTACTGTCACATTCCCTCCTGTGACAGATGTCAGGAGATCAAAGAGAATGGCTACACGTGAAGGAATCTAACAGCCTCTTTGGTTACTTCAGTTGTTGTTGTTGCTCTTGACCACACCCCTTGTTTCAGGTGTGGCTTAGTGGACACCTCCCCTATATAGTCTGACCTCACCCTTCTGGCTGTGCGGTTGATAGCTTCATTTGGGTTTTGGAAGAGCTGGTGTGTTGTCCTCTCTGGAGTCCGTGCTCGTCCATCTCTTCAGAAGTTAATTGTCTTGCTCCTTTGTGTTTTGTTGTCCCTCCCCTTGTCTGTTGCTACTAAGTCTCAGGGAGACGCTGGTTCCTTCAACTGGGAAGGAGCTTGCCTCATCTACAGGGAGTGCAGAATTATTAGGCAAGTTGTATTTTTGAGGATTAATTTTATTATTGAACAACAACCATGTTCTCAATGAACCCAAAAAACTCATTAATATCAAAGCTGAAAATTTTTGGAAGTAGTTTTTAGATTGTTTTTAGTTTTAGCTATTTTAGGGGGATATCTGTGTGTGCAGGTGACTATTACTGTGCATAATTATTAGGCAACTTAACAAAATACAAATATATACCCATTTCAATTATTTATTTTTACCAGTAAAACCAATATAACATCTCAACATTCACAAATATACATTTCTGACATTCAAAAACAAAACAAAAACAAATCAGTGACCAATATAGCCACCTTTCTTTGCAAGGACACTCAAAAGCCTGCCATCCATGGATTCTGTCAGTGTTTTGATCTGTTCACCATCAACATTGCGTGCAGCAGCAACCACAGCCTCCCAGACACTGTTCAGAGAGGTGTACTGTTTTCCCTCCTTGTAAATCTCACATTTGATGATGGACCACAGGTTCTCAATGGGGTTCAGATCAGGTGAACAAGGAGGCCATGTCATTAGATTTTCTTCTTTTATACCCTTTCTTGCCAGCCACGCTGTGGAGTACTTGGACGCGTGTGATGGAGCATTGTCCTGCATGAAAATCATGTTTTTCTTGAAGGATGCAGACTTCTTCCTGTACAACTGCTTGAAGAAGGTGTCTTCCAGAAACTGGCAGTAGGACTGGGAGTTGAGCTTGACTCCATCCTCAACCCGAAAAGGCCCCACAAGCTCATCTTTGATGATACCAGCCCAAACCAGTACTCCACCTCCACCTTGCTGGCGTCTGAGTCGGACTGGAGCTCTCTGCCCTTTACCAATCCAGCCACGGGCCCATCCATCTGGCCCATCAAGACTCACTCTCATTTCATCAGTCCATAAAACCTTAGAAAAATCAGTCTTGAGATATTTCTTGGCCCAGTCTTGACGTTTCAGCTTGTGTGTCTTGTTCAGTGGTGGTCGTCTTTCAGCCTTTCTTACCTTGGCCATGTCTCTGAGTATTGCACACCTTGTGCTTTTGGGCACTCCAGTGATGTTGCAGCTCTGAAATATGGCCAAACTGGTGGCAAGTGGCATCTTGGCAGCTGCACGCTTGACTTTTCTCAGTTCATGGCCAGTTATTTTGCGCCTTGGTTTTTCCACACGCTTCTTGCGACCCTGTTGACTATTTTGAATGAAACGCTTGATTGTTCGATGATCACGCTTCAGAAGCTTTGCAATTTTAAGAGTGCTGCATCCCTCTGCAAGATATCTCACTATTTTTGACTTTTCTGAGCCTGTCAAGTCCTTCTTTTGACCCATTTTGCCAAAGGAAAGGAAGTTGCCTAATAATTATGCACACCTAATATAGGGTCTTGATGTCATTAGACCACACCCCTTCTCATTACAGAGATGCACATCACCTAATATGCCTAATTGGTAGTAGGCTTTCGAGCCTATACAGCTTGGAGTAAGACAACATGCATGAAGAGGATGATGTGGTCAAAATACTCATTTGACTAATAATTCTGCACGCAGTGTATAGGGATCCTTAGGGTCTCAGGTTTCGGTGTATGGGCATTCCTACCTTCAGGGTGTGCCCATGTGAATAGGAGACAGGGCAAGGAGTAGGGTTATTTAGGAGGTGACCCTTCACCTTTTCCCTACCGTTGAGGCCTAGTGGCTTTTCCCTTCCCTCCTGTTGTCGGTGTGGTGTTCCCTCCCATACCTCACCCGTGACAGGTAGAGGTTGGGGTTGTATGTTGGAGGGGCTGGGTGGAGGGGAGTGAGGTAATTTACATAGGACTGTATTTTGGAGTGGGCTGAAGGGAGGGAAGTGATGCTATATACATGGGACTGGAGGTGGCTGAAGGGAAAGGAGTGATTTTAATCATGTTATTTACATGGGACTATATTGGATGAAGCTGAAGAGCGGGAAGTAATGTTATTTACATAGAACTGTATGTTGGAGGGAGGGTAGTGATGTTATTTACATGGGGATGTTATTTCCATAGAACCTACCTACTATCTGCAGTGTGACATAGGACTGCACAGCAGACTCTGGTGCCTGAATTCCGGAACGTGGCCCTTTGAAGGCAACGATAATGCTGATGTGGCCCTCTGCTAGGCGCCCTGTGCTAAAGGGTACTGACTACTGAAAATCTAATGCATACCACTGACTGGAGGCAACGCCATTACTAGCCTGTTTTTAAGCATTAACCACACATTCTGCATGGTCCCGCCATTTCTGGAGGGGGGGGGGGGGGGGGGAGTTAAAATGCACATAATGCAGCGTGGACAGTAGCCTTCATGATTATTCTGCCCGCCATTATCCACTCACTCACACCAAGCACCATAATGCGTGCCGTTCATGTTGCCAAGACACAGAAAAATTATTCACATGTAGTGATCAACAATAGAACTTCAAATAATACATATGTGCAGTTCAGTTAAAAAAAATAACAAAAAAAAACCATACCATTGCGTAAGAAAAAAATGTAACAACTAAACACTCTTCTTTCCATTCCGTTGCCCAACAAGGGCAAAGGAAGTGGTAGAGCTAGGGCACCCATCATTAAGGAGGGTAACGCCTCATGCACACAACCATATGTCTTTTGCAGCTGGCAAATTGCAGATGGGTAAAACACGGATAATGTGTGTGTTGCATCCGCATGTTTTGCAGACTCATTGACTTCAGTGGGTCCATGGTCCACATTTTGGGGCCAAGTACAGGACATTTTCTATCTTTTTGCAGAACAGACAAAGCACACAGATCATCCGTGCACTTTCCGCATCCGTATGTCTGTTCTGCAAAAAGATAGAATATTTCCGAAAAATGCAGACCAAGTTCCCATTTAAGTCAATGGGTCCACTAAAAAAATTTGGACGGCACACAGCCCGCATACGTATTGAGTAAATCCGCAATATGCGGACCGCAAAATAGATACAGTCATGTGCATGAGTTTTGATGCTGTTTGTTCTCTTCTATTGGGAGGACATATGCAGGGTCCCTGAAAGGGTTTCTACCACCTCATTTTGACCTAATTAGCTCTCAGACACTAGCGATCTGCTAGTGTCTGATCTACCTAACAATGCTATTCTCAGACCTGTGTGTGGATCCGTTTCACAAAAAAACTAACTTTTATTAATATGCTATTGAGCCTCTGCGCCGTGCGCGTCTGTATTCGGCGCAGGCGCAGTGAATGTCTGACCGCTCCCTGCACAGACATCTCGGTCATCGGCGCAGGCGCAGTGGAGATGTCTGTGCAGGGAGCGGTCAGACATTCACTGCGCCTGCGCCGAATACAAACGCGCACGGCGCAGGCGCGAGAATTCGTCCGCTGGCTCAGATGGAGGATGGCATTCAAGAGGAGATGGGCGGGCTTAACGGACGAGCGGGGCGGCATACAATGTGAGTAGACCGAGCCTCTAGGTGCGGAAAAGACGCCCCCATAGCACCTAGAGGCTCATTAGCATATTAATAAAAGTTCGTTTTTTTGTGAAACGGATCCAAACACAGGTCTGAGAATAGCATTGTTAGGTAGAGCAGACACTAGCAGATCGCTAGTGTCTGAGAGCTAATTAGGTCAAAATGAGGTGGTAGAAACCCTTGAAGGAATGGGTGCCATCAATCAGGCTCTACTATTGCATATAGCTAACAAACTTTGGGAAACTATTACATAATTGGGCGACTGCAACTTCTCGAAAGCAGACATCCAATAGCTGCAGGCCGCTCTCGCATTAAAGGGGTATTAATTCAGAGCTCCTTTGGAAAATTAAAGGTGGAATCTGACTGGTTGCTATGGCCAACTAAGCCAGTTTTGCTTTACGACAGTTTTGATAAATCACCCCACTGTATAGCAGAGAGTGCTTTGTGTGATTTGTTTCCTGATACTCACAGTATAACCACTTCAACGCTCCTGTCAGCCATTAATTCTGCAGGAGACCAGATGAGTCCTTAAAATCTTCTATGCACGCTACTGAGGTCCTGAAGAGTACATTACTTATTTTGGCGCCTGCCTATCTCACTCTGTGAAGTTTGGCCCCTTCGCTTAGTCCATGCTGTAATCCTGCGCATGGTTCGTTCTTATACAGTTGGAGCAGTGCTTCTATTTGGTTCATTTGCCCTTCTCTAGTTCGGCCATTGCTTACTACAGGCTGAGCACAGAGGAGAGCAGGATTGGAGTAACAGTTGATTTAGTCTCGCCATAAAAAAACTCTGTAAATAATATTCTAGCTGTAGTGGTATGGTCATTATGTATTTTCATCAGCAGTGTTAAGCCTCTTCCTGACATATGCAGTAATAGTACATCACATGTTGGGTCTTTAAGGCTAAATACACACGATCAGGATTGCGTGCGGAAAATCCGCACCGTAGGTCATGTACATGGTATTTTATGAGAATTTGAAATTCTCAATGCACACAATGCGGATTCTTTCCGTGCAGATTTTGACCTGTGGTGCAGATTTTAAAATCCGTAGCATGTCCATTTATTTTATTTTTCCTGACCGGATTTTCTCCATTCACTTAGAAAAATCCGCATGCTCAAAATCCGCATGTAATGATGTGGACTGATTGCATGGATTTCCCTGCGAACACTTGCAGATTTCAGTGCGGATTCTCCACACATGAATCCTGAACGTGTGCATGTACCATAAAGATGGTGCCCGCTCCAGGTCTTCATATTGAAACTGCAGGCACCTGGGGCTAATGTCCACGATCAGCGGTAATGCGAATCGCGGACATTTAGTCCCCTCAGAAACTGTGGTCAAAATTGACCATGACATCTGAAAGACAATAAATCTAGAAGCACTCTCTTCCCGGGCAGGAACGCCTCCCCCTGGGTGAGACGGGGAAAGGCGTCCCATTGCTGTAATAAGCCAGAGCCTGTACTAGGCTTCTAGGTTTATTACTTGTACATTACAATTCAGGTAATCTTTGCATAGTGTAATGCAGCGGTCCCCAACCACCGGGCCGCGGCCCTGGACCGGGCCGTGGAGGATTGTTAGCCGGGCCGCGGCGATCAGGGCAGTCTTTAACTCTGTACTAATGAAGCGTTTCCATTATGGAAGCGCTTCATTAGTACAGAAGGACCAGGGAGCGGTGAAGGATCTGTACTCACCGCTTCCTGGTCCACGGCTCGGCTATCGGCTGTGCAGGGCTGCGCACAGCGTGAGGTCTCTCTGTGACCTCACGCTGTGCGCCGCTATACACAGCCAGAGCCGACAGCAGAATGAAGAGGATCGCGATGGTGACCAGGAGCAGGAGAGGTAAGTGTTTTTTTATTTTATTTTTTATTTGCACTGGGGGCTGATGGCTGACCTGGGGGACATGAGGGGCTAATGGGGCTGACATGAGGGGCTGACATGAGGGGCTAATGGGGCTGACATGAGGGGCTAATATGAGGGGCTAATGGGGCTGACATGAGGGGCTAATGGGGCTGACATGAGGGGCTAATGGGGCTGACATGAGGGGCTAATATGAGGGGCTAATGGGGCTGACATGAGGGGCTAATGGGGCTGACATGAGGGGCTAATGGGGCTGACATGAGGGGCTAATGGGGCTGACATGAGGGGCTAATGGGGCTGACATGAGGGGCTAATGGGGCTGACATGAGGGACATGGGGCTGACATGAGGGACATGGGGCTGACATGAGGGGCTAATGGGGCTGACCTGGGGGACATGGGGCTGACATGAGGGGCTAATGGGGCTGATATGAGGGACATGGGGCTGACATGAGGGGCTAATGGGGCTGACATGAGGGACATGGGGCTGACATGAGGGACATGGGGCTGACATGAGGGGCTAATGGGGGCTTATGGCTGACATGAGGGGCTAATGGGGGGCTTATGGCTGACATGAGGGGCTAATGGGGGGCTTATGGCTGACATGAGGGGCTAATGGGGGGCTTATGGCTGACATGAGGGGCTAATGGGGGGCTTATGGCTGACATGAGGGGCTAATGGGGGGCTTATGGCTGACATGAGGGGCTAATGGGGGGCTTATGGCTGACATGAGGGGCTAATGGGGGGCTTGTGGCTGACATGAGGGGCTAATGGGGGGCTTATGGCTGACATTGGGGGGGTTTATGGCTGACATTGGGGGGGTTTATGGCTGACATTGGGGGGGGTTTATGGCTGACATTGGGGGCTGATAGATGGCTAAGGGTTTGGGGGTTGATCTGAGCCATTGGGGGTCTGATCTGAGGTCTGATTAACATTGGAGGTCTGATTGCTGGTCTGACCTCAGGTGTAATGGAAAATATTTTTTTCTTATTGTTCTCCTCTAAAACTAGGTGCATCTTATAGGGCGAAAAATACGGTACAGTGCAGCAGAGACCAGTGCAGCAGAGACCAGTGCAGCAGAGACCATAGTCAGTTTATATAGTCATTATATAGTGTTATATATTTTAATATGCACCTTGTGTTTTGTTATGCGTGTGAATCAGTCAGCCCCACCCACCCCCTAAGCCCCGCCCCAGAACCCCCACCCCCTTCCCGCCCCACCCGGTCCCTGGGAAAATTGTCTTGCATGAAACCGGTCCTTGGTGCAAAAAAGGTTGGGGACCACTGGTGTAATGGATAAAATTCCATTATTTTATACAAATTACAATCTAATAATTGCATGTTAGAGTTCACTTGGGGGGCCTAAAAAAGTAAAATAAAAAGTAAAAAATGCATTAAAAAATATAAAAAGAATAAAAAAAATATATATAGAAAAATTCTAATCAAACCCATTTGACTCACTTCTATAAGTACCTTCAAGTGAGACACGCATACAATTCCACATTTAGGGGTCCAACTGTGATGGCTGGGAGGGATATCGCATTACATCAGATTCTGTCCAAAGGGGCGAAAAGAGGGATGATCTCCAGTGTATACAAGTTGCTACTAGATAAGTTTTTGTTATTACACCCGCTGGTGGCTAGGGGCAAGTGGGAAAAGGATGTAGGCGAATTAACGGATGATCAATGGTCTGACATACTAGAGGCAATACCTTTCTCTTCCTTGAGCGAGGGACGTAAACTCTCGCAGCTGTTTATAGTCCACAGGGTCTACAAGACACCGTTTTTTTTGTTCCGCATTGGTTATAGACCTACGGCTGACTGTCCAAGGTGCTCTGTAGAGTCTGCGGACTTGATGCATATGCTGTGGAAGTGCGAGAGGCTAGGGAGATACTGGAAAATGATAACTCAGACTATACATGACGTATAAGAGGTACGGATACCGCTTGACCCTAGAGTGTGTGTGCTGGGTTATGTCTCTGAACTGTCCACTAGTCAGGTACATAAAATAGCGATAGGCAGAGTGCTATATGTAGCTAGGAAATTAATTGCCTTGCATTGGATACAGACAGCGCCGCCCACCTTAGGTGAATTCTTGGGTGCAGTAGACACGATGTTAAGTTATGAACGGGTGGTATACCAGAAGCGTAGATGCCCATCAAAATTTGAGAAATTATGGGAACCCTGGCTGTCGTTTCGACGTCTGAATAACAATGTCTAATATTGTATTTTTATACTTCTGTGCTACAGGGGGGCGGGAGGGGAAGGGTGGGGGGGAAGGGTGAAAATTAGAGTATTGCTGATTGTTTGGTAGCCTGATTGATGTCAGCATTATAAAAGTTATGTCTGTATATCCCTTTTTTTGTAAGATCTGTACAAAAAAAAAAATAATCAAACCCATTTCTCTAAAATCAAAATAAACTATCAAAAAAATTACCGTATATGCCGGCGTATAAGACGACTGGGCGTATAAGACGACCCCCAACTTTTACACTGAAAATATAGAGTTTGGGATATACTCGCCGTATAAGACTACCCCTTTTTCAACACACAGCAGTACATCACTGCATCCCACCACCATCCCTAGATACCACTGCCATCCCTGCATCCCACCACCATCCCCAGGTACCACCGCCATCCCATGGTAATCACCACCATCCCTGAATCCCACCACCTTCCTTATCCTCCCTCCCTGCCTCCCAGACCCTAAACATGTGCCACCTTTACCCTAAACATGTTTTTGTTATGTTATTCTTCATATTCACATTCACATATGCACATCTGCGCCGCACTTAGATACGCCGCACGGAGATCTCGCACATGCGCAGGAGCGAGCGGCCGTGAGGATCCCGTGTATCCACGCTCGCCGCATGAAATCTTGCACATGCGTAGGAGCGAGATGCGAGCGGCCGGGAGGATGGCGGTACAAGGAGCATACAAGGTACAGAGCAGGGGGGAGGCATACAAGGTACAGAGCAGGGGGCGGTATACAAGGTACAGAGCAGGGGGCGGTATACAAGGTACAGCGCAGGGGGGGCATATGCCGTGGGTTACATCGCAGCTCTCAGCTGCTGGGGATACAAGGCAATAGCCCGGGCTCTCTCTGTTGATAATTCGGGCGTCCCGGCACTGCAGCGCCCGCCATACCTGGCGTATAAGACGACCCCCGACTTTTGAGAAGATTTTCATGTGTTAAAAAGTAGTCTTATACGCAGGAATATACAGTAACATCCTAGGCATTACTGTGTAATATATAAAAGAGCCTCCCATACGTAAAACTGAAAAAATAAAATAAAATATTGTCTAGTGTTCTAGTGTTTTTTTCATCACTTTACCTGCCAAATAAATTTAAGAAAAAGTCATACACAAACCAAAATGTTATCAATAAAAGCTACAGATCGTCCCGCAAAAAAATGAGCCCTCAAAACAGCTCCATAGACATAACTATAAAATGTTATGGAGGTCAGAATATGGCGATGAAAAGAGAATTTATTTTTTGTCAGAATTAAAATACAAGAAAAGTATATGAATGTGGTATCGCTGTAATCATACTGACCCGGAGAATGAAGAGCACAAGGGAGTTTTACCACATAGTGAACGCCCTAAAAACAAAACCCATAAAACTGAATTGCCTTTTTTTCCAATTCCACCACATGGGATTTTTTTCTAGCTTTCTACTACATCCTATGCAATATTAACTGGTGTCATTAGAAAGCGCAACTAGTCCCACAAAAAACAAATCCTCATACAGCTAAGTGAACGGAAAAATAAAAATGTTATGGCTCCAAGAAGGCAGGGAGTAAAAAACTAAAACTCAAAAACAGAAAATTGCTCTGTCATGAAGGGTTTATTTAGCTAATGTATATATAATATATATAATGTTTTGGTAGAGAGAGAGGGAGAGAGAGATAGAGTATGTAGTTGCATACTTTAGGCTTGTTAATTTTTTGTTTTACTTTTTTTACTTTATGAATATTCATGAGGTAAGCAGAGAAGGAGTGGGTGTGCTTTCCCGCTGATTGACATGTACACCTGCGAACCCTATTTGGGAAATTGTAATTTGGAGGTAATAGATACATTTAGTGTCTGTCACAGTACACATTAGTGTTGGTAGTTGCATGGGGTAAATGAAGGTGACAGATTCCCTTTAAGTAAAAAAATACGTCCCCAAAGCCTGATTCACACTGTGGTTATGTAAAGGCACTAGTGTGAAATACAGAGAGTGAAAAAGAGCACAGAGGACACATAGGACTTATAGAAAGGCTGTACGTGCTACCATCACCTACTCTTATTTACAAAAATGTTATATTATATAAATATTTATGTAGAAGATAAACATAAAGAAAATAAATAAATAAAAAGAAACAAAGTGAAGACGTCTGTATGAAATGAGGGATGAGGTCTTTTATCCTTTTGTTTAAAAAAAAAAAAACGGCATTACATGTTACCTTAAAAGAGCCTCCCTTTCTTTATCAGCCTCCTCAATCAGAAGGGTCACTTTCCATCTGCTGAAAGCCCCCAGAGCTCTAGTGTGTGTCAGGTGTTCGCGCCATCTTTTTGGTGCAGATTGCATCTGAGGTGAATAATGGGCGTCTTTTTCTATTTTATATCCCCATTCGAAAGTCGTCTCATCAAGCCATCTGCCGCTTTCTGCACTGTTAATTACGTACTCTTTAGTCAGTACCCACTTTCCTGGAAAGTAAATGAATTGTGAGCCAAGAAAAGAAAAAAAAAAATAGTGGGCACAAATAGTTAATAAAAAGGATGATCAGAACACCAATTAAATCTCAGCTTCTTTTCGGCAATTACAGAACATGGGCCTCGAGTAATGGCTGTGACATGCTGTACTTACTGATTTTGGGGTCGGATGTTACATATTAAGAACTACCACACATGTATATGTATAAAAATTTAAAAAAAGATTTTATCTTAAAGAAGAAAGTAATTGACATTATTCCTTTGTGACTACTTAGGTTAACATCAGATCAATATATCGCCTTGGAGATAGCCAATCTGCAGGCACCATGCCTATGGCACTGCAAAAACAGCTGCACTACAGGGAAGGCGCTGGGACGGGAACTCCTGCCCCCTTTTCAGACCACTAGGGTAGGGGGTTCAGGCTACAATTCTGATGCCATATTTACATGTTAGGGAAATGCTGTATACTCAGTTTCCCTATATAAAAGCAGATCAGAGATAATCGTATTCATCAAATCAGATCTGTCATATCATCTGAGATGCCCTATGTGAGGACACAGTTCAGAGGTGGGGCATGAAACGTTCAAGTACTCCTTCCTCCTCACAGCCAGTGTGATAGCTTTCCCTTTATACACAATCATATTGGGAAAGCTGTCAAAAACCCAGTGCGGGGAAGGTAAGTCGAACTCCTGGGTCACTCCCAGTGTTTTTTTTTGCCTTAAATGTGTTGTCCAAGATTAGAAAAAAATAGCTGCTTTCTTTCCAAAAATATCACTCCATCTGCTCACAGGTTGTGTGCCGTATTGCAGCTCTGACCCATTGACTGTAATGGAGATGAGCTGCAATACCAGACACAACCCATGGAAAATCCCTTTAAATGAAAGCATCAACTGAAATTTTGTACACCCCGTCTCCTAAGCTGCCCTCTAAAGGGACAGCATAGGATATGTAACATATCTACTTAAAAAAGGAAGCTGGAGTGATGTAGAATCAGTGTGAGGGGCCTGGGCATTTGTTAGTGTTGATAACGCCTTTAACTATTGAAGACTGCACTGTATAGGCAGTCTGCATGGTCAATGGCAGTGTCAACGCCCCAAGGTTGTGTATGGGAGCTGCCATTGGGTGTGTGATGGCCATGGCCAAAAATACTGGTGTGAATTAGAACTGACCTGCTGCACAGGCGGCCAGCCACTTCTCACTTCTATTTGGTCTTTCTGCAATCAGGTGGGTGCAGTTTTCAAACTTCTGAAAAACAAATGGGATACCCATTAGGTAAAAAATAATGCTCTAAAGGTAGCTCAGTGTACATTATTAGCCACACATCAAAGTGGCAAGGATAGGATTGGTTCCCAGGGTGGGAGATCAAGTAAGACTTTGCTGACCTCCCAGGAAAGTAACTTATCCAACCCTTGCCACCAAATACTGTAACGGCTAATGTACGTAGGCATCATACGGCCATGTGCATAGAACCACTATGCTAATTTAGATTACTCACTGTTTTTTAACCCGTTTTTTAAGTCGGGTTATAAGTTTTACTACTTTTGCACAATAAACTCATTTAAAACAAAAAAAAAGATAATATTTTTAAATCGTCGCATCCCAAGACCCATTTGCTTTTTATTTTTATTTCCACAGGGTTGTGTGAGGGCTTAATTTTTTTCTGGACAACTTGTAGTTTTAATTGATATCATTTTTTTAAATTTTTTTTTAAATGTTGTTCCTTATGCAAGATAATAAGCATTATAACTTTATTCTCTAGGTCACTATGATTAGAGCGATACCAAATAATACAGCTTTTTTATGTTTTACTACTTTGAAAAAAAAAAGAAAATGCTTTTGCATCGATGATACCCAAGTCCCATAACGCTTTATTTTTCTTTTGACAGAAATGTGTGTGAGGGCTTGATTTCTACGGGACAACTTGTAGCATTTAATGGTATAATTTTGTGGTACATACAACATTTTTATGGCTTTTTATTTCCTTTTTTGCGTATAGGATAAACAAAAAAACAGCAATTCTGGTATGTTGATAAGTGCAAGATAATGCACCTGGGGCGTAAAAACCCAAGAGCAGAATATAAAATCAGTGATACAGTCCTAACCTCAGTATCTGAGGAAAGGGATTTAGGGGTCATTATTTCAGAAGACTTAGGGCTGTTTCACACGAGCGGATGCCGTGCGTGACATCCGCTCCGTGAATGACAGCCAAGACCCGATGCAGACTGCAGAAGCACGGAGCATTAACATGACTGATAATGCTCCGTGCCTCTCTGTGATCTCTTTACTACGAAATCACAGTGACAACTTTATCTCACTGTGATTTCGTAGTAAAGAGATCACAGAGAGGCACGGAGCATTATCAGTCATGTTAATGCTCCGTGCTTCTGCAGTCTGCATCGGGTCTTGGCTGTCATTCACGGAGCGGATGTCACGCACGGCATCCGCTCGTGTGAAACAGCCCTTAAAGGTAGGCAGACAATGTCATAGAGCAGCAGGAAATGCTGGCAGAATGCTTGGGTGTATAGGGAGAGGCATTACCAGTAGACAGAGGGGGGCGCTCATGCCGCTCTACAGAGCACTAGTGAGACCTCATTTGGAGTATTGTGCACAGTACTGGAGACCATATCTCCAGAAGGATACTGATACTTTGGAGAGAGTTCAGAGAAGAGCTACTAAACTGGTACATGGATTGCAGGATAAAACTTACCAGGAAAGATTAAAGGACCTTAATATGTATAGCTTGGAAGAAAGACGAGACAGAGGGGATATGATAGAAACTTTTAAATACATAAAGGGAATCAACAAGGTAAAAGAGGAGAGAATATTTAAAAGAAGAAGAACTGCTACAAGAGGACATAGTTTTAAATTAGAGGGGCAAAGGTTTAAAAGTAATATCAGGAAGTATTACATTACTGAGAGAGTAGTGGATGCATGGAATAGCCTTCCTGCAGAAGTGGTAGCTGCAAATACAGTGAAGGAGTTTAAGCATGCATGGGATAGGCATAAGGCTATCCTTCATATAAGATAGGGCCAGGGGCTATTCATAGTATTCAGTATATTGGGCAGACTAGATGGGCCAAACGGTTTCTATGTATCATTATTTATTTTTATTTATTTTTTTACAGCATTCATCATGCAGAATAAAATATGTGATCGATGCATAGTTAACCACCTCCGGACCGCTGTACGCACAGACGCGTCCTGGAGGTGGTTGATTCATTCCTCCTGGACGCGCCGGCGCGTCCTCTCGCGAGACGCGAGATTTCCTGTGAACGCGCGCACACAGGCGCGCGCGCTCACAGGAACGGAAGGTAAGAGAGTTGATCTCCAGCCTGCCAGCAGCGATCGTTCGCTGGCAGGCTGGAGATGTGTTTTTTTTAACCCCTAACAGGTATATTAGACGCTGTTTTGATAACAGCGTCTAATATACCTGCTACCTGGTCCTCTGGTGGTCCCATTTGTTTGGATCGACCACCAGAGGACACAGGTAGCTCAGTAAAGTCCCACCAAGCACCACTACACTACACTACCCCCCCCCCCCCCGTCACTTATTAACCCCTTATTAGCCCCTGATCACCCCTAATCACCCCTGATCACCCCATATAGACTCCCTGATCACCCCCCTGTCATTGATTACCCCCCTGTCATTGATCAACCCCCTGTAAAGCTCCATTCAGATGTCCGCATGATTTTTACGGATCCACTGATAGATGGATCGGATCCGCAAAACGCATCCGGACGTCTGAATGAAGCCTTACAGGGGCATGATCAATGACTGTGGTGATCACCCCATATAGACTCCCTGATCACCCCCCTGTCATTGATTACCCCCCTGTCATTGATCACCCCCCTGTAAAGCTCCATTCAGACGTCCGCATGATTTTTACGGATCCACTGATAGATGGATCGGATCCGCAAAACGCATCCGGACGTCTGAATGAAGCCTTACAGGGGCATGATCAATGACTGTGGTGATCACCCCATATAGACTCCCTGATCACCCCCCTGTAAAGCTCCATTCAGATGTCCGCATGATTTTTACGGATCCACTGATAGATGGATCGGATCCGCAAAACGCATCCGGACGTCTGAATGAAGCCTTACAGGGGCATGATCAATGACTGTGGTTATCACCCCATATAGACTCCCTGATCACCCCCCTGTCATTGATTACCCCCCTGTAAAGCTCCATTCAGACGTCCGCATGATTTTTACGGATCCACTGATAGATGGATCGGATCCGCAAAACGCATCCGGACGTCTGAATGAAGCCTTACAGGGGCATGATCAATGACTGTGGTGATCACCCCATATAGACTCCCTGATCACCCCCCTGTCATTGATTACCCCCCTGTCATTGATCACCCCCCTGTAAAGCTCCATTCAGACGTCCGCATGATTTTTACGGATCCACTGATAGATGGATCGGATCCGCAAAACGCATCCGGACGTCTGAATGAAGCCTTACAGGGGCATGATCAATGACTGTGGTTATCACCCCATATAGACTCTCTGATCACCCCCCTGTCATTGATTACCCCCCTGTAAAGCTCCATTCAGACGTCCGCATGATTTTTACGGATCCACTGATAGATGGATCGGATCCGCAAAACGCATCCGGACGTCTGAATGAAGCCTTACACGGGCGTGATCAATGACTGTGGTTATCACCCCATATAGACTCCCTGATCACCCCCCTGTCATTGATCACCCCCCCTGTCATTGATCACCCCCCTGTCATTGATCACCCCCCCTGTCATTGATCACCCCCCTGTCATTGATCACCCCCCTGTCATTGATCAACCCCCTGTCATTGATCAACCCCCCTGTCATTGATCACCCCCCTGTAAGGCTCCATTCAGACATTTTTTTGGCCCAAGTTAGCGGAATTATTATTTTTTTTTCTTACAAAGTCTCATATTCCACTAACTTGTGACAAAAAATTAAATCTCACATGAACTCACCATACCCCTCACGGAATCCAAATGCGTAAAATTTTTTAGACATTTATATTCCAGACTTCTTCTCACGCTTTAGGGCCCCTAGAATGCCAGGGCAGTATAAATACCCCACATGTGACCCCATTTCGGAAAGAAGACACCCCCAGGTATTCCGTGAGGGGCATATTGAGTCCATGAAAGATTGAAATTTTTGTCCCAAGTTAGCGGAACGGGAGACTTTGTGAGAAAAAAATAAAAAATATCAATTTCCGCTAACTTGTGCCAAAAAAAAAAAAATTTCTATGAACTCGCCATGCCCCTCATTGAATACCTTGGGGTGTCTTCTTTCCAAAATGGGGTCACATGTGGGGTATTTATACTGCCCTGGCATTCTAGGGGCCCCAAAGCGTGAGAAGAAGTCTGGTATCCAAATGTCTAAAAATGCCCTCCTAAAAGGAATTTGGGCCCCTTTGCGCATCTAGGCTGCAAAAAAGTGTCACACATCTGGTATCGCCGTACTCAGGAGAAGTTGGGGAATGTGTTTTGGGGTGTCATTTTACATATACCCATGCTGGGTGAGATAAATATCTTGGTCAAATGCCAACTTTGTATAAAAAAATGGGAAAAGTTGTCTTTTGCCAAGATATTTCTCTCACCCAGCATGGGTATATGTAAAAAGACACCCAAAACACATTCCCCAACTTCTCCCGAGTACGGAGATACCAGATGTGTGACACTTTTTTGCAGCCTAGGTGGGCAAAGGGGCCCATATTCCAAAGAGCACCTTTCGGATTTCACTGGTCATTTACCTACTTACCACACATTAGGGCCACCGGAAAATGCCAGGGCAGTATAACTACCCCACAAGTGACCCCATTTTGGAAAGAAGACACCCCAAGGTATTCCGTGAGGGGCATGGCGAGTTCCTAGAATTTTTTATTTTTTGTCACAAGTTAGTGGAAAATGATGATTTTTTTTTTTTTTTTTTTTCATACAAAGTCTCATATTCCACTAACTTGTGACAAAAAATAAAAACTTCCATGAACTCACTATGCCCATCAGCGAATACCTTGGGGTCTATTCTTTCCAAAATGGGGTCACTTGTGGGGTAGGTATAATGCCCTGGTATTTTAGGGGCCCAAATGTGTGGTAAGGAGTTTGAAATCAAATTCTGTAAAAATGACGAGTGAAATCCGAAAGGTGCTCTTTGGAATATGGGCCCCTTTGCCCACCTAGGCTGCAAAAAAGTGTCACACATCTGGTATCTCCGTACTCAGGAGAAGGTGGGGAATGTGTTTTGGGGTGTCATTTTACATATACCCATGCTGGGTGAGATAAATATCTTGGTCAAATGCCAACTTTGTATAAAAAAATGGGAAAAGTTGTCTTTTGCCAAGATATTTCTCTCACCCAGCATGGGTATATGTAAAAAGACACCCCAAAACACATTCCCCAACTTCTCCTGAGTACGGAGATACCACATGTGTGGCACTTTTTTGCAGCCTAGGTGGGCAAAGGGGCCCATATTCCAAAGAGCACCTTTTGGATTTCACTGGTCATTTACCTACTTACCACACATTAGGGCCCCTGGAAAATGCCAGGGCAGTATAACTACCCCACAAGTGACCCCATTTTGGAAAGAAGACACCCCAAGGTATTCCGTGAGGGGCATGGCGAGTTCCTAGAATTTTTTATTTTTTGTCACAAGTTAGTGGAAAATGATGATTTTTTTAATATATATTTTTTTTTCATACAAAGTCTCATATTCCACTAACTTGTGACAAAAAATAAAAACTTCCATGAACTCACTATGCCCATCAGCGAATACCTTGGGGTCTCTTCTTTCCAAAATGGGGTCACTTGTGGGGTAGTTATACTGCCCTGGCATTCTAGGGGCCCAAATGTGTGGTAAGGAGTTTGAAATCAAATTCTGTAAAAAATGACGAGTGAAATCCGAAAGGTGCTCTTTGGAATATGGGCCCCTTTGCCCACCTAGGCTGCAAAAAAGTGTCACACATCTGGTATCTCCGTATTCAGGAGAAGTTGGGGAATGTGTTTTGGGGTGTCTTTTTACATATACCCATGCTGGGTGAGAGAAATATCTTGGCAAAAGACAACTTTTCCCATTTTTTTATACAAAGTTGGCATTTGACCAAGATATTTATCTCACCCAGCATGGGTATATGTAAAATGACACCCCAAAACACATTCCCCAACTTCTACTGAATACGGAGATACCAGATGTGTGACACTTTTTTGCAGCCTAGGTGGGCAAAGGGGCCCACATTCCAAAGAGCACCTTTCGGATTTCACTGGTCAGTTTTTACAGAATTTGATTTCAAACTCCTTACCACACATTTGGGCCCCTAGAATGCCAGGGCAGTATAACTACCCCACAAGTGACCCCATTTTGGAAAGAAGAGACCCCAAGGTATTTCGTGATGGGCATAGTGAGTTCATGGAAGTTTTTATTTTTTGTCACAAGTTAGTGGAATATGAGACTTTGTAAGAAAAAAAAAAAAAAAAATCATCATTTTCCGCTAACTTGTGACAAAAAATAAAAAGTTCTATGAACTCACTATGCCCATCAGCAAATACCTTAGGGTGTGTACTTTCCGAAATGGGGTCATTTGTGGGGTGTTTGTACTGTCTGGGCATTGTAGAACCTCAGGAAACATGACAGGTGCTCAGAAAGTCAGAGCTGCTTCAAAAAGCGGAAATTCACATTTTTGTACCATAGTTTGTAAACGCTATAACTTTTACCCAAACCATTTTTTTTTTACCCAAACATTTTTTTTTTATCAAAGACATGTAGAACAATAAATTTAGAGCAAAATTTATATATGGATGTCATTTTTTTTGCAAAATTTTACAACTGAAAGTGAAAAATGTCATTTTTTTGCAAAAAAATCGTTAAATTTCGATTAATAACAAAAAAAGTAAAAATGTCAGCAGCAATGAAATACCACCAAATGAAAGCTCTATTAGTGAGAAGAAAAGGAGGTAAAATTCATTTGGGTGGTAAGTTGCATGACCGAGCAATAAATGGTGAAAGTAGTGTAGGTCAGAAGTGTAAAAAGTGGCCTGGTCTTTCAGGGTGTTTAAGCACTGGGGGCTGAGGTGGTTAAGGTTGTTACGGATGAGGAAATACCAAACACAATGTGGAGGGGATTTAATTTTTTATATGTTTTTCGTTTTTTTTCATTGTTTGAAATTTGTAGCAACATAGATTGATAATCTTTAAGAACAACCATTTCAGCCATATCAATAATGTTATCCTTACATGTACAGGCAGCTTAAAGGGGTTGTCCAACAATGTTCTGGAGTAATTTTCAAATGGAAATTAATGAAATGTACTAAAACACTTCTGAATTCTTTATGAGTGTCCCAATTCTAGAGTCGATCCCATAGTCCTGGAAGTATAGATTCTGCAGTCTTTCCGATACAGCAGCTTCTTCCCCTCCCTGCGTGTCGGTCATGTCATGAAGAGGCTGGCAGTCTGGCCCAGGTCATTAACTAAGCCAGCCCCCTTATGTTTTTCTACATCAGCCATGATGGACAAGGTGGCTGGCTTAGCTATTAATCTGGGCTAGACCACCAGTTATAAGCACTGCATATAGATAGGCTGAACACAAAATTAAAGTCTGTAAGTGAAGAACATTTCCCCAATAGTTTACTCTGTAAAAATGTGTGTAATGGCTGAATTAGGTGAGAGTAGAGAACCTTATAAGAAAAAAAATGAACAAAAGCACAAGGTAGTAACGTAGTCATCAACTATGTAATTGAATTATCATCATATAAAATCCATCTAGATAGGCACAAAATACACACACACACATCACTTATCTCACCTCAGAATCAATACACACACAGGGAAGTCTGCGGACTAGCTGGATCAGGGTTTCTCTCTCCACATCTCTAAAACCGGTTAACTGGACAATTCGTTTATTCTGAGTCACTGCCATCTGAGAAATCAATCAGAGATGGGAAAAATATTCAAGATAAATGAAAATTTTGGAGAATGTAACACCAGTTATGGCATAGCTTTATCATTTTTAGGAAATGTGGACTCCCATATTTGTTCAGGGACAATGGAGATCATTAAAAACACACATCTGATCAAACATCAAAAAATAAAATTATGCTACTTTACCCATGAGTAAGGCTACTTTCACACCAGCGGCAGCCTTCTCCGGCAGGCTGTTCCGGCGGGGGAACAGCCTGCCGGATCCGTACTACCGCTAGACCACTGGGCTGCTGGAGGTCCGGCCACAGCATGGCAAACATGCCGAGAGGTGGCCGGAATAAAACTACGACATGTCTGCCGGAGAAGGCTGCTACTGGTGTGACATTAGACCAGTGTAAATCTGTACTTTGATCTGATGTGTCAAAATTTGAGATTTCTGGTTCTAAACACTGTGGCCCTAATTTTTATCATGCCTTCAATCCAGAATTCTGGCTTCAAAAAGTCACAAAATAGGGATTTGGTGACTTTTTGAGCTCACTTGCGCAAAAAAATTTAAACTTTTTTTTTTAGTTTTACACCACTCACTCCAGTTTTGAAATTTAAATTTAGGTTGAAAAGTGTGTGTGTTTAGCTATGTTAATGAGTTTCACTTCAGATTTATCATTGAGGCTTTTAAAAAAAAGTCACACAAATAGTCACAATCACACTCCAGTAGGAGGGTAGAGTGGGAAAACTGGAGTAGCTTTTCCAGAAAAAAAGTGTTAGGTTAAGTAAGGATAAGAGAAATTTATCAAACATGTGGCACTTGATAAATGTGGCATAAAAGACACCAATGCAGACTCAAACAAAACAGACTTCAAATATTCCCCTTATGATTAATTCCCCCCCCCCCCCCCCCCGGGTCTTTGGAATTTATCATGAGTGGAATATTTGAAGTAGAAAAGGTGGGCAGATGGTTTCAACATGTGTGGTTCCCAAAATGAAGTATGGAGAAGGTGTGATGGTGTGGGGGTGCTTTGCAGGTGACACTGTTGGCAATTTATAAAAAAATTCATGGCACACTTAACCAACATGGCTACCCCAGCATTCTGCAGTACCATGCCATACCACCTGGTTTGTGCTTCGTGGGACCATCATTTGATTTTCAGCAGGACAATGACTCCAAACACACCTCCAGGCTATGTAATCTGACCACGAAGGAGAGGCATGGGAGTGCTGCATCAGATGACATGGCCTCCACAATCATCCGACCTTAACCCAATTAAGATGGTTTGGCATGAGTTAGACCGCAGAGTGAAGAAACAGCAGCCAACATGTGTTCAGTACCTCTGGGAACGCCTTCAATAGTGTTGGAAAACCATTCCAGGTGACCTCATAAAGCTGACAGAGAATTCCAAGAGTACGCAAAGCTGTAATCAAAGCAAAAGGGGGCTACTTAGAAGAATCAAAAAGATAAAACATTCTGGTTTGTTTAGTGCATATGTGTCCATTGTTTTTAGGTCCTCAATATAAATCTATAATGTAGAATATAAAAAAGCAAGAAAAACCATGGAATGAAGAGGTGTGTCAAAACATCTGACTAGTACGGGATATGAAAGACATATAAGTCTACTCTTTGGTTCCAGTATCAGTTTAGGTTAAAAACAAAACTAAAATCTGTTCAAAGTCTGCTGTGTTTGTTCACAGCTTCACAGATCGTTATTGGGAGGCAGTCACCAAGAAATTCACTGTTTAGGCAGAGTTCACTTCTACATCGGAAGCTCCATTTAGTTTCTGTTGCAGTTTCTGTCAAAACCAGCAAACAAAAAATGTCTGCACATAGACTTTTTTTTTCTGCTAAAAGACCAGACTGTCCAGAACAAAAAAAACTGAAGCGCAAGTGCAAAAGAAGCCTAAACCAGACACAACGCCTTCTAGGGCTACTAATTTAAAAGTTTGTCCGGGTTAAGAGCTGAACCTGGACATATCCCCTTCTTCACCCAGGCAGGCCTTCTAAGATGAGCATTTCATGCTCCCATGCTCTTCCTTGCCCTGCGCTGAACCATGCAGGGTAAGGGCTTTTTCATTAGATCCGGTGACGTACCGGGTCTCTGCTAGATGGAGGACTCTGTATAGAAGTGTTCCTGATTATGTCACTGGCACTAATGGGTGGGCTTTAGCGTTGACCTAGCCTGTAAAAACAGGCTAGGGCAGCGCTGAAGCCCGCCCATTAATGCCGGTGACGTCAGCGGGAACACTGCTAGGCGGAAGCCTACGTCTAGCAGTGTAAAATATATAAACAAACAGCCCTTGCCTTGCGCGATACAGAGGGGCTGCTTGGGTGAAGAAGGGGTCTAAACCGGGACAACCCCTTTTATTAAACCTTTCACTTAACAATTCATTGCTTCATTTTGGACAAAAAGGACTTTTGATTAATATGCAAATGAGCAGTTAAGTGAACCGAGGGTGGGACCAATCCACTCCATGTGCACCCATGCTCCTTCTACTTCCTGACTGACAAGACCAGGCAAGGTGACTATGCAGGAACCTGGCCCTGACAATCAAAAAAAGAGGCAGCGTCGGGGGGAGGAAGCAAGTGTTCCCGTCCTCAATGCACTTAGTTTCCAATTTGAATATGGATGAAAAGAACATCGTGTCCAAGTGCACTTTTATGCACATTTCGCTAAAACGTTATTTTGGCTTTAATGTATTGGTGAATTAATAGAAAATATGAGACCATGATGATTTTCAGTCCATGGCCCTCCTTCCAGATATGGACCTTTTTGATCCAATCAAATATCAGATTCCAGGGCTGCACAAAACCTGGTTGTTAGGTTTTGAAAGTATAAAGCTCCACCTTGCCAGGAAGAAGCAGTACCTACTATGGGGCTGATAACTGGGGAGTGGGAAGGGGACTGTTGTGGGGGCTGGGAAAGTGGAGAAGCCGACTGTGCCTACTAGGGAAATCCTGATAACCTTTTTCTCCAATCTATTCACAGAATACAGACTGCTGCAATGAATTTGATGCATTACTCCTACTGCATCCCAATATAGTATGTAGATCAAATTAGGTTTATTACCTTAAAAAAAATACGCCATTGAAATGAATTGGCTTTTCCCACAACCTAAATTCCACGGCTCTATATGTAATACCTGGCATTCTAATCACGATTCATTAGCATTAAAACCTGCCTTCCATTTTTATCAATCTACCTACAGGAATTGTGAATGCTCAACTGATCCATAGTTGACTGTCGCTCGAAAAAGCAGCCGAAGGAGTTAATAGCTAGCTTTTTAAGCAATCTAAGGTACTTGATTGACATATGCAAGCTTTAAATAAAGCACTAATTATTCAACTACTGTCAAGTTCATCTGAAAAATCAATTACTTTTAAAGTGATTTATGTGAAACTGTGAACTGTGCTAGAAAGTTCACTTTGAAGACGACATTGCAGATAGGAAAGGAAAAATGAGAATAAAGCTTTTAACAGCGGCCTATTAGAGATAAGATGTCATGTCCCTAATTGGAACGTGCCCAATGTTCTAGATTCTGGTAAAACTGTTGGCGTGATAACAATGGGCTCTTGTTTTATCCCGATGTCCATCTTCATCGTGAGATGATTAGAGAATACCGATTATCCATAAATACATGTACGCCTGACTGACGTCTACTCAATCCGCAAAATCCAGGCCTAACTGCACCTTGTGAATACACTGGATTTACCGGTACTCATGCTAAGGGTGCAATCTGGACAGCAAAATACATAAGGTCATGTGAACGCCCCCTAAATACCAGCATAAGCTACGGGACATATCCAGTGAACCTTGGATGTGCAAGGCTTTCGGCAAGCCTCATTCACATGAATGGGATAGACATGCAAACTTCAGGAACAAATCAGCCATGTGTGATTTATTTTAAAGGCCATCATACACATTAGACTATCAACATCCAAACCTGCTGGTTTTGGTGGGACAGGCCAACAATCGAATGTACATGAGGAGCTTCTGACTTTCCTCCAACAGAAGATGTCGGTGTAGAGAAGGAACAAGCGCTTTGAATTCTAAAGCCTAATCCTTTTCTTCTCCAGGGAGATAATCTGCCACCAGAAGTGTCCATCACCGGCTTTACCTGCTCTCCCCTTTGAAAGAACATTCACGTTCAGCTGAACTGACCACATATGTGTGTGGAGGAGTTGGGAGAGAATGATCGTTCAAATGACAGGTATTGAAGATGAATGGGCACCTTACAGGGGTTGTCCAGTTTCATGATATGGATGACCCATCTTCAGGATAGGACATCAATATTAGATCAGCAGGGGCCCAACTCCCAGCATCCAATGGAATTACAGCTTCCTCTTTCATACAATTAGACGTCGTACAGGTAAACAATGAAGAAGATGTAGCACTTGCTTGAGCGCTGCGGCCTCTTCAAACAGCCGATCCTAGGGATAGGTCATCAATATAATAAAATTGGACAATCCGTTTAGGCTAGGGATACAAGACAACATGTGTCTCGTGACAATTTTTATAAAGATAGTCTATAGTGTCGCACTGCGACATGCTGTAACACGATGATGGATTTTCCTGCGACTGTCGCGTCGCAGTATGTCGCAATGCAACACCATAGACTATCATAATAAAAATCGTCGCGCGACACATGTTGCAGTGTAGTTGTGCCCTATGTGTCGTGCGACACATGTCGTCGTGTAGCCCTAGCCTAAAGGGAATGTGTCATCAGAAAATGACCTACAGTATTGTTTAAATCACGTTTTTATGTTTAACATATTTTTAAAGAATTTCTGGTGATCCGATCGTTTGTACACACACAAAAATTCTCATTTGCCGACAGCAGATTGTGCTGTGTAAACAGGCTCTGCTGTCAGCAAACGAGTCTGTATGGGGAAGAGCGATGGCATTAACAATCACTCCTCCCCATACTGTGGAGGAGAGAGATGCATGTAAATGCAGTGGTCTCCTCCACCAGCGAGCAGCAGATTGTTGGGAAGGAATGCTTTCCTCCTGACAATCTGCTGCTCTGTCGTTCCATGTAAAGGGACCTTAACATATTGAACAAAGAACACGTCCTACTTTAAATAACAGAGGTTTTTTGTAGTAAATGGGGAGAACAAAAGGCAAGGCTAGCACACGGTCGTGTGCATGAGGCCCCAGGCTGGTGCTGCTCCTACTGTTTGTAGCACAGTTGATTGATTTTAATTGCGAGACAGCTGCAGAGCACAAACCTCTATATGGGACAATATACTGCTGTCACAAAATTATTAAAATCAATCAAAAGTGCTACAAAAAGTCTAGGTGTAGCCACAGCCTAGGGGCTCATTCACATGAATGTAAGTGCTCCATGCCCGCACTGTGGATCGCAAATAGTGGTCTACATTACACGGGCATCGGCTGTGTGAATCCCGTTAGCAGTGCAGACCCATTGACTTGAATAGGTCCGAGAACCACAAGATACGGCAAAAGATTCAGGACATGTCCTTTTACAGTGCGGAGGAACAGACTTGAAAGTCCACGGAAACGCTTCTGAATGTTTCCGTGGACTTCCAATCCATGTATCCGATCACCAAAAGATAGGACATGTCCCATCTTTTGCCGTATCTTGCAGATCGTGAACCCATTCAAGTCAATGGGCCTGCAGCATGGAGTACACACGGCCGGTGTCCGTGTATTGTGGACCCGCTGTTTGTGGTCCGCAATATCAAAACAGAGCCCTTACGTTCGCTTGAATGAGCTCTAAGGCTAGTGTCACGGCAAGTGGGGATAAGAGGAACACCAAGTAAACAAACAGCAACAAGTAAACAGACTAGGCCCCAAAGCTAGGGAGGAGGGAATGGTAACCTCCTAACAATCCCTGACCCTCTCCCTGACTGCTGACAGTATGAGCAAGTCCTGATGGTGAACAAACTTATATGGAACCTAAGCCCTGCTGACACTGTAGCAAACCCTAACTTAGGGAGTGGGGAATGAGACAGCCGGTACCTTCCACCGTGAAGGTCTACCTGAGACCTAGAAGAAACAAATGCACAAAGGAGAAAAGAGGAGGACTTAATTTAGGACGAGTGGGAAGAAGAAGGATCCACAAACAACTAGTATAGAACTCCAGAAGGAAAATATCAACCCGCAAAGTCAGCAGTAAGAGGCGGACTTAAATAGAGCCTCTTAACCCCTTAAGGACTCAGCCCTATTTCACCTTAAGGACTTGGCCATTTTTTGCAAATCTGACCAGCGTCACTTTAAGTGCTGATAACTTTAAAACGCTTTGACTTATCCAGGCCATTCTGAGATTGTTTTTTCGTCACATATTGTACTTCATGACACTGGTAAAATTAAGTCCAAAAAATTCACTTCGCGAGGCTTACATAATAGAAACCACCCAATAATGACCCCATTTTATAAACTACACCCATCAAGGTATTTAAAACTGATTTTACAAACTTTTTTAACCCTTTAGGTTAGAGATACAATTTCAATATTTATGGCCCTGATTCTGTAGTTTACAGAAACACCCCATATGTGGTCGTAAACCGCTGTACGGGCACACGGCAGGGCGCAGAAGGAAAGGAATGCCATATGGTTTTTGGAAGGCAGGTTTTGCTGGACTGTTTTTTTTTGACACCCATGTCCCATTTGAAGCCCCCCTGATGCAACCCTAGAGTAGAAACTCCATAAAAGTGACCCCAGCTAAGAAACTACACCCCTCAAGGTATTCAAAACAGATTTTACAAACGTTGTTAACCCTTTAGGTGTTCCACAACAGTTATTGGCAAATGGAGATGAAATTTCAGAATTAAAATTTTTGGGCAAATTTTCCATTTAATAAATTTTTCCCAGTAACAAAGCAAGGGTTAACAGCCAAACCAAACTCAATATTTATGGCCCTGATTCTGTAGTTTACAGAAACAACCCATATGTGGTCGTAAACCGCTGTACGGGCACATGGCAGGGCGCAGAAGGAAATGAATGCCATACGGTTTTTGGAAGGCAGGTTTTGCTGGACTGGTTTTTTTGACACCATGTCCCATTTGAAGCCCCCCTGATGCAACCCTAGAGTAGAAACTCCAAAAAAGTGGCCCCATTTTAGAAACTACGGGATAGGGTGGCAGTATTGTAGGTACTAGTTTAGGGTACATATGATTTTTGGTTGCTCTATATTACACTTTTTGTGAGGCAAGATAACAAGAAATAGCTGTTTTGGCACCGTTTTTATTTTTTGTTATTTACAACATTCATCTGACAGGTTAGATCATGTGATATTTTTATAGACCAGGTTGTCACGGATGTGGCGATACATAAATTAAAAAAAAGTATACATATTAGGTAAGTTTTACACAATTATTTCATTTTTGAAGCAAAAAAAATCATGTTTTAGTGTTTCCATAGTCTGAGAGCCATAATTTTTTCAGTTTTTGGGCGATTACCTTAGGTAGGGTATGATTTTTGCGGGATGAGATGACGGTTTTATTGGCACTATTTTGGGGTGCGTGTGACTTTTTGCTCGCTTGCTATTACACTTTTTGTAATGTAAGGTGACAAAAAATGGTTTATTTAGCACAGTTTTTATTTTTTACGGTGTTTATCTGAGTGGTTAGGTCATGTGATATTTTTATAGAGCCGGTCAATACGAACGGGGCGATACCAAATATGTATACTTTTTTTATTTATGTAAGTTTTACACAATAACAGCTTTTTTCAAACAAAAAATTTTTTAGTGTCTCCATATTCAGAGCCATAGTTTTTTTTATTTTTTGGGCGATGCCTTCCTTAGACATCGCGCTGCCTTCCATGCCATCGGGTCCCCTCTACAGCCGCATGGGGAACCGATGGCACCGGCGGATCGCCGCCGCAAACCGCAGGTCTGAATTGACCTGCGGTTTGCGGTGATCGCCGATACGGGGGGGTCACGTGACCCCCCGGCGTTACATGACTTCCCCCCCGGCGTTGTGACAGGATGCCCGCTGAAGGACTAGGGAAACATGCCGTACCAGTACGTCATGCCTCCCTAAGGGGTTAAACAGCTAACGAGCAAAACCTGTGGAGAGGTGGGATCCTGCCCACAACAACAAACAGAAAGGAAACACATAAAGACCTGTCAGATAGACTCACGTGCTGCAAGTCTAACCGATCTTCTCATATCTCTCACAGGGCAGGCAGGGACAGCTAGGGTTACACCTAAACCTTTTATCAAACTACAAAAACTGCTGAAATATCATTGTCCATATAAATGCCCTGAGTAGTTTAAAAATCTCTTAGAAAACATTCTTTTAAATCACCACATGCTAGGATTAAAACGAAAACTGTTCGTAAATCTCTAAATATACATCACTCCAGCAGGGCCTAGGTGTAGCCCTAACCTTAGGCAAAGGTCCAACAGTTGGGCCGCTCTGTGGTCGGCCGTACAATGCAGGCCATGTTCAGAAAAGTGTGATCTATTCATAGCATGCTGAAGAACAGGTAATGCTAGGCTATGGAAGGCATGACAATCGGTATGGAGAAATATGTGTTTGGAGGTGGCAGGCAGTAGTCCATTTACCTGGACACCTAAGGGAGCTATTATGTATGTGGCTTTAGACGACCGAGAATTTTCTTTGTTCTGTTGATGTGAAATTGCTTTGCGTATATGTGAGGCAAATTGAGTGTTGGAACAAAAATGCTCTGCGTTGTACTGAACTCTTGGTGTGAATCCGAAGTACCAGAAGACACTGATCTTGTTATCTAATTTTCCTACAAAACATTTACAACATATTCAAAGCATGTATACCCACAGTGGAATACTTTCCATGGGGGCAGACCAGGCGACTGTCGCGGTGCCCGAAGGGAGAGAAGCCAAACTTCGTCTTCTGATCCTGGCATAAATCCACACAGTCACCACTATAGGGAGCTCAGTGCAAAGAGATATTTTTTTTACAGCTTCAGTTGATATCAATGGTAACGTGGCAATGTGTTTAAATTCCTATGCACTGAGCTCCCCCCAGTGCAGGCAGTGAGTTTTTATCATTTAGCAAAAGGAAGCTGAACATTTAGAACGATAAGGTAGAGTTTTTTCAATGCCGGTATTTATGTCTATCCTTTGGTGTAACTGCATTGAGAAAGAGTGCCATATTTATGAAGCACCTCTTCCACTTTTTCCAACGTAGAAACCGGATAAAATCAGAGACTTTTTTTCCAATTAAAAATTTTCTCCACACAAAAAAAAATCATGAATTCCTCCGTAATCTCATGGGCTAAGTTTTGCTATAGGGCCCTATGAGATTTATGTATCTATGTAGATATATAGATAGATATACAAATAGATAGATATGAATAGATAGATAGATAGATAGACAGATATAGTGCGACCGGAAATAAGTCATGAGGATTGTTCTATTTCCCCAAGATTCCTCTCATATGTGTACTATGCTTCCAGGGAATACGGTAAGTTTCCTTGTAACACAGTGAAGCTCATTACGGGGTTATTTTGATCTCGCAGGATTTGACGTCATCGGACAGAGGAGCGGCGTCTCCCTACCACCTCCCCAGCTTGGCACGGCACTAACCAGGAATCTAGCTTGACCGTAAATGTAGTGGTAGCCGATCATCTTTGGTCTGCAAGTATCTGTACGCACCGAACTGGACATGCCACCATGTGTCAACATGCATGATAATTTATATCTGTTTGCAACTGCAGGGCTTTCTGCCATGTGATTGAACTGCTGTTTGGGGCACTGTGTATGTGGAGGTCATTAACTTGACTCCATGTGAACTTGTAGGTACTTGTGCTACTTTTTGGTTATCCCAAGTGTCTATTAAATTTAGTACAAAGACATAAGGATAGCCACAACTGCAGAAGTGGTCCTTGTGTTTAAACATTGTACCCTTATCATCAGTGAGAGGTTCTTTGCATATTAGTACCTTGACACTATGGTTGTTGGGGAGGGTGGCTCACCAACTTTACCCCATGCTCTTGTTCTCATCTAATATGATAGATCCCATATGCCCATCATACAACACATTTTGGACAACTATCATACACATAGGGGCAGTTTTGATCTGTTTTGTTCAGATAGTGGGCCCTATTTTGGGGAGGGCTGCTTGCTGATACTACCAACAATATATAGTTCCTCATTGTCTTTGTATACCTGCAGCCTTGTCCAAATATAGAAACAATGTATCAACAATGTATCCTCAATGTCTATAATTATGGACTATCTTGTATCCCACCTACATTACCTGTTGAGTGGAATTGTATCGGCAAGGTATCATTGGGGACTTCAAGAATTACCCAGATCCCCTTGTCCCCTGATGAACTATGGTACTACAACCATAGGGAAATGCGCGGGACATTCTTTCTTACGATACAGGGGAAAAAATTACCTGTTGATGGATGCACGCTTTTGGTGGTGTTTTTTTCTGTGTCGTGGTCTTATCAGGGCATACAGGAGGTTCCTAACACGGGATCGCCCTGGGGAGGCTATCTTGTTTTTTAGGCAGGGTCCCATTATCTTAGGAACAATACTTAGGGACAATTATTCTGACTTTGGTCCCCAAGCTGCCTTTGGAAGTCACACAATAGGGGGGGGGGGGAAATTGAGTGTTATAAATTATATAATAAATATTACATTTTAACGGTGGTGGCTCTGTGATATGGGTTATTTGGATGCAAGGTGTACACCAGAGTGAGAGAGCCATCTGAGGAGACAGAACCTGTCTGGAAGGAGGGTTATTGAGGTAACACACATAAATGTGATTTTTAGTGATAGGTAGTAAGCTACTGGTATAGTAGGAAATGTGTTTAGTTAGCGATAAGCTGAGCAGTGGTTGATTTGTGTTTTAGGCCTGAATGTAAAGGTTATACATTTGTTTTGTGTAAGAAAAGAAAGAACAGGCAAAGCTACGTTTGAAATGGACTTCTCTATCTCTGTGTCTGACTGCATTTGATCCAATTGTGCCCACTAGTACAGAGCTAATTTCCACTATATATATATATACACTCACCTAAAGAATTATTAGGAACAGCATACTAATACGGTGTTGGACCCCCTTTTGCCTTCAGAACTGCCTTAATTCTACGTAGCATTGATTCCACAAGGTGCTGATAGCATTCTTTAGAAATGTTGGCCCATATTGATAGGATAGCATCTTGCAGTTGATGGAGATTTGAGGGATGCACATCCAGGGCACGAAGCTCCCGTTCCACCACATCCCAAAGATGCTCTATTGGTTGAGATCTGGTGACTGTGGGGGCCATTTTAGTACAGTGAACTCATTGTCATGTTCAAGAAACCAATTTGAAATGATTCGAGCTTTGTGACCATGGTGCATTATCCTGCTGGAAGTAGCCATCAGAGGATGGGTACATGGTGGTCATGAAGGGATGGACATGGTCAGAAACAATGCTCAGGTATCCCGTGGCATTTTAACTATGCCCAATTGGCACTAAGGGGCCTAAAGTGTGCCCAGAAAACATCCCCCACACCATTACACCACCACCACCAGCCTGCACAGTGGTAACAAAGCATGATGGATACATGTTCTCATTCTGTTTACGCCAAATTCGGACTCTACCATTTGAATGTCTCAACAGAAATCGAGACTCATCAGACCAGGCAACATTTTTCCAGTCTTCAACAGTCCAATTTTGGTGAGCTCGTGCAAATTGTAGCCTCTTTTTCCTATTTGTAGTGGAGATGAGTGGTACCCGGTGGGGTCTTCTGCTGTTGTAGCCCATCCGCCTCAAGGTTGTGCGTGTTGTGGCTTCACAAATGCTTTGCTGCATACCTCGGTTATTTCAGTCAACGTTGCTCTTCTATCAGCTTGAATCAGTCGGCCCATTCTCCTCTGACCTCTAGCATCCACAAGGCATTTTCGCTGTCACGAGGGTATCAAGAGCCACGTCTGACTCCGTTATACCCGGGGTCAGGAGGTCGCAGCGGGTGGCTGCGCGCTCTATATCTAAAGATCACGTTGTTTCTTAGTGATTGTTTTCTGTGTTTGCCTTGCTATCCTTTTTGTCTCAATCAGGGATCCGTAGCTTCTCCTCCTCAGCTGTTTCTTGTCTGCCACTCCCAACCTCCTTATATTCTCCCCTCACTCTTCTCTAGTTGCCAGTTATAGAGCTTCCTGCCTGGACATCTATACTGACCCACTGGAGTTGTGAATCCTGGTTGTCGTTCCAGAGTGCTACCCTCCGGATCCCTGTTGGGCTTCTTGTTGTCTCCTGTTGTCGCCACCTGGGATTATATGTTGAGTTTGTATTGTCTGTCCTTCCCTTGGTGTTTTCCTTTAGAGCTAGTGGTGCGGACTAGTGTTCCCACCGCCCTGTTCACTATCTAGGGCTCAGCTTAGGGAAAGCCAGGGCTTTAGGCACGTGATCGGCGTACGGGTGAGGAACCCGTCTAGGGACGTCAGGGCAGCCAGGTGCCAGCCGCTAGGTGAGTCAGAGGTCACCACCTTCCCTCTCACTTGGGCAGGGCCTTCCTTGTTCCCTCCCTCTGTGTCACGTATGTGATAGTCACGCCGACCGTGATATTCGCCCACAGGACAGCCGCATACTGCCGCAAAGAATGGTGTGAAAAGGGAAAAACATCCAGTTTTTCCCTTTTCACACCATTCTTTGTAAACCCTAGAAATGGTTGTGCGTGAAAATCCCAGTAACTGAGCAGATTGTGAAATACTCAGACCGGCCCGTCTGGCACCAACAACCATGCCACGCTCAAAATTGCTTAAATCACCTTTCTTTCCCATTCTGACATTCAGTTTGGAGTTCAGGAGATTGTCTTGACCAGGAGCACCCCCCTAAATGCATTGAAGCAACTGCCATGTTATTGGTTGACTAGATAATTGCATTAATGAGAAATAGAACAGGTGTTCCTAATAATTCTTTAGGTGAGTGTATGTGGCACAAATCAAAATTAGGGCGAGCACTCAACACTTGGACCAAAGTAGCAGTGTGTATAAAATTTAATTAAATCACAATAGTATAACACGTGTATTATTTATACCATAAAATCTACAATTAACATATAAAATCTAAAGTTAAAATACATAATATTGAATTCCACAGATAGGAGTGGTTGTATAATGTCAATCTCTTATGTTCAGAAACGCTGGAATATAAATGTATCTGGATCATAGGAATTGTTAGTATTGTTGCGCTTCAATGTCCAGTGCGCACGCTCGAATAGTTAATGGAGTTGCAAGCTCTTGTGCACTAGTCCAATGTTAGTATAATCTAGCAATTAGGCAAATGAGCCAAGCAGCTCCTGCTCATATGAGAACGCGTACCTCAATATCCTTAGGTACAGGTGATACAGAATGGAGTTACCGTACTCGTTCAAATGGCATGCACATCACATACGGTTCACAGATGGAATCTTCCTACCTTCCCCTCAATGTATCTCGTAGGCGCCTCTATGGACGTGAGCGGTAGGTAAGCGGCGTGAAACACTTCCGGCGTCTCGCTTGGGCCTCCGTAGTTTGCTATTCCCGGATCTCGCGGGATTTCGGATGTGGTCTATGTCCGGACAGTGAAGAGCAATAGTTAGCAGATTCTATGCTCTGCGTCCTGGATATCCGAATTCTTCCGTTATGATGTTATTTGCATGGCCATGCATAAGCTGCGGAGGTGCTTCTTCGCACACCTACGAGATACATTGAGGGGAAGGTAGGAAGACTCCATCTGTGAACCGTATGTGATGGGCACTGCCATTTGAACGAGTACGGTAACTCCATTCTGTATCACCTGTACCTAAGGATATTGAGGTACGCGTTCTCATATGAGCAGGAGCTGCTTGGCTCATTTGCCTAATTGCTAGATTATACTAACATTGGACTAGTGCACAAGAGCTTGCAACTCCATTAACTATTCGAGCGTGCGCACTGGACATTGAAGCGCAACAATACTAACAATTCCTTTGATCCAGATACATTTATATTCCAGCGTTTCTGAACATAAGAGATTGACATTATACAACCACTCCTATCTGTGGAATTCAATATTATGCATTTTAACTTCAGATTTTATATGTTAATTGTAGATTTTATGGTATAAATATACACGTGTTATACTATTGTGATTTAATTAAATTTTATACACACTGCTACTTTGGTCCAAGTGTTGAGTGCTCGCCCTAATTTTGATTTGTGCCACATTTATTACTAGAGGGGGGGTGTTCCTCTATACTGGGCTAGAAGCACCTAATCCAGAACCCTGCCTGAAGTGAGCCACCATTTTGAGTTTACAGATATATATATATATATATATATATATATATATATATAAACAATGACCATCTAGCCTGCCTAAGAGTTAAATGCTTTGCAGATTGCAGGTAAGCCAGATTCTTGAGGTTAGTAAATACCGTAATCGGATGGGTAGCCCCTTCTGGCCAACAACTTTCTATTCACAACATCATAATTTATTTCGGTGGCTGAGAGTTTCTTGGAGAAAAAAGCACATGGGCGCCATTTGCTAGGAGAGGGACCCTGCGACAAGACTGCTCCGACTCCCATTTCTGACGCATCAACCTCCACAATGATGGGTTGAGACACATTGTATCACAATGGAGCAGAAGCGAAACATTTCTTAATAGCAGAAAAAGCTGTAATGCCTCATCCGACCAGACAGAGAAGTCAGCGCCCTTCCTAGTCATATCTGTCAAAGGTTTGACAATGGAGGATAATTCAGGATGAATTTTCTGTAGTAATTAGTAAATCCTAAAAACCGCATCAGAGATTTCAGATTCTCCGGCCGATCCCATTCCAGTACCGCACTGACCTTTTCGGGATCCACACGAAAACCGAAGCAGAAAGCAAGTACCCCAAAAACGGCAGCTCCTGAACCGCAACACACATTTTTCCCAACTTAGCATACAATTTATTCTCCCGAAGGATCATAACACTTGTCTCAAATGATCCTGATGAGTCTTCATATCGGGTGAGTAAATTAGTATGTCATCAAGGTAAATAACAAAGAACCTCCCCACCAATAATGAAAATGTCATTGATAAAGCGCTAAAGATTGCTGGAGCATTAGTTAAACCAAAGGGCATGACTAGGTTCTCGAAGTGACCCTCTGGGGTATTGAAGGCCGTTTTCCATTTATCTCCTTCCCTGATTCTCATCAGATTATAAGCTCCTCTTAAATCCAACTTAGAAAACACCTTGGCACCAACAATCTGATCAAATAGATCCGGATTCAAGGGAAGGGGATAAGGATCACAGACAGTAATAAGATTTAGTTCCCGAAAATCTAGGCACGGTCTAAGGGAACCGTCCTTCTTTATGAAAAGAAGCCAGCGGCCATAGGAGACTTAGATGTTCTAATATGTCCCTTTGCCAAACTCTCGGCAATGTACTCCCGCATATATAATCTTTCTGTCACGGAACCATGAACCAGACGTACAACAAGGGATAAGTGAAAATAAGAAGGCTTTATTGAAAATAAAGCTGTAAAGCAAAAGTCCAAACGGATGGCGAAACCGAAGCAGAGTCTTTGCGAAGCCAGAGGTCAGGAACCAGAAGGGTAGTCAGACGAAGCCAGGATCAGGAACCAGCAGGGTAGTCAGACGAAGCCAGGATCAGGAACCAGCAGGGTAGTCGGACGAAACCAGGATCAGGAACCAGCAGGGTAGTCAGACGAAACCAGGATCAGGAACCAGAAGCAGCAGCAGTCTAGAAGCATGTGAACACAGGAGGACCAAGCAAGGAACTGAAGCCACAGACCTCCTATATATATGAGCTGGGCATCCAGCTCTCCAGTGGGAAGGAGGAGCCGCAGGGTGGGAGGCTACAAGAAACCCAGAAACCAAGATGGCCGCCAGCACATGTCAAACGAAGGAGAACAGCAAGAAGGTAAGACCATGACAGTACCTCCCCCTCAAGGGCCCCTCCTCCGCGGAGTAAAGAACGGTTTCTGAGGGAAGCGTGCGTGGAAGGCTCGGAGCAAGGCAGGAGCATGGACATCTGCGGAGGGAACCCAGGAACGCTCCTCTGGACCATAACCACGCCAATGGACCAAAAACTGCACCCGACGCGGACCAGGCGTGAGTCCAGGATATTGCTCACCTCATACTCCTCACGATTACCCACTTGGACCGGACGAGGCCGAGGAACCGAGGAAGTGAAACGATTACACACCAGTGGCTTCAACAGGGAGACATGAAACACGTTGGAGATCCGCATGCCAGGAGGAAGCGCAAGGGCATAGGCTACCGGGTTTACCCTGCGAAGCACTCGGAAGGGACCAACAAAGCGAGGCGCCAGCTTGGGAGTGGGCACTCGAAGGTTGAGGTTGCGGGGTGGACAACCATACACGGTCTCCGACCTGGTAGGAAGGAGCAGGCGCTCGTCTGCGATCAGCCTGGAGTCTCTGGCGCTGCGCAGAGACCTCAAGGGACTTCTGGATCAGTACCAAGAAGCACGTAGGACGGAAAGGTGATCCTCCACAGCCGGAATATCCTGGGGAGAGAATACCTCCGGTAACACGGCAGGTTGGAACCCATAATTGGCCATGAAGGAGACGTCCCAGAGGAAGAGTTCACCGCCGTGTTCCTGGCAAACTCAGCCCAAGGCAGGAGGTCAACCCAATTGTCTTGGTGATCGGAGACATAGCAACGAAGGAATTGCTCCAAGGCCTGATGGATCGTTCTGCGGCCCCATTGGACTGAGGGTGGTAGGCCGAGGAGAAGGAGAGATGAATCCCCAACTGGGAGCAAAAGGCGCGCCAGAACCTGGACACAAACTGACTCCCCCGATCCGACACAATCTCCTTGGGCAACCGTGCAACCGGAAGACCTCCCTGGCAAAAATCGTGGCCAACTCTTGTGCAGAGGGTAACTTCTTGAGAGGAACACAGTGGCACATTTTGGAAAACCGATCCACAATCATGAGAATGACCGTATGGCCTCGGGATGCAGGGAGGTCCACAATGAAATCCATCCCCAGGTGTGACCATGGGCGCTCCCCGGTGGCTATGGGTTGCAGAAGGCCCAACGGAAGGTGCCGAGGGGACTTACTCTGGGCACAAACGGAGCATGCCGCTACATATGCGGCGATGTCGGAACGTAGGGAAGGCCACCAGAACAGACGTGAAACAGCCCAGGACAGCTGATTCTTTCCAGGATGCCCCGCGGTCTTGGAGTTATGGTAGGTTCGCAACAACCGAGTGCGCAACTCCTCAGGCACAAAACATCTACCGTTGGGTCTCCCAGAGGGAGCACCAGATTGAGCCGCCAAAATCTGCTCACCCAGGGGAGAGGTCAGGCTGTGCGAATGGCGGCCAAGATCTGATTCGGAGGTATGACCGAAGTCGGAATCGACTCCTCCCTGGACAGCTCGGAGTACTGCCGTGATAAGGCATCCGCCCTGATGTTCTTGGAACCGGGTAGGTAGGAGACCACGTAATTAAAACGTGACAAGAACAGAGCCCATCTGGCCTGACGTGGTGTCAATCTCTTGGCCTCAGAAAGGTAGGTCAGATTCTTGTGGTCCGTCAGGATGAGGACCGGAACCACCGAACCCTCTAGCAAGTGCCTCCATTCTTTAAGGGCCTGCACGATGGCCAATAACTCCCTGTCACCAATCTGATAGTTGCACTCCGCGGAAGACAGTTTCCGGGAGTAAAACCCACAAGGAAGCAGAGGACCCTCTGGTGTTCTACGCTGAGACAGAAGGGCGCCTACTCCCGTCTCAGACGCGTCCACCTCGAGGACAAAGGGCAACCCAGGGTTGGGATGCGACAGAATCGGAGCCGACACAAAGGCGGACTTTAGAGCCTCAAAAGCTCGGATGGCCTCGAGCGGCCAGACCTGGGAATTACTGCCCTTCCTGGTCAGATCCGTGAGAGGCTTGGCTAGCATGGAAAAGTCCCTGATGAACTTCCGATAATAATTGGCGAAGCCCAAAAAGCGCTGCAGGGAACGAAGACCACTGGGCTGGGGCCACTGTAAGACAGCCGAAACCTTCTCAGGATCCATGGAGAACCCCTCAGCGGAAATGATGTAACCTAAGAAGGTTACCTGGGATCAGTGAAATTCGCATTTCTCAAGCTTACCGAACAGCTTGTTCTCTCGTAACCGTTGCAACACTCGTCTGACATCCAGAATGTGGGCCTCCATGGATTCAGAATATACCAAGATGTCATCCAAATAGACCACCACACACTGCTGCAACAGGTCACGGAAAACATCGTTCATGAATTCCTGAAAGACTGCGGGCGCATTGCACAACCCAAAGGGCATAACCAAGGATTCATAATGACCGGTCCTGGTGTTAACGCGGTTCTCCACTCATCGCCCGCCTTGATCCTTACCAGGTTATATGCCGCCCTCAGGTCGAGTTTGGTAAAGACCGTGGCCCCTTTAAGGCGATCGAACAGCTCGGAAATCAAGGGTATCGGGTAAGCGTTCTTGATCGTGATGCGATTGAGACCCCTGTAATCGATGCAAGGCCTCAACTCACCGCCCTTCTTTTTCACAAAGAAAAATCCAGCCCCTGCCGGGGACGAGGATTTGCGAATGTGTCCGCGTGAAAGCGCCTCCCTCACGTACTCCTCCATGGCCTCATTCTCCGCTACCGACAGTGGATAGACTTTGCCACGAGGAGGAACGGCACCAGATTGTAACTCTATGGCACAATCGTATGGGCGGTGCGGAGGTAGGGCAACCGCGCGCACCTTATCGAATACATCCCGGTACTCCTCGTATTCAGGAGGCAACAGAGAGTCCGTGGAAGTACACAGCAACTTGACAGACCCATGGATGCAACTAGCCCCACACTGCGGTGACCACGAGAGGATCTCGGCCGATCTCCAATCGAAAGTCGGATTATGCTTCCGGAGCCAGGGGTACCCCAAGACCACCGAGTAGTGTGGAGACGAAATAACCTGGAGGCAGACCGACTCTCTGTGAACGGCACCAATGGCTATCCCCACTGGAAGGGTCTCATGAGTCACGTGTGGCGGCAGAAGGGGTCTGCCGTCTATCGCCTCAAGAGCCAGTGGGGAACCTCGAGCCTGCAGAGGAATGGAATTGGCGGCAGCGAACACATTATCAATGAACAAACCACCAGCACCAGAGTCCACCAACGCCTGGGTCGTCACCGAGCCCCCGACCCAGGAGAGGACAACAGTGATCAGTGGTTTGTCAACACGGGAAACCGGGGACGAGGAGCCCCCCACCCAAGATCTGCCCCCGACAGGATCTCAGGTGCGAGCGTTTCCCGGACGGTTCGGACATGCCAACCGAAAATGCCCACCGAGACCACAGTACATGCATCGGCCCTCGCGTCTCCGGAGTACCCTCTCCCCCTCGGACAGGCGAGCAAACCCCAGCTGCATGGGTTCACCCCCAGACAAGTCATCCCCAGGAGGCGTGGGAGGAGAGGGAGGCACGGGTGGGACAGCAAACGTAGGCGCCAATCTGTTAGAAAACCTCCGCAGGCTCTCCTTAAAGGAAGGTCTCTCCCTGAGTCTGGTGTCAATCAAATCAGGAAAGAAATAAGAGACTCGAGCTCCACTGGTAGGGTCCTTAGCTGCAAACCTCATCCTTCAAGGCATCCGAGAGACCATGAGAGAAAGCAGCGACCAGAGCCTCATTATTCCAGCCCACCTCTGCTGCCAGGGTACGAAACTCAATGGCGTATTCAGCTACGGATCGTGAACCCTGTCTGATGGACATAAGGAGCTTCGCAGCAGAGGCAGCACGAGCCGGCACATCGAATACCTTCCGAAGAGAAGCAACAAAACCGGAAAACTCAGCAACCACCGGATTGTTGTTCTCCCATAAAGGGCTGGCCCAGGCCAAGGCCTTGTCCGAGAGCAGCGAGATCAAGAAGACCACCTTTGATCTCTCAGTGGGAAAGGCATGTGGCAGCAACTCGAAATAAATGCCCACCTGGTTAAGGAAACCTCGGCACTGAGTTGGCTCTCCCCCAAAGCGCTGTGGAAGAGGGGCAGAACCGGTCATACCCCGAAACACCGCAGGTGCAACAACAGGTGTCGGGGTAGACTCTGGCGCAACAACCGGAGCGGCAGTAGGAGCGGGCCCAGGAGCGACAACCGACCCATCGGCAAACGGGAGCGAAATGAGCCGTGCGTTCAAGCAGGGTTTGCAACGCCACAGCGACCGACCCAACAGGTGATCCTGCTGATCAAGTCTGGCAACCAGCGTGGGTAGCGAGGATGGCCCTGTACCGTCAGAATTCATGGCTTGGTCCTAATGTCACGGAACCATGAACCAGACGTACAACAAGGGATAAGTGAAAATAAGAAGGCTTTATTGAAAATAAAGCTGTAAAGCAAAAGTCCAAACGGATGGCGAAACCGAAGCAGAGTCTTTGCGAAGCCAGAGGTCAGGAACCAGAAGGGTAGTCAGACGAAGCCAGGATCAGGAACCAGCAGGGTAGTCAGACGAAGCCAGGATCAGGAACCAGCAGGGTAGTCGGACGAAACCAGGATCAGGAACCAGCAGGGTAGTCAGACGAAACCAGGATCAGGAACCAGAAGCAGCAGCAGTCTAGAAGCATGTGAACACAGGAGGACCAAGCAAGGAACTGAAGCCACAGACCTCCTATATATATGAGCTGGGCATCCAGCTCCTCCCAGTGGGAAGGAGGAGCCGCAGGGTGGGAGGCTACAAGAAACCCAGAAACCAAGATGGCCGCCAGCACATGTCAAACGAAGGAGAACAGCAAGAAGGTAAGACCATGACACTTTCTCAACCCGAAAGAGTAGCTAACTGAGATATCGGCAATTTTGCTTCGGGGATAAGATTGACCGGACAATCATACTCTCGGTGAGGGGGCAACACCTTAGTGGACACCCCCGAAATAGAGGCACTAAGACAGTTGTTCATACAAAATTCACTCCAATTACTGATTTGTCTTGTTTGCCAATCAATGGTAGGGTTATGTTATATCAACCATGGGAAACTCAGAACCATCGGAGCAGGCAAACCTTTCATAACAAAGCAAGAAATGAATTCAACATGAGAATCACCCACCCTCAAATGAATATCCTGAACAATATGAGTTAGACATCTTTGCGAGGGGGGCGGAATCTATAGCAAACAATGGTATCTCTTTGCTTAATGCGCTAGTTTTAAAACCATGACTCTGAAGACATTGATAATCAATAAGATTAACCCCTGTGCCACTGTCAACAAATACCTTTAACTCAAAATTAAAGGTAAGGCAGGCAGGAGGAATCGTGTACTGCAGGTTGGATACGAATATGCCTGCTCTGACTCCCCATTCACACTACCAAGAGTAAGGGAGTTTTTTTTCTTTGAAGGAATCCCCTATTTGTTTTTGATTACCACTTTGAGGTTTAATAAAAGGGCACACATTAACTAAATTATCTTCTTGACCACAGAAGTAACACAGTCTATTCAGCTTCCTAAAATTCCTATTACCAGAGCAAGAAGTAACCTGACCCAATTGCATAGAAACATAGAATGTGTCGGCAGATAAGAACCATTTGGCCCATCTAGTCTGCCCAATATACTGAATACTATGGATAGCCCCCGGCCCTATCTTATATGAAGGATGGCCTTATGCCTATCCCATGCATGCTTAAACCCCTTCACTGTATTTGCAGCTACCACTTCTGCAGGAAGGCTATTCCATGCATCCACTACTCTCTCAGTAAAGTAATACTTCCTTATATTACTTTTAAACCTTTGCCCCTCTAATTTAAAACTGTGTCCTCTTGTGGTAGTTTTTCTTCTTTTAAATATGCTCTCTTCCTTTACCGAGTTGATTCCCTTTATGTATTTAAAAGTTTCTATCATATCCCCTCTGTCTCTTCTTTCTTCCAAGCTATACATATTAAGGTCCTTTAACCTTTCCTGGTAAGTTTTATCCTGCAATCCATGTACTAGTTTAGTAGCTCTTCTCTGAACTCTCTCTAGAGTATCTATATCCTTCTGGAGATATGGCCTCCAGTACTGCGCACAATACTCCAAGTGAGGTCTCACCAGTGTTCTGTACAGCGGCATAAGCACTTCACTCTTTCTACTGCTTATACCTCTCCCTATACATCCAAGCATTCTGCTGGCATTTCGTGCTGCTCTATTACATTGTCTTCCCACCTTTAAGTCTTCTGAAATAATTACTCCTAAATCCCTTTCCTCAGATACTGAGGTCAGGACTGTGTCAAATATTCTATATTCTGCCCTTGGGTTTTTACGCCCCAGGTGCATTATCTTGCACTTATCCACATTAAATTTCAGTTTCCAGAGTTCTGACCATTCTTCTAGTTTTCCTAAATCCTTTTCCATTTGGCGTTTCCCTCCAGGAACATCAACCCTGTTACATATCTTTGTGTCATCAGCAAAAAGACAAACCTTACCAGCGAGGCCTTTTGCAATATCACTTATGAAGATATTAAACAAAATCGGTCCCAGTACAGATCCCTGTGGAACCCCACTGGTAACATTACCTTGTTTTGAATGTTCTCCATTGACTACAACCCTCTGTTGTCTGTCACTCAGCCACTGCCTAATCCACTCAACAATATGGAGTCCATGCTCAATGACTGCAGTTTATTGATAAGTCTTCTATGTGGGACAGTGTCAAAAGCCTTACTAAAATCTAGATATGCGATGTCTACTGCACCTCCACCGTCTATTATTTTATTCACCCAGTCAAAAAAATCTATAAGATTTGTTTGACATGATCTCCCTGAAGTAAACCCATGTTGTTTTTCATCTTGCAATCCATGGGATTTTAGATGTTCCACAATCCTATCCTTTAATAGGGTTTCCATTAATTTGCCTACTATTGATGTCAGACTCACTGGTCTATAGTTGCTCGATTCCTCCCTACTACCTTTCTTGTGAATGGGCACGACATTTGCCAATTTCCAATCATCCGGGACGACTCCTGTTACTAATGATTGGTTAAATAAATCTGTTAACGGTTTTGCCAGCTCACCACTAAGCTCTTTTAATAATTTTGGGTGTATCTCATCAGGCCCCTGTGACTTATCTGTCTTCACCTTAGACAGCAAACTTAGAACATCTTCCTCTGTAAAGATACATGCATCAAACGATTTAATAGTCATTCTTTCTAGTGGAGGTCCTTCTCCTTTTTCTTTTGTAAAAACTGAACAGAAGTATTCATTAAGGCAGTCGGCTAGCCCTTTATTCTCTTCTACATACCTTCCGTCCTTTGTTTTTAATTTAGTTATTTCTTGTTTTAATTTCCTTTTTTCATTTATATATCTGAAGAATGTCTTATCCCCTTTTTTCATAGACTGAGCTAGTTTTTCTTCTGCCTGCGCTTTAGAAGTTCTTATAACTTGCTTGGCCTCTCTCTGCCTAATCTTGTAGATTTCCTTATCTTCATTGCTCTGGGTTTTTTTATAATTACAAAATGCTAGCTTTTATTTTTAATGATTTGGGCCACTTCTGCTGAGTACCACATTGGTCTCCTCCTTTTTTTGCTTTTACTGACGAGTCTAATGCAATTTTCTGTTGCCTTCAATAATGCACTTTTTAAGTAGTCCCATTTCTCCTGGACTCCATGTAATCCGTTCCAGTCTGATAAGGACTCATTTATGACTAATTTCATTTTTGAAAAGTCTGTTTTTCTAAAATCTAAAACTTTTGTTTTTGTGTGGTGGACTCTTTCACAGTTCTTATATTAAACCACACTGACTGGTGATCACTAGATCCCAAGGTTTCGCCTACAATGACATCATATACCGAATCCCCGTTTGTGAATACCAAATCCAAAATGGCCTCCCTCCGGGTTGGCTCCTCAACCACTTGTTGTAGAGATAACCCTAGTAGGGAATTTAGAATATCTGTACTCCTGGTAGAACTTGCTATTTTGGTTTTCCAGTTTATAGCTGGAAGATTGAAATCTCCCATAATGATAACTTCTCCTTTCATTGTCATTTTAGCTATTTGTTCAACTAGTAGATCATCTAGTTCTTTAACTTGACCAGGTGGTCTATATATCACACCTACACGAGTTACTGCATGGTTAGCAAACTGCAACGTAACCCAAACTGACTCTATGTTGGCCTCACCAACTTGTATTAGGTTAGATTTAATGCTATCTTTCACATACAGGGCCACTCCTCCTCCTTTCTTGCCTTCTCTGTCTCTTCTGTATAAAGAGTACCCTGGTATGGTTATGTCCCAGTCATTTCTTTCATTAAACCATGTCTCCGTAACAGCCACTAAATCTACATTCTCAGATGCCATTATTGACCCAAGTTCATTGATTTTTTTACCTAAACTGCGGGCATTTGTAGACAGGACTCTGAGCTTATCATTTCTTAACCTCTGTGCTTCTGACCTGTTCTGGCATTGTTTCGGGGGGCAATTGGACTCTTTTATTTTCACTCTTTTGCCTCCCCTTCCTAGTTTAAATACTCTTTCGCAAATTCTTGGAGTTGTTCACTAAGTACATTTGTTCCTTTGAGAGAAAGATGCAAACCATCTTTTTTGTACAGTTCCTTTCTATTCCAAGTAGAGCTATCATGAGAAACAAAGCCAAATCCTTGCTCTTGACACCATTTACCAAGCCATATGTTGAACTCCTTTATGCGCCTCTGCCTATCATTCTGAACATTATGCACAGGCAGAACTTCAGAAAATGAAATGGTGGATGCAAAATCCTGTACGTCATTACCAAGTGTGATAAAAGATTTTTTCACCTCTGACACTTCATTGCAAGCCAGGTCATTTGTCCCTAGATGGACAAGAACATCCACGTCCCCTTCCTGCTTTGCTTGCTTAACAATATTAATAATACGTCTTCTATCTCTTCTAGCAGTAGCCCCAGGGAGACATCTCACAAAACCATTTTCTTTAAGCTCCACACTTCTTATGATTGAATCACCCAGCAACAGCTGCATCCTTTGAGACTTCACTTTATCTTTTTTGTTGCATACATTAGACATAGGAGTCGATGGTTTCTCACCCTCTGTGCTTGAGTCCATATCCATGTTGTCCTTACATTCTGAGAGTGCTGCAAATGAATTATGGAGAACCACCGACTGTGGGACATGTCTTCTATCCACCACTCTAAGACTTCCAGAACCTACATTAACCCATCTGCCATTTCTGGGGGTCCTCTGTGGCAGTGGCATTGCAGCAGTCCTAGCTGGAGTTTGTTTAACAGATAATTTAAATATTTCAGCTTTCAAAAATGCAATTTCCTGCTGCAGTAAGGAGAACTGTCTACAGATCTGACAGCATCCGAATCTCCAAAGAGTGGAACATGAAATAAATGCACAACAATTCCTGCACTGAACCAAGTCTGCCATTTTAAAGAGGAGAAAAAAATAAAAAAATTAATTTGTAACTTTAAATCAAACAAATCAAACAAATCTTACCTTTTTTTTTTGTATTGTTTCCACCTTCCAGCCTACCTCCTGACTATCTCCTGCAATATCTCTTTACTAGTACTTAATGTAGTACTTGAAGCTAGTACTTGCAGCTAATGAATTAGGCCAGCTAATGAGTCTGTCTCTATATATACACACACTCCTTCCCAAACTCCTCCCCCAGCAACAAATGTAACACCTTAGTGAGCTAGGCTCATTAGCAAACGCACAATAGCAAACAGCTGACCGAATTCCTTACCTCTTCTCAAGCAATGATCAGCAATGATCATAGGCTCCTCTCCAGCCCCTAATTCAAGTGTCCTAGTACCCCGAGGGACAGGAGGGACTGATTCTCCACCAGACAGCACCCCCTGCCCAAGGGGAACCTTGCACCTCTCCCTAAGACGTCTATCAATCCGTACGGCCAAAGACATGTCCGCCTCCAAAGAATCAGGTTTTTCATGAAATGCAAGGGCATCTTTTAATCTCTCAGATAGCCCCTGACAGAACTGACTACGGAGTGCAGGATCATTCCACTCCGAGTCAGTAGCCCATCTTCTAAATTCAGCACAATACGACTCAGCAGTACGTTCTCCCTGGAACAAGCTGCGCAACTTAGATTAAGCCATAGAGACCCTGTCTGGGACATCATAAATCAGGCCCAGGGCTCTGAAAAATTCATCCACCGACCGGAGGTACTGTGAACCGGTTGGCAGAGAAAAAGCCCAAGACTGAGCGTCACCTTTTAGCAGAGAAATAATAATCCCTACTCTTTGGTTTTCGTCTCCAGATGAAATCGGACGCCGACGAACATACAATTTACAGGACTCCCTGAACCGAACAAAGTTATCACCTCCCACGGAAAACCTATCAGGGAGAGCGACCTTAGGTTCCAGGCAGACCTGGTTTCCCCCGGCGGCCCCAGACGCAAAAGTACTCTGACACCATGCAACCGAATTGCGGAGGTCAGCTACCTCAAGACAATCCCTGCATGCGATCAACCAAAGCATCAATAGTTTCCATTTTGCAAATAGCAAGGGAAAAAATGACAGTATTGCGGGTTATAATGTCACAGTAGGTAAGATAAGGGAAGGAAACAGAACATGACAAGGCAAACAAAACAACTGACTAGGCCCCAAATGCTAGGGAACAAAGGGGTCACCTCCTAGCAATCCCTAAAACACTTTCCCTAAGCAGCTATGCCCATGAGCATATCTCAATGGTAGATATGCACATGCCCACGTACCTAAGGCTATAACACACTGAACCAAACCCTCAGCTGTAGGGAAGAGGGAAAGAGACACCCAGCTCCTACAACAACCGAAGGAACTAGCGTCACTCTAGAGGCCTAGTAAAAACAGACACAGAAGGAAAAAAGGGAAAAGGACTTATCTAGAGATGTGTTGGAGCAGACGATCCAACAAACTTCCAGAACTCACACAAGGCAGAACTAGAACCCGCAAAGGCTATAGGGAGAGGGAGGAATAAATAGCCTCACCAATTACCTAAAGAACAACACCTGGGAGGAGGTGGAATTCAGTTCAAATTCACAACAAAAGAAACTGTCAGATCGAGTCACGTGCAGCAACTCTGACAGATCTCCTCAGAACACCCACAGGGTAGGGCGTGATACTGCCTTGCTGAAGAAACTGAGGGTAAAGGTGCTGGACTGGCCAAGCATGTCTCCAGAACTAAACCCTATTGAGTATCTATGGGATATCCTCAAATGGAAGGTGGAGGGGAGAAAGGTCTCTAACATCCACCAGCTCCATGATGTCGTTATGGAGAACTGGAAGAGGATTCCAGTGGCAACCTATGAAGCTCTAGTGAATTCCATGTCCAAGAGAGTTAAGGCAGTACTGGAAAATAATGGTGGCCACACAAAATATTGACAGTTTGGGCACAATTTGGCCATTTTCACTTAGGGGTGTAATCACTGTTGTTGCCAGCGGTTTAGACATTGATCTCTGTGTCTTGACTTATTTTGAGGGCACACCAAATTTACACTGTTATACAAGCTTTACACTGACTACTTTACATTGTATCAAAGTGTCATATCTTCAGTGTTGTCCCATGAAAAGATAAAATAAAATATTTACAAAAATGTGAGGGGTGTACTCACTTTTGTGAGATAGTGTATATTACACACAGTAGAGGTTGAGCTGTGATGCTTTCGGATCCAGGAGCCTCATATTGTGCTCAGGGTTTTGTTAGTCTCCAAAGGAAGAAAGGAATTCTAGTCTAACACAATTACAGTTGTTGGTCTTCTAATCCTGCAAGTCAATCTACAGTGAACAAGAAGCTGATATCAAGCCCTTGGCAGCTGGAGTTAAAATTAAAAGGCATACTTAGCTGTGGAGACTGTCAAGTGTGGAAATAATATTTGTCCGGCTGGACAGCTTTCTTTTGTAGTGTCTAAATGAATGTTGAGATTCCGTCTTGTTGAAAGCTCCGATGTCAAGCACGTAATGTGGACTGTCTGTGCTTTGACAGGGATTATTAAAATCAGATGAAGTCAAGGGAAGCGAATGTGAGAAGGCAAAATTGACAGTGACACTCTCTATTATTTGGAGCTAAGATCATGATGACTTTTTTGATATGATGGCTTCTAAATGCTAGATTTCCTGTTAAGAAATGTTAACCAGCAAACAAAGTCAAATTTATTTTCCAGAAATGTTCTTTATGATTTCACAGATCAATTCTGTACTAAATGATTCTTTTCATAGAGGGTTAGCCTTGCATTACTGTATCCTGACATCCTGCCCCCTTTACTAGCAGCTGCTAGTCCCTGACAGACAAAAGTGGCTTGGTCGTGTGACCACCCCAATCACTGTGCAAGTGACATGCTGTTCTAGGACATGTGACTGCTGAAGCCAATGACTGGCTACAGTGTTCATGGGACCAAATCACTTCCTGTCCAGTGGTTACTGGAATACGCTGGGAACTGGGCGGCAGGACGGGAATGGCAGGACTGTGGACAGGTGAGTGTTTTTCTTTTTGCCCACTGGTTAGGACCATTGGAGTTGTAGGCTCCTTGACCAGACTTCCCAATTAAGAGTTCTCTGGGAATTAAGAAAATGAAAATACTTAAATATTACTTTATTATAAATATAGAAGTTCAGCTGAAGAGTTTATCATCTGTATTCAGGATCATAATCCCTGACAAGCAGAGCAGAGAGGAGGATGAGGCAGCTCTTTAGCTCAGAGTTGTGAAGTAACTTGTCCTCCTGTGTGATTAGGACAGGTTCTGTGTGTACAAATAGGACGGCGGACATTTTAATTTCCCTGATGTTTGCACCATAGATAAAACAAGCAAGCCATAACTAATGAAAGGAATTTAGGAATATATTTATAATAAAGTAATATTTAAGTATTTTCATTTTCTTAATTCCCAGAGAACCCCTTTAAGTTCTCTGCCCTTATCTATGCCATTGGATCAGAATTAAAGGGGCAAATTGAATAATGAAAATGAGCCAGAATTCTGGTCCACATCATGGGCTACATTAATTGTCTTAGACACACTTTGCTGATCATTTACCATAGCTCCACGCCAGATTTTTACTGTAGTAAAGTCGCAAACTGTGAGACATCATTTCCAACTTTTTTTTTACATTCTCACCACTTTTCCAAAAAGTCAGCATTTACCGTAATAACATGCTCCAGAAAACTGGTGCATATTACATGAGAAACACCAGAAATCTACTCCAGCTCCTGGCTGTCACAGTCTAGCTATAACTATCCATTATAAACAAGCATTTGCATTATCAGGGCAGATCCGTCTGTGCAGATACAAGGCCATGCTTTTTTCAGGTGTATGCAAGCTCATTTTTTTAAATTAAGTGCGTTAGAAATTTTCTACTTACACCCTTCTCTATTAAATGCAATTGTAATAAAGTACAGTGACTCTTTAAAAGTATATATATATATATATGGGGGGTGGTCCTGGTCAAGACAATCTCCTGAACTCCAAACTGAATGTCAGAATGGGAAAGAAAGGTGATTTAAGCAATTTTGAGCGTGGCATGGTTGTTGGTGCCAGACGGGCCGGTCTGAGTATTTCACAATCTGCTCAGTTACTGGGATTTTCACGCACAACCATTTCTAGGGTTTACAAAGAATGGTGTGAAAACGGAAAAACATCCAGTATGCGGCAGTCCTGTGGGCAAAAATGCCTTGTGGATGCTAGAGGTCAGAGGAGAATGGGCCGACTGATTCAAGCTGATAGAAGAGCAACGTTGACTGAAATAACCACTCGTTACAACCGAGGTATGCAGCAAAGCATTTGTGAAGCCACAACATGCACAACCTTGAGGCGGATGGGCTACAACAGCAGAAGACCCCACCGGGTACCACTCATCTCCACTACAAATAGGAAAAAGAGGCTACAATTTGCACGAGCTCACCAAAATTGGACTGTTGAAGACTGGAAAAATGTTGCCTGGTCTGATGAGTCTCGATTTCTGTTGAGACATTCAAATGGTAGAGTCCGAATTTGGCGTAAACAGAATGAGAACATGTACCCATCCTCTGATGGCTACTTCCAGCAGGATAATGCACCATGTCACAAAGCTCGAATCATTTCAAATTGGTTTCTTGAACATGACAATGAGTTCACTGTACTAAAATGGCCCCCACAGTCACCAGATCTCAACCCAATAGAGCATCTTTGGGATGTGGTGGAACGGGAGCTTCGTGCCCTGGATGTGCATCCCTCAAATCTCCATCAACTGCAAGATGCTATCCTATCAATATGGGCCAACATTTCTAAAGAATGCTATCAGCACCTTGTTGAATCAATGCCACGTAGAATTAAGGCAGTTCTGAAGGCAAAAGGGGGTCCAACACCGTATTAGTATGGTGTTCCTAATAATTCTTTAGGTGAGTGTATGTATGTATATATATATATATATATATATATATATATATATATATAAAACATACACAGCACAGGATTATACCATTCACAGAATTGTGGCCACGAAATTCACAGTGTCATTTTATCCTGTGCACTTCCACTACACATGCCTCGTTCTTGTTTTGTAATGAGCGCATGCGCTGCGCCGACGTGCGGGCGCGCTCATTGGTCACTGATATCATGGGTGGCGACAGCGGGAACCAGGTAACTATTTAAATGTGGTGGGAGCGCTAGTCTAGTTGGCGTCCCATGTGCAGGCATACCCATCTATATACTGCACCACTCATTACCTCTTAACCTGGAGATTGCCCCTTGAGGATTCCACCATCTTGGTATACCTCTTTGCCAGCTGACTCATCGCGTCAAGCTCTTGGTCTGGGAATAATCATTCATCTAAAGATTGATCCCTAATATTTTTCTCCATCTCCCCTGATGAACTGCTTTTTTGTCCTGGCAGTGAAACATGCGTGTAGGGATAGTTTTGTGGATCTTTAGGGACATATAGCATTTTAGATCTTAGGGACAGGTTCCGGACGGGGTCGTCCTTGTTAGGACGAGTGCCCTGTGGTCAGGCTGCTACTCATTACCTAGTATCAGGGTTATACGGCTAGTCAGCCATAGGGCTTGAACAGGGACCCTGCACAGCCGTGTATCACTGCCAGAATTTTGGTCTATTTGAACATCATCCGTGGATAGGCATCCAACGAATACAGCTGGTGGTAAACGATCTGGTGTCCGTCCCATGGTACCGGTAGGACCTGCTGGTTACTAGTGCCGCCGTGCACTTTATATATATATCTTTTGTATGTTTTTCATTTGGGATAATAACCATTGCGTCAATTGGGGGTCCATCACCCTCTATCCCAATGTTAGCCTTTGCACACTATATTTAGGACTCTTTCATATTTTATCTGCATTTTCATCAAATGTTATGTTTTAGGATTACCCCTTTCTGAATAATGTTTCGTGTACATGAGCCCTAAATCATGTCTGGATGGCTGTAGCACTGTGAAGCGAAGTGCTCCGCTGCCCCTGCCCCTTCTTACTAGCATTTAGTATGGGTCCCGGCAGTCAGACCTCCATTAATCAGCAAGTCACTGCATCCTAGCAAACAGTAAAAGGGGATAAGCCACACATCACAAGTATTTAAAGGGGCTGTGCCAAGTTGTCCCCTATCTACAGGGGAAAATGCAATGCTGTATAGTTATATTTTAAATTACTCAGTAATGTATTCCTTTAAAGAGGCATTCCCATCAGGGACACTGATGGCATATCGCTAAGACATGCCATAAATGTTAGAGGAGGGTCCCACCTCTGGGGCCCACACCTATCTCTGGAACAGGATCCCAGAAATGAACAGAGAGCAGCCATGCATGAGCGTCTTCAGTTCATCGCTATGGGCGTTCTGAGAATAGTGAGCAGTCCGGCAGTCCCATTGCGGTGAGTGAAAAGCAGGCCAGGCTTACACTGTGCGTTCTCCATTCACCGCTATAGGACTTCTAAAGAAAAGTCTACCCAGATGGGCCAACCCTTTTAAACCTCTGTTCTTTCTGAGATCAGTAGCCGTAAGGGGAGTCCTATCAGTGACAGCTACAGTATCTAACAAAAGTGAGTACACCCCTAACATTTTTGTAAATATTTTATTGTATCTTTTCATGGGGAAACACTGAAGATATGACACTTTGATACAATGTAAAGTAGTCAGTGTACATCTTGTATAACAGTGTGCATTTGGTGTGCCCTCATAATAACTCAACACACAGACATTAATGTCTAAACTGCTGGCAGCAAAAGTGAGTACACCCCTAAGTTAAAATGGGCAAATTGTACATAAAAAGTCAATATTTTGTGTGGCCACCATTATTTTCCAGTACTGCCTTAACTCTCTTGGGCATGGAGTTCACTAGAGCTTCACAGGTTGCCACTGGAATCCTCTTCCACTCCTCCATGATGACATCACAGAGCTGGTGGATGATCGAGACCTTGCGCTCCTCCACTTTCCATTTGAGGATGCCCCACAAATGCTCGATAGGGTTTAAGTCTGGAGACATGCTTGGCCAGTCCAGCACCTTTACCCTCAGTTTTGTCAGCAAGGAAGGTCGTCTTGGAGGTGTGTTTGGGGTCGTTATTATGTTGGAATACTGCCCTGCGGACCAGTTTATGAAGGGAGGGGATCATGCTGTGCCTCAGTATGTCACAGTACATGTTGGCATTCATGGTTCCCTCAATAAACTGTAGCTCCCCACAGGCGGCAGCACTTATGCAGCACCAAACCAAGACATTCCCACCACCATGCTTGACGGTAGGAAAGACACACTTGTCTTTGTACTCCTCACCTTCTTGACACCAACTGAACCAAATCAGCTTTTCTTGGTCTCATCAGACCACAGGACATGGTTCTAGTAATCCATGTCCTTAGTCTGCTTGTCTTCATCAAACTGTTTGCAGGTTTTCTTGTGCATCATTTTTAGAAGAGGTTTCCTTCTGGGACGACAGCAATGCAGACCAATGTGATGCATTGTGCAGCGTATGGTCTGAACACTGACAGGCTGAGCCCCCCCACTCCCCTTTAACCTCTGGAGCAATGCTGGCAGCACTCATATGTCTATTTTGAAAAGACAATCTCTGGATATGACGCTGAGCACGTGCACTCAACTGCTTTGGTCGACCATGGGAAGGTCTGTTCTGAGTGGAACCTGTCTTGTTAAACCGCTGTATGGTCTTGGCCACTACGTTGCAGCTCAGTTTCAGGGTGTTGGCAATCTTCTTATAGCCTAGGCAATTTTTATGTAGAGCAAAAAAATTTTTTCCAGATACTCAGAGAGTTCTTTGCCATGAGGTGCCATGTTGAACTTCCAGTGACCAGTATGAGAGAGTGTGAGAACGATAACACCAAATTTAACACACCTTCTCCCCATTCACACCTGAGACCTTGTAACACTAAAGAGTCACATGACACCGGGAAGGAAAAATGGCTAACTGGGCATAATCTGGCCATTGTGGGATTTATTTATTTTTTTACTGAAATCTTCGGGCACCTCCACCACATATGGATAATATCCGCTTTATCATTCATACATCTAGGACATAATCCGGGCGTTTTAGCTGAAACTTTCTTGAGCCATTTTGGTGTTATATATAAACGGTGTAATATCATAAACTGAGTTACCCTATAAAAGGGGTTCCTCAGATATGGTTTAAAACACCAAAATTTCCCCCACTGATCGTCTGTTATTATCCCTATATCATTCTCCCATTTTAATTTACTATTACAAATAAATCCCTCACTTCTAGTTTTTCGTATCTTTTTATACAAGCTTGACACCAATTTGTGCTTACCTTTCCAGCCTAATATATAATTCATCACCTCGTGTGATTTTATCACTATATCTTCCTTTTTTATAACCGTTTTAACAATATCCACCATCTGAATATATCTAAAATAACTTTGTCTATCTTCCCTTACATTCATTAATAATGTGTCCCTATCCTTCAGTGTTTCATTTTAAAAATATTGTGAAATATACCATAAACCCTTATCAGTCCAGTATTTGGCCTCTTTCAAAAAGGTAGCATTACCTAACCTCCTATTATACCATAATGGTGTGACTTTAATCTGCCCCTCTAAATTCAGTGATTTTTTGACTTTACTCCATACCTTCACCAATGATTTTACCAAGTCCTCCTTGTTCGTAAGATCTTGTAAGCCAATACATCTTTTTCCTTACCCTTTTGTTTGACCAGATTAATACATTGAATAATTTCTCTATGTCATGAAAAACCGATTCCCCCAGGTAAATGGGACTGTTTCTAATGACGTAGAGCAACTGGGGTAACAGTATCATTTTAATTAGTCCAATTCGGTCTTCTTTGTTTATTGGTAGTTTATTCCAGACTTTAATCCTCTCCTTCATCTTATCAAGTAATGGTTTAATGTTCAATGCTATAAATTTATTAGGGTCCTTAGATATTTCCAGGCCTAAGTATTTGAAGCTGTCTTGGGGGCTAAGAATCTTTAATTTTGCCTCTGAGATCACATTCTTGTCATTCAGAGGAAGCAGAATCGATTTATCCCACTTAATTAGAATACCCGATTGTCTACCAAACTCCTCCACCAGCGTCATGACACGTTGCAGATCCTTATTTGTATCATCCAGGAAGAAGAGCAGATCATCTGCATATAGAGAGATTTTGTCCTCACTCCCCCTTAGTCCAAAGCCCCGCAGATCCACGTCCTGCCTGACCTTTATAGCCAGGATTTCTATTGTCAGGGCAAAAACCAAGGGGGAGAGAGGACAACCCTGTCTCACCCCTCGTTCTATACGGAAGCTATCAGATAATATACCATTAACTGATATTCTGGCTTTGGAGTCTTTATATATAATCTTCATCCAGTCTATAAATCCTGGGCCAATACCAAATTTTGTCATAGCTTCCCATACAAAGTCCCAGTTCACAGAGTCAAATGCTTTATGCGCATCTAATGATAGAATAGAGCACAATTCTTTATTATGCTCTGTAAACTGGATATTTGCAAAGACCCTAAGCCAGCCCATTGTTGTAGACCTATCCGAAATGAATCCGTTTTGGTCCACATGGATCAGAATTTTACAGTCATTAATTATAAGTGAAATTGGGCGATACGATATGGGATCCAATCGGTCCTTATCTTTTTTGGGATTAAAGTAATCGTTGCGTCTCCCATAGACTCTGGGAGGGATTCTGTACCTTTTGAGTATTCAAATACTTCCATAAGTCTATTTGCCCAGAATTCTTTATCTCTTTTATATAATTCATTTGGAATACCGTCCGGGCCTGATGTTTTACCAAATGGTGCTTCATTTATTGCTACTAATATCTCGTTTATGGATATAGGGCGGTCTAATGCTGTCTGTTGTTCATCATTGAGTTTTGGGGTTCTTATTTCTCGCACATATTTTATCATCTCTTCTCCATTTAACTGGGTTTTTACTGAATACAGTTCTTTATAAAAGGTCTTGAATATATCCCGTATTTTTTCCTGATCATTATATAGTAGGCCATCTTTTCCTCTAATTGCGGCGATATTCTCAACCGCCTCCATGTTCTTAATTATTTTGGCTAGGACTTTACCCGGTTTACCTCCCTCCCAGTAATTTCTAGTTTTGACAAATAATTCTTTATTCTGCACCCTTTCCTTGATGTAGTTATCATAATTATTAACCGCTTTTATCCACTCGTCTTTGGTTTCCTGTGTTTTTTCCCTTGTCATCTGTGCCTCCTTATTTATCACCTTAGTTCTTAGGTCATTGGGATTTTACTCTGGTAGATAGGGTAAGCAAGCACAGTACAGAGGCAAAATACAAGTTCTTAACTCAAAACGTCAGTGTTTATTCATACTTGAGGCAATTTCACAAAACAGCATGTAACTTTGCAGTCTTGGTGTTAATTCACACACAGGCTGGTAGGAAAATACCTGCCTTGACAGACATAACCCCTCACTGTGTCACATACACCCCCCCCCCCCCCAATTTGTTCAACCCTGAGGGGGTGGACACACACCAGACAATGCACCTGAAAAGGGCATCCGCATTTCCTTGCAATCGGCCTGCTCTGTGTTCTACCGAGAACTGAAAGTTCTGCAGAGACAAAAACCATCTGGTGACCCGGGCATTCCTGTCTTTGGCCTGGCTCATCCACTTGAGAGGGGAGTGGTCGGTCAACAGGCGGAACTTTCTCCCCAACAAATAGTAGCGGAGAGATTTGGGTGCCCACTTGATAGCCAGGCACTCTTTCTCCACTATACTGTACCTGGTTTTGGCTGGGGTGAGCTTGCAGCTTAGGAAGACAACGGGATGCTCCTCCCCGTTGACTTTCTGGGACAGTACAGCACCAAGGCCTACTTCGGAGGCACCTGTTTGTACCACGAACTCCCTCTTGAAGTCGGGCGTTACCAAAACCGGGGTCCCACACAGGGCTGACTTCAAATTGGCTTAAGGCTCTTCCACCCGATCATCCCCGCGAACCATCACTGATTTTCGTCCCTTCAAGAGCCCTGTCAAGGGCACAGCTAGAGTAGCAAAGTGGGGAACAAACCTGATGTAATAGCCCACCATTCCTAGAAATTACTTTATTTGCCTAGTTGTAAAAGTTCGGGGCCAATTCCGTATGGCCTCTATTTTGTTCACTTGGGGTTTGATGACTCTGCGTCCAATGACATACCCCAGGTACTTAGTCTCTTCTAACCCTATCGCACATTTTTTGGGGTTAGCGGTTAGGCCAGCTTTCTGAAGGGAGTCCACTACAGCCTGCACTTTGGGTAGGTGACTTTCCCAGTCAGTACTGTGGATGACAATATCGTCCAGGTATGCCGAAGCGTACCGACGATGTGGACGAAGCACAATGTCCATTAGTCGCTGAAAAGCCCCTCAGGCGTGATGAAGGCAGTTTTCTCTTTGGCAGCCTCCATTAAGGGCACCTGCCAGTACCCTTTTGTGAGGTCCAAAACAGAAAAATACCGGGCTTGTCCTAACGTCTCGATGAGCTCATGCACCCGGGGCATGGGATATGCATTGAATTTGGAAACCTCGTGAAGTTTTCCAAAGTCGTTACAAAACTGCAACATCCCTTCCGGCTTGGGTATCAATACTATAGGACTGGCCCACTCACTTTTTGACTCCTCAATGACGTCTAGCTGCAACATTAGCTGCACCTCCTCCGATATGGCCTGTCGCCGAGCCTCGGGCACCCGGTATGGTTTTAATAGGACTTTTGCCTGAGGCTTAGTGACAATGTCATGGTGGATTATGTAAGTGCGTCCAGGGGGGTCCGAGAACACATCAGTGTTCCGACTAACGAACTCCCTGGCCTCCTGAGTCTGTTTAGAGGAGAGGCTGTCAGCAATTTTTACTGTGGCAGCCGCCTCTCTTGCATCAGACAGAGGGGCCGGTACCTCTTCTCCTAGAAAACCCAGCTGCGGGCTGTATTCTGTACAGGTTATCCTATCTTTCCACGGTTTGAGTAAATTTACATGGTAAACCTGCTCCGGCTTTGCCGCCCTGGCTGGTGTACCTTGCAGTTTACATCTCCAATTTTCTCGAGTACCTCGTAGGGCCCCTGCCACCTAGCCATGCACTTACTGTACACGGTCGGCACAGAACCAAAACCCGATCACCCAGGTTAAAGTTCCAGACCCGAGCCTGCCAATTATAGACCCGACTCTGGGCTCGCTGAGCTGCCTCCATAAGCTCCCTTACAAGAGGCAACACTGTCTCTATCCGATCTTGCATCTGGGTAATGTACTTAATAACATTTTCATGTGGAGTGGGTTGTTGTTCCCACGCCTCTTTGGCCACGTCCAAAAGACCGCGAGGGTGTCTGTCATATAGCAGTTCGAAGCTGGGGTACCTCTCGCACCGCGAACATGAGATAGGGAAGAAGGAGGTCCCAGTCCTTTCCATCTTTAGACACTACCTTTTTCAACATATTTTTTCATGTTTGGTTAAACCGTTCTACCAGACCGTCGGTTTGCGGATGGTAAACGGACGTCCATAGTTGTTTTATGTGCAGCAACTTACAGAGTTCCCTCATCACCTTGGACATAAAAGAGGTCCCTTAGTCGGTCAAAACCTCTTTAGGTAGTCCTACTCGGGAAAACATCTCCATTAACTCCTTAGCTATAAGTTTGGCCAAGGTATGTTGCAGTGGCACCGCCTCCGGGTACCGAGTGGCATAGACTAGAATGACTAAGTTTTGTTGATGCCCTCTGGCGGACTTCGGTACTGGGCCTATGAGGTCCATAGCTATTCGGTCAAACGGTACTTCGATAATTGGAAGAGGTACTAGGGGACTACGGAAATGTGGCTTGGGGCTAGTTACCTGGCAGGTCGGGCAAGACTTACAAAACTCTTCCACTGCTGGGCCAGTAAAACTGCTGTAGAATACGATCCTGAGTTTTCTGCAGACCCAGGTGACCCCCGAGAACGTGTTGGTAGGCTAGATCTAACACAAGCTTGCGATAAGCCTTGGGAACAATCAACTGTTCAATAGGATCACCCCGTAGTTGGTTTACCTGATACAACATATCCTGATCAACCACAAAACGGGGAAATACTGACTCTGCCCCAGGTTGTTGTGGTTCACCATCTACTATTAACACATTTTCTCAGGTGCGGGATAGGGTTGGGTCCCGACATTAGGCGGTACCAAAATTATTCCCGGAGAAATTTAGGTTTGCCAATTCAGGACCTGGCGGCAAGTCCTCCACGTCTCCCACCATCACACTTAGCGGGGTTGTCTCCCCCTCTTCCACCGAAGTGGCGGTCACCGCTGGACCTCCAATCTCAGGTTCCTAGGGTTCTGGTCTCCCCACTGAGCCAGGCCACTCTGCTAGGGTGCCTTTGGTGTGCGCCGTGACACGGTTGCCGTGCATGCTGTTGCCAGCGGCAACGTGTTGTGGTTGCAGTATGTAGGTGCCTCCTCCTTTCTCCTGGGGCCTTTCCTGTCTGGTGCCGGAGGGGTTAATTATCTAGCTGGTGGGGACCTAGGTGTGTCCAGCATGTGGCCATGAGGTTTATATTGCCTGTGGCCTGTTGGCTAGGTTTAGTTGTCCTCCATCCTTGTGTGCTGGAGTTGCTCCTGTCCTGGATATGTCATCGATCCAGTTTGAGGGCTACCTAGTTGGACATCGATGTGACCTTGATGTCTTCCCTTTGTTCCCTCTGTTCTGTACCCTTCCTTACATGTTTGGTGTGGGTTTATGTTTTGGGTGTGTTGTATGTCTAGATTGGTGTTTCATGTCTGGTATGTTTGGTGTTGTTATCCAGCATGGTTCCTAGACATTTCCCCTGTCTGTTGTGTCCTCCGGAAGGGGGAACTACTAGTCAGTTAGCAGCTCTGCCTGGGGTTGCCATGCATCCTGTCCGCACAGGGGTCCAGGCAGTTTCTGGTTCGCTGAACAATGTGTTTGTTGTCTTTGTGCGGTGTCTGGGTAGGTGATCGGGTTTCAGTCGTTGTTTCCTCGGGAGGCGAGTGCTTGTTGTTGTGGGCTGTTACTTGCCTATCCAGTTGCTGTTTTCTGCCTTTCCTTGCATTGCACCTAGGCCTGCTGGAGACTCTGGTTCATCCGTGTTATGGATGAACTGGTCGTCTCCTTTTCCTGACCTTTATCCCAGGGATCATCAGGGCCAGTTAGGGTCCGAGGTTCTGGTGCATGAGCCCTCCTAGCATCTGGGTTCGCTCACGCGGTAAGGAGGTCAGGGCTAGGATGAGGTTTGCAGTAGGAAGTGATCAGCTCCCTTTTCCCGGCATCCAGGCCTAGTTGCTACCCCATCTTCCTCCTCATTGTACGGTGGGGGGTTTCCCCCACTCCCCAACGTGACATAGGGTTACCCCTGTCTCATGGGTATCAGTCACTCTCATAGCAGGCCACAGTGCCGGGAAGTCTCTCCCTATTATAAGTTCGTAGAGTATATTTGGGGCAACTACCACTTCGTGAGTCCAGCTGCCGGCCCCTGTGGTTAGAGACACCAGGGCGGTGGGATAGTCTTTTAAGTCTTCATGGATGCACATGATCCCGACTTTCCGGCCAGTATACTCCGCTGACCGTACCAGGGGAGCCCTTACTAGGGACACCAGACTCCCTGAGTCTAGCAGAGCCTCCGCTGGAGTGTCTCCTACCTCCACCTGGCACAGGTGGTTTAGAGTTTTTGGGGTACCTGCTGCACACAGCTTCCTGGCATATAGCGACTGACGGTAGTCATAGTTAGTATCCATGGGTTCCACCTGATGGGGACAGTCAGATCTTACATGGCCCGGCTCCTGACACCGCCAGCAGACTATCGGATCCAGGTCCATAGAGGGTACACCTCGGGTGAGTTTGGTTGGTAAAAGTCGCCGGGTCTGGGATGGAGATTTACGGGGTTTGACAGCCCCCCTCCCGAAAGAACTCCCTGTAACAGTCTTAGTAGCCTCGTAGTGCTCCACCAGGTCCACCATTTCTAGGGCGCTGCCAAGAGACACCTGGCCGATCCAGTGCTGGAGAGGGGGTGGCAGAGCCCTCCAAAACATATCAGCCAATAGTCTATCCAGCATAGCCGTGGGACTCAGCACATCAGGCTGTAGCCACTTTTGCAAGAGGTGGAGTAAGTCATAATACTGGGTCATCACAGGCTCAGCCGGCTTAAACCCTCACTGATGTACCAGCTGGGCCCGGACCAACACATTCACCCCCAGTCTTGCCAAAATCTCACCCTTTACTTTTTGGTAGTCGGCCGCTTGATCGTCCAGCAAGTCGAAATACACCCCCTGGGAATCGGATGTAAGGAATCGAGCGATGACCTCAGCCCACTGGTCACGGCGTAGCTTTTACCTGATGGCCACTTTCCCGTACATCGCCAGGTAGGTTTTGATGTCCTCTGTTGGGGTCATCTTAGGAATTGCGGCATGGACTACTTTCCGGGCATAGTGGACGCTCGGGGTTGTTCCTGTCCGCAAAGCCATCCCGTGTTGTAGCAGGAACTGGTTAGTCTCCTGCTGCTGCTTATTAGCCTCGCGTTTCTGCAGGTTTGTCTCTTGCTGCTGCAGATTAGCCTCCATGAGGGCCTTAACAACATTTTGTCGTGGGGCACTGGTTGTAATACAGCTAGTTTAATGTACGACATACAACCATGCCTTAAAAAAATGCAGAAACCAAAATATCGTCATTCACGCCAGCCTAACTGCTCTTGCCCGCATTCTCCACCAATTGTGAGGTTTCACTCTGGTAGATAGGGTAAGCAAGCGCAGTATAGAAGCAAAATACAAGTTCTTAACTTAAAACGTCAGTGTTTATTCACACTTGAGGCAATTGTACAAAACAGCACATAACTTTGCAGTCTTGGTGTTAATTCACACACAATGGAAAGTTCATACAACACAAGTCACCTTGCTGGCAGTTCTGCCTCCAGTAGTCCACAGCAGGCTTTAGGGGGCCTGTTTCCCCAGTGTGCGGCTCTCAGCCCTCCAGCACGGACCAAAACCTTAGATCCCAAAAAGAGAAACCTCTTTGCTGAGCCCAGCTGCCTATTTAAGGTCAGCCAAGTGCTGCCAAAACCCAGATCGGCACTTAAACTCTGGTCCGTTATTTGACCTCACCTTGCTGGAAACCAGCACAGCCGCACATGCTGGGAGGAAAATACCTGCCTTGCCAGACACAACCCCTCACCGTGTCACACCATTTTCACTTAGGGGTGTACTCACTTTTGTTGCCAGCGGTTTAGACATTAATGGCTGTGTGTTGAGTTATTGTGAGGGCACACCAAGTTTACACTGTTATACAAGCTGTACACTGACTACTTTACATTTACAGTGCTGTCCCAAGAAAAGGTATAAAATATTTACAAAAAGTGAGGGGTGGACTCACTTTTGTGAGATACTGTATGTATACACACTTACATAGGGAAGGCTGTCAATCACTGAGTATGACTGCCCACTGGACTCCTAAGGCAAAGTGCACATCAGAGTTGTGTTCTCTGTTTTTCTGTTCTGTCAGATTACTGATCTGCTTTAATCCCCAATTGTGTGAATGACTTATTTTGAGTAACACTTGTCCTCAGTCTGTGACAGTTCAAATGGGAAAAAGTACAACAGAGAGGTACCTTACAGCGCTGGGGTCCTAGGTTTGTATCTGACCAAGGAGAACATTTGCATGGGGTTTGTATGTTCTCCCTGTGTTTGCGTGGGTTTCCTCCCACACTCCGCAGACATACTGATAGGGAACTTAGATTGTGAGCTCCATTGGGGACCGCGAGTGATGATAATGTCTGTAAAGCGCTGTACAAGTAAGTAAAATAAAAACAGGCGGGACATCTTCTGTCAATGGGATTTGTTCAGGTCAGTTTTGCACTGAATCTGGCACTTTCATTAGTTTAGTTCTGACATATAATGGAGAAGAACAAGGAAAATCAATAGCCTAACTGATGCCAAAGGAGCACAACTGAAGATAACCCAAACAAATGGGGATTAAATTGGATCTATTTTACCATTTCTCTGCTCCCCTGATGGGTCAGAAATCTGGAAACCAGAACGCTGATGTGAACATAGTCTTAGCTCAGAAAAAGGAAAGATTTAAAGGGGTTGTCCTGCTTTCTCTCACTGATGACCTATCCTTCTGTTGCATCATACTGATGACCTATCCTTGTCGACAGTGAGCAGGTAAACAGTGAAGAGAAGGCAGCACTCGTACAAGTGCTGCGTTCTGTTCAAACAGCTGATCGGCGGGGGTGTCGGGAGTCATACCCTACCGATCTGATATTAATGAACTATTCTGAGGACAGGTCATCAATATGAGAAAACCAGACAACTCATTTAAAGGAAAAAAAAAATATTATTTTTTTAAGGGTTTATCAGGTAAGTCGTTTCGTTCAAAATTTCGGAATACTACTGTACGGAGATCAGTTTCTGTACAGTATTGGAATGTATGGGCTCCGATGAGCCAAAGTTAGTTATTCACAAAGTCGCACATGACTTTGTTGAATAACTGGTAGTTAATTTTTAAAGTGGAAAACCACTTAAAAGCTTGAAACCAAACTCGGCTTCAGTTCCGGGGTACTAGTCGGAACCAAAGCCAAGTTCGGTCACAAGTTGTAAAGCGGTTTTCCACTTTTAAAATCAACTTATTTAACGAAGTCACGCGCGACCTTGTGAATAACTGACCGCCTCCTCAGAGCCCATACATTCCAATACTGTACAGAAACTGATCTCCGTACAGTAGTATTCCGAAATTTTGAACGAAACAACTTCAGATGAAGCATCCAAAGCTCACTTTGCTCAACACTACCGGTAATTAATACTGATGACCTACCCTCTGGATAGGTCATCAATATCAAATTGGCAGGGGTCCGATATCCGGGACCCCCGCTGATCAGATGCTAGGCCATATGATGTTACTGTAGATTGGTCACATACGTGAATACGGCCTGTACTTGGAGAGATGCCGGGAGCCGTCTGTGCTTACCAGAGCTCCAGTGAGCCCGGAGGGTCCCTGAAACTGGTGATCAGTGGCAGTGCTGGGACTCGGACCCCCTGAGGATAGGTCATCATTATCAATTCCTGGATAGCCCCTTTAATGAACCATTTCCAACAAAAACGATGCACATATCATTCTGCTCAGCTTTATACCATGGCACCTGCACTGCAATTTCATGGTGACAATCCCAAGGGGTGGGTCTACTACAATGGGGACAGGTCCAGGACTATGTGGGCGACTACACAGCACCGGCTTGCACACATAGGATGCTCATGACAGCCATAATCTGGATCATCCAGACCAGAAGTGACAGCAGCACAGGGAAGGAGAATACCTGACATGACCTGATCCTGTGCACACAAACTCACCTTCAGCAGGACTACAACTCTCATCAGAGCCTTTCTGAACACAGCAAATAATCATTTATTAATTCCAATGCATCAATACATCAGTCTCTGTGTACACCCCACTTCTAGCTCTAAAACCAGGCGTTAGCTGTGATGACAGGCGGCAGGCAGCGACCTGCACTGCTCCTCCACACTGTACACACAGGTAGGTAGCTCCACGTACCTAGAGAGGTGCCCCAATCCCTCAGCCTGTGCGCTCACATGTAGACCAGCAACATCCTGTTTCTCCAACTGAGCATGCGCAGTCATCGTGTACACGCCCCCTGTGCAAGGACTACGGCTGTGATTGGCTGTGCGTGGAGGAGGCTGCTGCAGCCATGTTTACTAAGGGGATCTAATAGAAAAGTAATACAAAACTGCCCATAAGCAATGAGACAGCCTAAAGCACAGCGGAATGTGGAATAAAGTAATGTAAATGTAACGGAGCTGCCATAGCACATACACACCAGTGATAACTAGACGAAGGAGCTGATCAGGTAACCATGGTGACTGTAACAACACAGTACTGTGAAGTGACAGCGCTGGCCCCGCCCACTGTCACATCTAGCGCTACATATCACATATGCCGGCTTTTATAACTGCAGATCACATTACAGGTAAGTGTTTACACTGTAAAAGCTAAAAACCAGTGTCAGTATGAAGCTGTAATACACTGTCTATAGGAATCCTTCACCGACGGTCTGTAAATAATGCAAATGCTGCAAAGCAAAGCTGGCTTAATTGCCTATAGGAACCAATCAGATTCCACCTTTCATTTTTTTCCGAGCTCCTCTGGAAAAGTCAACCAAGATAATTTTTCTTTGCATCAGTTTTGATAAATTTCCCCCCAATATTTCTATAAGCACACTGTGATGTCAGAACAGGCATGACATGAAAGAGGTTCTGCAGCAGCTGCGGTGTGTATTGTTAAGTTCTGTGTCCCAGCTGCTGCAGAACATCATTATACATTACAGATGCTGCTTTTATGCTGCCCTAACTGCCAAGTCCTAAGGGCAGGACCACATGGACATGTTAGGGTACGATCACATGGCGCTGTCATGCTTTGGTCGGGTCGTGGCCAGCTGTGGTCAAGAACCGCACAGCCAATTATGTCGTAGCTGCCTGATATTTAAAGGGGTTGTCCAGGTTTAGGGCTGAACCCGGATATAAGCTCCCCTTCACTCCTTTACCACGTACGAGTGGATCATCAGAGAATTTCCTTGTTCCAATGCTCCTCTTGCCTTGCGCTGCAACACTGTATCACTGATACCCGCCTCTAAAACCGCCCAGAACAGCGCTAAAGACTGCCCATTTGTGCCGGTGACGTCACCGGGCTCCCTGCTAGGCGGAAGTCTCCACCTAACCTACTGTACGTCACCGGCTCACAACAAACAGACCTTGCCCTGCACAGTGCAGCACAAGGTAAGGAGAGCATTGGAGTAAGGAAATGCTCTGATGCTCCACTACTACATGGTAAAGGAGTGAAGGGGAGCTTGTATCCGGGTTCAGCCCTGAACCCAGACAACCCCTTTAACTAATGAAGACTGCACTGTATAGCCGGCCTTCATTAGTTGAATATCCGGCAGCTGCAGCCTAATTTGTCACGCGGTTCTTGACCACACCTGGCTGCGACCGGAACGGATCACGACTGCACAGTGTGGTCGTACCCTAACATGTCCAGAGCATGAAGATGAGTCCTGATATCATGAATATCAAACTCATCTTCATGTGCTGGAGATGTTAGGACTTCGCAGTTATGTCAGCATAAAACTGGTGAGGGACAAGCTACATGCTGTGACACGGCAGTCCAAATCGGTCTTTTTACGACTGACGCAGTCGCAGCATGTAGCATGTCCCATTGACTCCACTTATTATCATTACAAAAAATGTTGCGTGACTTTACAGGGACAAGAAGTCATGCGACAAAAATTGCCATGTAGGTGTACCTTTAAAATGGTTATCCGAGCCTAGAAATGCCCCCTCCCCCCATATGCCCAGGCCCCTCACACTGATTCTACTTACCTGGCTCCCCACGCCTCTCCTGGTCCCTGCACGGCCACTGCTTCTCCCCGTGAATGGTGTTGGGGGGTGGGGAGTAGCCAATGGCAGGCGGTGACGAGGACGAGCCTCCCTAGCGTCACCCGCGATGCTAGGGAAGCTCGTCCCCGTCACTGCCTGCCATTGGCTGACCCCCTTCCCCCGACACCGGTTGTTTTCATCCGTGCACAGGAATATAGCAGCGGTGCAGGGACCGCGGAGCGAGGTAAGGTGAAGGGGCCCGGGCATATGGGGGGCCATTTCCAGAATCGGATAACCCCTTTAATTAAATGTCCAGTAGTTTTACATTGATGCCCCTCCTCTAGAAAACCCTTTTACTTTTATACAACTTATGTAATTATCCATCTGGTTCAGAGCTGAAAACACCATGCTATGATGTAAGATGTAAGACTTAGGGGACATTCAAATGGTGGATTTTTCCTTTAGAAAAACCCGCTGTGGAATCCGTGGTAGTAAAGTGAGGCAGAGCCCTGGATTTCTGCTATGGATTTGCAGTAGAGATGAGAGAATCAATGAGTATAAATGGAGCGGCTGATACTGGAGCAACGGCTGCGCATGCGCTGTTACAGTCCTGGGGGATGTTCGGCCATGTCAGTCCTGCATCAGGGGGAGATTCTTCGGCAGTAGGGACAGCGCTTTTCGGCTGAAGATCTCTATTTGATGAACGATTCAATTTGTACAAATCGATTTGCTCAACCAGAATTTGAAGTTGTGCATGGCATGACTCCATGTACTAACTTAGTCCTATACAATAGGATTAATCCACACGTGGCCACCCGCCGTGGTTCTGCGGCAAAATTGGACATGTTCTTATTTGTCCACAAATCTTCTAAGGGAAAATCTGTAGAGTATGAACTACAGTTCACATTCCCACTGAGAGAAAAAGGGAGGTGAAATAGACACCATTTTGCCGAATTTCACCATGGAATACGTGGAAAATCCATCATGGGAACATACCCCAGGGTCAGGACCAGATGTGGTGGCCGTGGAGCAGCCTGGATACCACACAATTCTTCAAGCTGAAGCTATTTTCTGCTGTTCATTACAATTGTTTGTGAATGGGGCTGATCTGCAATACCAAGCACAGCCGGCATTACAGTGTACCGCGTTGTGCTTGGTGAGCACAGAGAAGGTCACGGCAGTCAGGCCCGTATTTCTAATTAGACACTCCAGGGCCCAGCAGGGAGGGTGGCAACAGAGAGTCTATTTTTTTTATTTATCTTACTTTATTTTTTATAATTCCCCTCTCTCCCTGCGGTGACCTGATTACCTGGAAGGAATGGGGGGGGGGGCATGGTGCCTGTGACGGTGGAGCCTTTACTTAAAGAGGACCTCTACCCGCTCTTGACATGCCTGTTTTAATAGCTACATGCATTCCCCATGTAATAACACTTCCGTAACATCTATTCTTATGGCTCTATGTTGTGCCGTTCCTTTATTATTTCTACTAGAAGTTATGAATGAATTGCTATTAGCCTTCAGTAAGGGTACAGAGGGGAGGTAACAAGTGGGGGGGGGGGAGTGTACCTGCACAGACTTACTGTATCCAGTCAGTACTGCCATTGTCAGACTGGTTACCTACCCTTACTGAAGGCTAATAGCAATTCCTTCATAATTTCTAGTAGAAATAATAAAGGAAATGCACAACATACAGGCATAAGAATAGATGGTCCAGAATTCTTATTACATGGGGAATGTCACAGTCCCTCAGGTGAATAAGGTCAGGAGATCAAGGAGATTGGCTGAGCATGGAGGAATCTAACAGCCTCTTTGAGTTCTCTTGATTCAGTGTTGATAGGGTTAATGACCACTTCCCTTTTCTCAGCTGTTGCTCAGTGGTTAGTACTTCTACCCTTTATGGTCTGACCCCACCCTTCTGACTATGCGGTAGATAGCTTTATTTGGGTTTGGCTGAGCTGGTGTGAGGTCATCTTTGGTGTTCCTGCTCGTCCTTCTCTTCAGAAGTTAATAACTGTCGTATATATTTTTTTTGGAGTATTGGATTGTGGTGATTAATATCACCTTGGTGGCCCTATTTCAATTTTTCACTGTGTACTCAATTACCCCTTAATTCCACAATTTTGTTCCCTGTACTGCCTACTTTTACCTGTGCTTAAAATAGGGTTGCTAGGCATGGTCCGTCTATCTGTTGAAGGACGGAGCACGCTGCATGCAAGGTCAGATTACTGACAGCCAGGGACTGTAAGTAAATGATTAAAGCCAGGTCCTCCCCAGCAGCTGATAACAGTGCCTGGGCTGTGTGCACTTCTCCCTGTCCCTGCACTTGGCAGACGCTCCCTCACTCAGCAGAGCAGGAGAATGCAGAGTTGAAGCAGCGCAGACCAGGGAAGGGAGATCTGTCATCTGCTCAGTGTATAAATGAAAGCAACATGTGGTAAGAGGACCCCTTTGTGCTGCAGGAGATTAACCCTTTAGGGGGGAGGGCTCTGGTTACTGACACTTTTGGGGGGCTATTGTTACTGGCTAGTGAGGGCAGGCGGGATTAGCCTCAGGGTGAGGGCAGTGGCGGCCATCTTAACTGAATAGTGAAATTGCAGTTTTATGCAGACTGGTTGCGAAGGGCTGAATCTTATTAAATATGGGGTAAGTCAGTCTAATAGTAACTGATTCTGGAATATCATGTTATTAGTATCTACATATATGAAAATTGAAATTAGGGTCTAAATGTGACAGTTATCCTTTAACCACCTCAGCTCCCCTAGCTTAAACCCCCTTAATGACCAGACCACTTTTTACAATTCTGACCTACACTACTTTCACGGTTTATTGCTCGGTCATGCAATTTACCACCCAAATGAATTTTACCTCCTTTTCTTCTCACTAATAGAGCTTTCATTTGGTGGTATTTCATTGCTGCTGACATTTTAACTTTTTTTTGTTATTAATCGAAATTTACTGAAATTTTGGCCTTCACTTCCAGTTGTAAAATTTTTTAAATAATACTACATTTCTATATAAATGTTTCTCTAAATTTATAGTTCTACATGTCTTTGATAAAAAAAATAATAATAAGTGTATATTTATTGGTTTGGGTAAAAGTTATAGCGTTTACAAACTATGGTACAAAAATGTGAATTTCCGCTTTTTGAAGCAGCTCTGACTTTCTGAGCACCTGTCATGTTTCCTGAGGTTCTACAATGCCCAGACAGTACAAACACCCCACAAATGACCCCATTTCGGAAAGTAGACACCCTAAGGCAGTGATGGCTAACCTTGGCACTCCAGCTGTGGTGAAACTACGACTCCCAGCATGCTCCATTTATTTCTATAGAGTTCTGAGAGCAGCCAAGCAAGCGGGGCATCTTGGGAGTTGTAGTTTTACCACAGCTGGAGTGCCAAGGTTAGCCATCACTGCCCTAAGGTATTCACTGATGGGCATAGTGAGTTCATAGAACTTTTTATTTTTTGTCACAAGTTAGCGGAAAATGATGATTTTTTTTTTTGCTTACAAAGTCTCATATTCCACTAACTTGTGACAAAAAATAAAAACTTCCATGAACTCACTATGCCCATCACGAAATACCTTGGGGTGTCTTCTTTCCAAAATGGGGTTACTTGTGGGTGGGATATTTATACTGCCCTGGCATTTTAGGGGACCTAATGCGTGAGAAGTAGTTTGAAATCAAAATGTGTAAAAAATGCCCTGTGAAATCCTAAAGGTGCTCTTTGGTATGTGGGCCCCTTTGCCCACCTAGGCTGCAAAAAAGTGTCACACATGTGGTATCGCCGTACTCAGAAGAAGTTGGGCAATGTGTTTTGGGGTGTCTTTTTACATATACCCATGCTGGGTGAGAGAAATATCTCTCTAAAAGACAACTTTTCCCATTTTTTTATACAAAGTTGGCATTTGACCGAGATATTTATCTCACCCAGCATGGGTATATGTAAAATGACACCCCAAAACACATTGCCCAACTTCTCCTGAGTACGGCGATACCACATGTGTGACACTTTTTTGCAGCCTAGATGCGCAAAGGGGCCCAAATTCCTTTTAGGAGGGCATTTTTAGACATTTGGATCCCAGACTTCTCACGCTTTAGGGCCCCTAAAAACCCAGGGCAGTATAAATACCCCACATGTGACCCCATTTTGGAAAGAATACACCCCAAGGTATTCAATGAGTGGCATGGCGAGTTCATTGAAGATGTTTTTTTTTGGCACAAGTTAGCGGAAATTTATTTTTTTTGTTTTTTTTTCACAAAGTCTCCCTTTCCGCTAACTTGGGACAAAAAGTTCAATCTTTCATGGACTCAATATGCCCATCAGCGAATACCTTGGGGTGTCTTCTTTCCGAAATGGGGTCCCATGTGGGGTACTTATACTGCCCTGGTATTTTAGGGGCCCTAAAGCGTGAGAAGAAGTCTGGAATATAAATGTCTAAAAAAATTTACGCATTTGGATTCCGTGAGGGGTATGGTGAGTTCATGTGAGATTTTATTTTTTGTCACAAGTTAGTGGAATATGAGACTTTGTAAGAAAAAAAAAATCAATTTCCGCTAACTTGTGCCAAAAAAAATGTCTGAATGGAGCCTTACAGGGGGGTAATCAATGACAGGGGGTGATCAGGGAGTCTATATGGGGTGATCACCACCCTGTCATTGATCACCCCCCTGTAAGGCTCCATTCAGACGTCCGTATCTGTTTTGCGGATCCGCGAAGAAACACACAACACTATGTGTGGAGAAAAAGAGGCACAGCACACCAACATCAAAACCTCATCCCAACTATGAAGTATGGTGGTGGGGGCATCATGGTTTGGGGCTGCTATGCTGCGTCCGGGCCTGGATAGATTGCTATCATCGAAGGAAAAATTAATTCCCAAGTTTATCAAGACATTTTGCGGATCCACAAAACACATACGGACGTCTGAATGGAGCCTTACAGGGGGGTGATCAATGACAGGGGGGTGATCACCCCATATAGACTCCCTGATCACCCCCCTGTCATTGATCACCCCCCTGTCATTGATCACCCCCCTGTAAGGCTCCATTCAGACGTCCGTATGTGTTTTGCGGATCCGATCCGTGGATCCGTAAAACACATACGGACGTCTGAATGGAGTCTTACAGGGGGTTGATCAGGGAGTCTATATGGGGTGATCACCCCCCTGTCATTGATCACCCCCCTGTCAGGCTCCATTCAGACGTCCGTATGTGTTTTGCGGATCCGATCCATGGATCGGATCCGTAAAACACATACGGACGTCTGAATGGAGCCTTACAGGGGGGTGATCAATGACAGGGGGGTGATCAGGGAGTCTATATGGGGTGATCAGGGGTTAATAAGGGGTTAATAAGTGACAGGGGGGTGGTGTAGTGTAGTGTGGTGCTTGGTGCTACTTATTACAGAGCTGCCTGTGTCCTCTGGTGGTCAATCCAAGCAAAAGGGACCACCAGAGGACCAGGTAGCAGGTATATTAGACGCTGTTATCAATACAGCGTCTAATATACCTGTTAGGGTTTAAAAAAATCTCATCTACAGCCTGCCAGCGAACGATCTCCGCTGGCAGGCTGTAGATCCACTCGCTTACCTGCAGTTCCTGTGAACGCGCGCGCCTGTGTGCGCGCATTCACAGGAAATCTTGCGTCTCGCGAGATGCCGCGTAGATGCGTGACTCTGCCTGAGTGAGCCACCTTTGGAACGCGATCCTGCGTTAGGCGGTCCGGAGGCGGTTAATTGTCGCGTTTGTTTGTGTTTGTTATATTCCCTGTTTGTATCTGGGCCTGAGACAGAGACTTCCATTCGTCTATCTGGGGAGGAATGGGTTGTCTCTAGTCCTAACCTCTTTCCAGGGCCTTATAGGGAAATAAGGGCCAAGGTATCCTGCATATGAATATTCCTACCTTCAAGGTCTATTCATATTGATAGGTAGTTAGGGCCCGGATTAGGGTTGTTTAGGAGGTGACCTGTTTCTTCCCTAGTTTCCAGGCCCAGTTACTGTTCCCCTTCCCTCCTGTGTTCAGTGTGGTCGTTTTCCCCCACAATGGTCGTGACTCGTGACATAGAATGCATAAAAACCATTAAACAGGCATGTCAGGAGTGGCGACAGGTCTTGTTTAAGAAAAAAGAGGAGGAGAGAGGTATTCTCCTGCCCCTCTTCTGCACTGCCGCACACTGTTAGCTGACTGGTGGAGCAGCAGTGGGCAGAAGCTGCTTCTCTACCAATTGTTTCATTTACACCAGTGACAGAGTCCTCTGAGATTAAGCGTTTTAGGAGGACCCTGGGTGTGCGCTGAAGGGCTTTGGATGCCCACTCCCCAAGTTCTTAATGCCGCTAACCTCCTGCCCGTTACAGACAGCCAAGTAGAAGCACAAGCACCCCTGAGCAGCGCTGTGTCTCGGTCCCCGCCTGCTCACATGCCTCTGAGCACTGCTGCTGCTTGTCTGTCAGCCAGTGCCATCGACCTCCTGCTTCTGACTCCCTATGTGCCCCCTTGGCACACCCTGTACTATGCCCCCTTCCCTGTATTGTGCCCCCTAACCTGTACTGCCTTCCTTTATACCCTGCACTATGCCCTATCATCATACCCTGTACTATGCCCCTTTATACCCTGTAATATGCCCCATCATTATACCCTGCACAGAGCCCCTTTATACCCTGAACTGTTCCTCCTAACCTGCCCTATGCGCTCTTATACCCTGCATTGTTCTCCCTTACCGTACCCTTTAGAGTGCCCCTAGTCATACCCTGTACTGTGCCCTCTTATACTGTATACTGTGCCCCTGATCATATACTGTATGTGCCCCCATATGTCGGGTTATCCAGTCACTGTATGGCGGTGTTATGCAGTGACTGTATGGAGGTGTTTGTATGGTGATGAGTTTTATTCAGTCATTGTATGGCAGTGTTATTCAGTGACTGTATGGTCGTGTTATCCAGTCATGGTATGCGGCTATAATGTTAACAGTGTTTGTTATCCAATCCAATGGCGGTACGAACTATTACCCTGTATGGTGGTATTATTTAGTAACAGTATGTTGGTAATATATAGACATTGGTGTAAAGTAGAACTGGCCTAATTGAATCTAATTGGTTGCTATGGGCAACTAAACCAGTTCTTCTTTATACCAGTTTGATAAATCTCCCCCAGCGTGCTCTTTTAAACCAAGCACTGTAACCTTAGAGCTGTGAACTGTGACCGACAGTAGTCACTGGTCCAATATGTGCATATGGCTGGAGTTCTGTTTACAGTCACCATGGTTACCTGATCAGCTCCTTCGTCTACTTATCACTGGTGTGTATGTGCTATGGCAGCTCCGTTACATTTACATTACTTTATTCCACATTCCGCTGTGCTTTAGGCTGTCTCATTGCTTATGGGCAGTTTTGTATTACTTGTCTATTAGATGCCCTTAGTAAACATGGCTGCAGCAGCCTCCTCCACGCACAGCCAATCACAGCCGTAGTCCTTGCACGGGGGGCGTGTACACAGTGACTGCGCTTGCTCAGTTGGAGGAACAGGATGTTGCTGGTCTACATGTGAGCGCACAGGCTGAGGGATTGGGGCACCTCTCTAGGTACGTGGAGCTACCTACCTGTGTGTACAGTGTGGAGGAGCAGTGCAGGTCGCCGCCTGCCATCACAGCATTAACGCCCTTGCATTTACAGCTGTGCCTCCTTTTTCGCCGGTGATTTGCTGTGTTTATATATGTATTCACTTCGTACGCTCGTCAGGAAGGCTATGATGAGAGTTGTAGTGCTGAATAAACACTTGTGGATGTAAGTGCTGCTTTTGTCCAGTGTTTGTGTAGATGATGCAGTGTGGGGTCAGTAGGAGGTGAGGATGCTATATCCTGGGCTGTTGCTATGGTTACTGATGTAGCAGAGTGAATTAGTTCTCGATTTTGATGTATGTGCCCCTCCTTTCCTGTGATCCTCTCATACATATGCCCTGTACCTGGCCTAGGAAATCTGGGTGACTACCCTCTGGCCCCCATTGCAGTGTTCAGTCCTGCTCTCTGTTCACTTCGGGGCCCGTTCTGGAGATAAGAACCCAGAGGTGGGCGCCACACCTGCCTGATATAGAAGGCATTTCCTAGTCATAGGTTTTACCCGCGGCTCTCAGGCCTTGCAATATAAAGGTTGAAAGCGGCTGAAAACCCGATGCTGCCACAAGAACCGCCATTACAGACCTTCGGGCTCATGCACGTTTTTGCTGTCCAATTGTGGATCTGCAAAACACGGATTCCAGCCGCGTGCGTTGCACATTTCGCGGATTGGAACGTCCTGCCCTCTGTAGAACTGTTTTTTCCTTGTCCGTAAAACGGACAAGAATAGGACAAGTTCTATTTTTTTGCTGGGCCTTTAAGAACATACGGGTGCGGACAGCACACGGTGTGCTCTCTGCACCTTTTGCGACCCTTTTTAATGGGTCCGCATCCGACCTGCAAATCGGATGCGGACCAAAAATATGCTGACTTAATGTGGCCCTGCACCCTGTCTGAGGGGAAGCCCGTTAGATTCCGCACCCTCAGTGCAGGAGAGGCCACACTTGCATGTTAAAGGGTCACTGAGCTTTCCTAAAACATTTGATGCATCATAGAGGCATATCAATTTTTTTGTTTTTTTTGTTTTATATTGACAATTTTTATTGTTTTTCTTTTTCATAGCTTAGTACATTGCCAAAGAAATACTGTAATGACATTACATATGAAATAACAAGAAGTCATATCAAAGGTTTTGATCGGTGGGTGTCTGAGTGCTGAGAGCCCCACCGATGGCTAGAAGGAGGAGAGAGAAGTGTTCACATAGCGCTCTCTCTCCTCACTGCTGAAGATGAAGCAAGGAGGACTCATTGAAAGTCTGTGGGCTTGTCTCGCATCCGTCCCCTGCAGCGAGGAGAGAACACTTTTCTCTCCCCGTTCTAGCGATCGGTGAGGGTCTCCACACTCACCAGTCAAGACCTTTGTTATGTCGCCGAGAGATATCAAAAGGTTTGTGAGACCTCAGTGACCCTTTAAATCAGGGGTGCACAACCTTTTTTGGTCTGGGGGCCGCATTGTCACATCGCTCTATTTCAAGGGGCCGCAAATAAAAAAAATGTTGATTGGCGCTCATCTGCCTATTACACAAGCCAGTGCAAAGTGACTGGGGAGGAGTGATCGCTGCCACAGTCGTGCTGCAGATAATCGGACATCTTTCATCCTGATAAAATATGCAAATTAGCCGACAAATGAGCAATTCCTTGTTTATCGACTGATCAGCTGCACGATTATACCGGCCAGATATAAGATATGAGCGCTCCTATGAACACTTGTTCCCAGTAATTGTCCCAAATATCATGCTGCAGCATAGCCCCTGAAACCGAAGAGTTATACTTACCTGCTCTCCGGTTCTTCGAACTGCCTCCGCTGTTTACACCTGGCAGTGCATGAACGTGGTCATACACCACTCCAGACAATGACTGGCTTAGGCGGTGATGTGGCCACAAGCCGCGTGTCACTGCTGAAGCCAGTCATTGACTGGAGCCGTGCAAGTGACCATGGCCATGCACTGCCAGGTGTAAACAGAGTAGGAACCGGAAGATGGAGGCAGCGCAGAGGACCAGAGCGGAGTGGAGCAGGTAATTATGAATTTTCTATTTCACAGGCCATGCTCCAGGCCTCATTTTTACCAGAAAAGTGGCAACATTTCCTTCCATCCTCCTATTTATAAATCAGCGGTTTCCTTCACTGCAGAGGACGGAGCTCACTGGTTATCACCATCTCCTGCCAATCCAGTTATAGGCGTCCTGCAGTAACCAGTAAGCACATTACCTTCCTAGTGGGGAAGGTGCCTATTGGTTAACGCTTGAATGACCAGGCCCGAAAAGGCCTTAATGACCAGACACTTTTTTGTGATTTAGCACGCGTGGTGGTTCAAATGGTTGTAACTATCTTATTTGTTGGACTACCAAGATAATTTTTGCAACAATTTTTATTTGGGGAAAACTGTACAAAACATTTTTAAAAAGTATATATTTTTTCAAACTATAGCTCCTTATTCTTTAAATATGCAAACTGACACCAAAATAAATGATTATAATTAGTTCTCTATTTTGTGTATTTTGCTATATAATATGAAAAGTTTCACGTGAATGGGGCGGTAATGGTGACGGTTTTGATTGGTGTAGGCGTCTTTTCTTTTATGTATGAATTTTTTTTTTAACTTAATATATTTCTGCTACATAATATGTCCCCCAAGAGGTCATAAAAAGACCTTGGGGGACACTGTCACCTTTTAAAATTTTGCACTTTTTCATAAAAAGACTGTGGTGGGACAGTGAACACTCTTTTATTAAGCACTTTTTCCTTTTTATTTTATTTTATTTTTTAATTTATTTAGTTTTCAATTTTTTTTTAATCATTTTTAACTTTTTTTAAAATATATTTTTACCACATAATTTGTCCCCAAGAGGTCACTGAAAGACCTTTGGGAGACAATAAGTGACTTTTTTTATACTATTTCCACTGTAACTGGAGCATATCCAAAGGAGCCCCAGTTACAGGGAAACCAGCCTGCTGCGGAGGCTTTGTACCAGGGCAGCGCTCCTCTGTTCCCGAGACACACTGCAGAGCGCTCATAGAGGAGAAGGCAGAAGCGCTAATGTCTTCTCCTCGGCTTCCCCGCTCTCACTACAAGCCGGGGACCCTTTCTGCTCCTGCTACAGTGCACGAGCAAAACCTGTGATCCATCTGCTGTGCGGCGCTCTGTGCAGAAACACAGCTGATTGCAGGATCAGCTGTGTTTCTGCCCAGCAGGGCGGGGGCCGCAAACCATGGCTCTGGGGGCCGCAGGTTGTGCATCCCTGCTTTAAATGAATATTCCTTCCATTTATGACCTATCCACACAATGTGCTATAAATGTCTCTGGAAGCCGCACCTCGAGAGCGTGTGTCCCCTGAACTTGACACGTCTGAGGTGGCCACTGGCGGTAGCTTACAGGTGGACGTGTCTGTATGCAACTCTCCATTCACTTCTGTGGTAGGGGCATAAACAGCTGAGCATATCCTGTGGATATGCTGTAAACGTCTGAGGGGAATAAAATGGATCCTGTAAAAAAAAAAAAAACGGTTCCTGTGTATCAGTTCTGCACATTTGGCATCCGTTTGAGCCGTTTCCATCCGAGATCTGTTATTTTAGACCGAAAAAAAAGCACTACGTGGAGGACTTTTTTTTTTTTTATATCTAAAAAATGGATCTCGGGCGGAAATGGCTTAAAGGGTTTCTGTCGCCAGATTTAACCCTATAAAGCTAGCTGACATGTGCGATGTGCTAATGTCAGCTGAACCTAACCAGCCTATTCCTACTTTTATCTATTCCCCCGTTACCCCAGAAATATAACTTCTATAATATGCTAATTAGCCTCTAGGAGCAGGGGGGGCGTTGTTCCTGCTCCCAGAGGCTCCGTTCTCCCACCTTTGTCGCCTCCCTCCAAGTCCTGATTGACAGGGCCAGGCAGCGCTCGCCCTGTGCTCTGATGAAATCTCGCGCCGTTCAGTATTCGGCGCAGGCGCAGTGGGGGTAAGACGCTCGCAGGCTGCCAGCTTCCTCACCATAGGTTTATATTAGACCTGTGTGTGTCTGATTTCTTATGGAAGGGGAAACATTTTGCCCTCTTGCAGGACATGCTCTATCATGGAGTTATTCTCCTCTAGAAATGCACCCCGGTATCATGGTGGGACTTTTTGAGTTTTGCTTTCAGTCTGTATTGGCTTAAAGGGTTTCTACCACTTCGTTTTTACATATTTAGCTGTCAGACACTAGCGATCCGCTAGTGTCTGCTCTGCCAAACCATCCTAATATAACTGTTTATTGGGCAGCCGTTTCGCTAAAAATCAGACTTATATAGATATGCTAATGAGCCTCTAGGTGCTATGGGGGCGTCATTAGCACCTAGAGGCTCGGTCTACCTTCACAAAATGCCGCCGCCCAGCGCGTCCCTCCAGCCCGCCCATCTCCTCCGGAATGCGATCCTCCCCGTGCGCGTCTGTATTCGGCGCATGCGCAGTGAATGTCTGACCGCTTCCCTGCTCAGACATCTCCACTGCGCCTGTTCCTCGGAGCACTATGACGTCATCGGCGCAGGCGCTGTGGAGATGTCTGAGCAGGGCACCGAGCCTCTAGGTGCTAATGACGCCCCCATAGCACCTAGAGGCTCATTAGCATATCTATATAAGTTCGATTTTTTGCGAAACGGCTGCCCAATAAACAGTTATATTAGGATGGTTTGGGAGAGCAGACACTAGCGGATCGCTAGTGTCTGAAAGCTAATTAGGTGAAAACGAAGTGGTAGAAACCCTTTAAGGTGTGCCAAAATTACCAAAAGTCGCACTTTGTAAAATCTGGCACATTGTGAAGCAATGTCGTGGCCAAAAGTTTTGAGAATGACACAAATATTAGTTTTCCCAAATTTTTCTGCTAAACTGCTTTTAGATCTTTGTTTCAGTTGTTTCTGTGATGTAGTGAAATATAATTACACGCACTTCATACGTTTCAAAGGCTTTTATCGACAATTACATGACATTTATGCAAAGAGTCAGTATTTGCAGTGTTGGCCCTTCTTTTTCAGGACCTCTGCAATTCGACTGGGCATGCTCTCAATCAACTTCTGGGCCAATTCCTGACTGATAGCAACCCATTCTTTCATAATCACTTCTTGGAGTTTGTCAGAATTAGTGGGTTTTTGTTTGTCCACCCGCCTCTTGATGATTGACCACAAGTTCTCAATGGGATTAAGATCTGGGGACTTTCCAGGCCATGGACCCAAAATGTCAACGTTTTGCTCCCCGAGCCACTTAGTTATCACTTTTGCCTTATGGCACGGTGCTCCATCGTGCTGGAAAATGCATTGGTCTTCACCAAACTGTTGTTGGATTGTTGGAAGAAGTTGCTGTTGGAGGGTGTTTTGGTGCCATTCTTTGTTCATGGCTGTGTTTTGGGGCAAAATTGTGAGTGAGCCCACTCCCTTGGATGAGAAGCAACCCCACACATGAATGGTCTCAGGATGCTTTACTGTTGGCATGACACAGGACTGATGGTAGCGCTCACCTTTTCTTCTCCGGACAAGCCTTTTTTCAGATGCCCCAAACAATCGGAAAGAGGCTTCATCGGAGAATATGACTTTGCCCCAGTCCTCAGCAGTCCATTCACCATACTTTCTGCTGAAGATCAATCTGTCCCTGATGTTTTCTTTGGAGAGAAGTGGCTTCTTTGCTGGCCTTCTTGACACCGGGCCATCTTCCAAAAGTCTTCGCCTCACTGTACGTGCAGATGCGCTCACACCTGCCTGCTGCCATTCCTGAGCAAGCTCTGCACTGGTGGCACTCCGATCCCGCAGCTGAATCCTCTTTAGGAGACGATCCTGGCGCTTGCTGGACTTCCTTGGACGCCCTGAAGCCTTCTTAACAAGAATTGAACCTCTTTCCTTGAAGTTCTTGATGATCCTATAAATTGTTGATTGAGGTGCAATCTTAGTAGCCACAATATCCTTGCCTGTGAAGCCATTTTTATGCAACACAATGATGGCTGCCCGCGTTTCTTTGCAGGTCACCATGGTTAACAATGGAAGAACAATGATTTCAAGCATCACCCTCCTTTTAACATGTCAAGTCTGCCATTTTAACCCAATCAGCCTGACATAATGATCTCCAGCCTTGTGCTTGTCAACATTCTCACCTGAGTTAACAAGATGATTACTGAAATGATCTCAACAGGTCCTTTAATGACAGCAATGAAATGCAGTGGAAAGGTTTTTTTGGGATTAAGTTAATTTTCATGGCAAAGAAGGACTATGCAATTCATCTGATCACTCTTCATAACATTCTGGAGTATATGCAAATTGCTATTATAAAAACGTAAGCAGCAACTTTTCCATTTTCCAATATTTATGTAATTCTCAAAACTTTTGGCCACGACTGTAGAAGTACTACTCCACCTTCCTATGCCTCCCCCTACTGGAGTGATCACACTGATAAATCTGGTGTGAAACTACTGTACAGGGGATAGGATCTAAGTAGCTGATCGGTGGGGGTCCCAGCAGTACGTTACTGCTGGGGATAGTGGAGTACAGCATTCAGCTATTCCCAGTGGTCCCACAGAGAGTAAGTGTCCATTCACACGTCCGCAAGTGTTTTGCGGATCCGCAAAACAGACACCGGCCATGTGCGTTCTGCATTTTGCGGACCACACATGGCTGGCACTATGATAGAAATGCCTTTTTTTGTCCGTGTCTGCGGACAAGAATAGGACATGCTCTATTTTTTTGCAGGGCCACGGAACTGAAGTTCGGATGCGGACAGCACACTGTGTGCTGTCCGACCGAATCTTTTGCAGCCCTGTTGAAAATGAATGGGTCGGCACCCGTTCCGAAAAATTGCAGAACGGATGCGGACCCATTTTGGCGTCCAAACTTGTTACATTCCCCCCAAAAATATCTAGGGGTGAATATTGTGCCATACAGTGTGGCTTTAGCTCTGTATTACTCCATGTGTCGGAGGCCTTAGAGACCTTAGAAACCTTTAGTAGGGATGAGCGAACTTGTGTTTCAAGTTCGGCGTAGATGGTTCCAGTTATCTAACAATTCCGTTATGGATTCCGCTACCACGGACCGTAACTTACGGGATTCTTAGATAACCCGAACCTTCTACGCCAAAATTTGAAACACAAGTTCGCACAACACTATTCTTTAGTAGGAAACCAGAGTTTATATCTCAGTAGTATCTTTATCTGAAGAGTTTCCTTACGTGTGTATTATATTTCAATAAAGTGTTTCCTTTAAAAAGAAATTGTCACGGCTGTATGTGTGCAACAAGAGCATGCACAGAAAATAGAGCTACTGACCGGACCCAAACTAGGGAGGATAAAGGGTGACCCCTGTCAGACCCTCAAAAGCTCTCCCTATGCTGCTAAGCCCATGCCCGGATCCAAATGGTGGAAGGAGGCATGCCCGCGTACCTAAGACTGATGACCACTGTAACCCCTACAATAGTGGAAGGGGCACGGCCACCGGTGCCCTGCTCAGTATATGGAGGGAACCGTGGTCGCCTCGGATCCAGTCAGAAAACACACAGATACACAGCAATGTCTGCACACTTAGCTGAAGGGCTGCAGCCGCAGTGAAGACGGATCCAAAGACAGGCTGGCAATATCCGGAGTACTTGCTGCAGCAGAACACAGGTCCAGTGAAAGGATAGCATACAAGGGAAGATACTCAAGCAAGAGCTACAACCCAAATGAGAAATATAATCCACACCTACAATAGGAGGAGGGGGAATATAAAGGCAGGGAAATCAAACGGAGGAGAAACAGCTGGGAGGAAGGAAACAGAAAACTCCTCCCAGCTCTAGTAGTGACATCATTACAGGGGTGGAGAAACAGAGCTGTGAGAACGTCCCAAAGCTCTGGTAGTGACAGTACCCCCCCTCTACGGGTGGACTCCGGACACCCAGGACCCACCTTCTCAGGATGAGCCCTATGAAATGCCCTGATGAGGCGAGTGGCTTTAATGTCCGACACCGGAACCCACATCCTCTCCTCAGGACCATAACCCTTCCAATGAACGAGGTACTGGAGAGAACTGCGGACAATGCGAGAGTCCACAATTCTGGAAACCTCAAACTCCAGATTGCCATCAACCAAAATCGGAGGAGGAGGCAAAGAGGAGGGTACCGTGGGCTGGACATATGGTTTTAAGAGAGATATGTGAAATACATTATGTATCTTCCAAACCCGTGGAAGATCAAGACGGAAGGCAACAGGATTGATGACTGACAAGATTTTATAAGGCCCAATAAACTTGGGACCCAATTTCCAGGAGGGAACCTTCAGTTTAATATTTCTTGTAGACAACCACACCAGATCACCCACACTCAGGTCCGGACCAGGCACACGTCTCTTATCAACCACACGCTTATACTTCTCACTCATCTTTCTAAGATTACTCTGAATCTTTTGCCAAATGGTAGACAAAGACAAGGAAAATCTCTCCTCCTCAGGCAAACCAGAAAGAGCCCCTCCCGAGAATGTCCCAAACTGCGGATGGAACCCATATGCACCAAAGAATGGCGACTTATCAGAAGATTCCTGACGGCGGTTGTTCAGAGCAAACTCAGCAAGAGGGAGAAATGAACACCAATCCTCCTGGTTCTCTGCCACGAAACAGCGCAAATATGTCTCCAGATTCTGATTGAGGCGCTCAGTCTGACCATTCGACTGCGGGTGAAAAGCAGAAGAGAAGGACAGCCGAACCCCCAGGCGAGAACAGAAAGCCTTCCAGAACCTGGACACAAACTGCGTGCCTCTATCGGAAACAATATCAGAGGGAATGCCATGCAATTTAACAATATGGTCGACAAAAGCTTGCGCCAACGTTTTAGCATTGGGTAAACCAGGGAAAGGTACGAAATGAGCCATCTTGCTAAAACGGTCCACCACCACCAGGATCACCGACTTCCCTGAGGAACGAGGAAGATCCGTGATAAAGTCCATGGACAGGTGTGTCCAAGGACGGGAAGGTATGGGTAACGGGAGAAGGGAACCTGAAGGCCGTGAACGAGGGACCTTAGCGCGAGCGCACGTCTCACAAGCAGCCACAAAACCCTCCACCGACTTACGAAGAGCCGGCCACCAAAATCTCCGAGCAATGAGATCTACCGTGGCTCTACTCCCGGGGTGACCAGCAAGAACAGTATCATGATGCTCCTTGAAGAGTTTGTGACGTAGCTCAGGAGGCACAAACAACTTCCCAGAAGGACAACGGGCAGGTGCCTCAGTCTGGGCAGCCTGGACCTCGGCCTCCAAATCCGAATATAGAGCAGAAACAACTACCCCCTCCGCCAAAATGGGACCCGGGTCCTCGGAGTTTCCTCCTCCCGGAAAACAGCGAGAGAGAGCATCAGCCTTCACATTTTTGATCCCAGGGCGGAATGTGACGACAAAATTGAATCTGGAGAAGAACAGAGACCATCTGGCCTGTCTCGGATTCATACGCCTGGCCGATTCCAAGTATGCCAGATTCTTATGGTCGGTAAAAACGGTGATAGGGTGCCTGGCCCCCTCCAACCAATGGCGCCATTCCTCGAAAGCCAACTTGATGGCCAACAACTCCCTATCTCCCACATCATAGTTTTTCTCTGCCGGGGAGAGTTTTTTACAGAAAAAGGCACAGGGTCGCCATTTGGCAGGAGAAGGGCCCTGGGACAAAACCGCACCCACACCCACCTCGGAAGCATCCACCTCAACAATAAAAGGTAAGGAAACATCGGGATGCACCAAGACGGGAGCAGATGCAAAACTCTCTTTAATCTTAGAAAAGGCTGCAAGCGCCTCCTCCGACCAAGAGAAAAAATCGGCCCCCTTTTTTGTCATGTCAGTGAGGGGTTTGACCACAGAGGAATAATTCAAAATGAACTTTCTGTAATAGTTCGCAAAACCCAAAAAGCGCATCAATGCCTTCTGATTCTCAGGAAGCTCCCACTCAAGTACAGCACGGACCTTCTCCGGATCCATACGAAAACCAGAAGCAGAGAGGAGAAAACCCAGAAATTGAATCTCCGATACCATAAAAACACATTTCTCCAGCTTGGCGTACAATTTATTTTCCCGCAGAATCTGCAGAACCTGAAAAAGATGATCCTGATGGGTCTGAACATCAGGGGAAAAAATCAAAATATTATCAAGATACACCAATACAAATTTCCCCATTAAATGGTAGAAAATACTGTTAACAAAATGCTGAAAGACGGCCGGAGCATTCATCAGGCCGAAAGGCATAACGAGATTCTCGAAATGCCCGTTAGGGGTATTAAAGGCCGTTTTCCATTCATCCCCCTCTCTGACCCTGACCAGGTTGTACGCGCCTCTCAAATCCAATTTGGAAAAAACCTTGGCCCCAACAATTTGGTTGAAGAGGTCCGGGATCAGAGGAAGGGGATAGGGATCGCGAATCGTGATACGGTTCAGCTCCCTAAAATCTAGGCAAGGTCTCAGAGAGCCATCTTTTTTTTTAACAAAAAAAAACCCAGCGGCAACAGGTGATTTTGAGGGACGAATATGCCCCTTATCGAGACTCTCGGAGATGTAGGTTTGCATTGCGATTCTTTCCGGTTGTGAGAGATTGTAGAGGCGAGCTTTTGGCAGCTTGGCGCCGGGAATGAGGTTAATGGGACAGTCAAACTCCCGGTGAGGAGGTAGCTCCTGAACACCGCTCTCGGAAAACACGTCCGAGAAATCAGAGAGAAATGATGGCACAGTTTTAGTAGACACCTCTGCAAAAGTCGCTGTAAGACAATTCTCTCTACAAAAGTCACTCCACTCATTTATTTGCCTTCCTTGCCAATCAATAGTGGGGTTATGTCTAGTGAGCCAGGGTAACCCCAAAACTAGAGGAGAAGGCAATCCGTTAAGGACAAAACAAGATATATCCTCCACATGAGTGTCACCTACGGCTAACCGGATATTGTGAACAATGCCCTTCAGAGATCTCTGTGAGAGTGGAGCAGAGTCAATAGCAAAAACAGGTATATCCTTTTCTAATGTGCAAACCTGAAAACCATGCATGGCTACAAATTGAGTGTCAATAAGATTGACGGCCGCTCCACTATCAACAAAAATCTCACAAGAAATGATTTTGCTCTCTAGCGCCACCCTGGCAGACAGGAGAAAACGGGAACTGCAGGTCAGAGGAAAAGCATCAATTCCTACATCAACTTTGCCCAAAGTAGCAGATGAAGCAGAGTTTGATGATTTACCTTTTGAGGTTTTTCTCTTATTATCGCTCTTAGTACAGTTCAAGAATCTCCTAGACGGACAAACATTTGCCAAATGACCTATGCCCCCACAACAAAAACACACCATACTCTGAGGACTAAATCCTCTTTTATCAGGGGCAAGTCGACCTAGCTGCATGGGCTCCTCCTCAGAGGGGAGCGAGACAGGATGAGGCCCCTGCACACTGAATGAGTCCGCACCACTGCCCCTAGACTGACAATGGCTGGACAGAGAGGTCTCGTTTCTTTCTCTTAGACGACTGTCAAGGCGTACCGCCAATGACATGGCAGACTCTAAGGACGTTGGTCTCTCATGGAAAGCAAACGCATCTTTCAATCTCTCTGAGAGACCATGACAGAACTGACTCCGGAGTGCAGCATCATTCCAACCTGAATCAGCTGCCCATCTCCGAAATTCAGAACAATAAAGCTCCGCAGACAGTTTGCTCTGGCATAAAAAACGTAAGTTAGATTCGGCCAGAGCAACACGATCCAGGTCATCATATATCTGCCCCAGGGCCACAAAAAATCCTTCCACGGATCGAAGGGAGGGATCCCCTGATGGCAGCGAAAAAGCCCAAGTCTGAGCATTACCCCTGAGCAGGGAGATGACAATCCTCACCCTCTGCTCCTGATTACCAGAGGAATGTGGACACAAGCAAAAATGGAGTTTGCATGCCTCTCTGAAGCGAACAAAACTCTCACTGCCCCCGGAGAACGTTTCCGGAAGTGAGACCTTTGGCTCGCAACAGACTCCATGGGCCGGAGCAGAGCCCAATACTTGAAGCTGAGTCATAGATTGACGGAGATCCGCTACCTCCAAAGAAAGACCCTGCATGCGGTCAACCAGGCCAGAAAGCGGATCTATGTCAAAAAAGACGGTTTTGGTGGATTATAATGTCACGGCTGTATGTGAGCAACAAGAGCATGCACAGAAAATAGAGCTACTGACCGGACCCAAACTAGGGAGGATAAAGGGTGACCCCTGTCAGACCCTCAAAAGCTCTCCCTATGCTGCTAAGCCCATGCCCGGATCCAAATGGTGGAAGGAGGCATGCCCGCGTACCTAAGACTGATGACCACTGTAACCCCTACAATAGTGGAAGGGGCACGGCCACCGGTGCCCTGCTCAGTATATGGAGGGAACCGTGGTCGCCTCGGATCCAGTCAGAAAACACACAGATACACAGCAATGTCTGCACACTTAGCTGAAGGGCTGCAGCCGCAGTGAAGACGGATCCAAAGACAGGCTGGCAATATCCGGAGTACTTGCTGCAGCAGAACACAGGTCCAGTGAAAGGATAGCATACAAGGGAAGATACTCAAGCAAGAGCTACAACCCAAATGAGAAATATAATCCACACCTACAATAGGAGGAGGGGGAATATAAAGGCAGGGAAATCAAACGGAGGAGAAACAGCTGGGAGGAAGAAACAGAAAACTCCTCCCAGCTCTAGTAGTGACATCATCACAGGGGTGGAGAAACAGAGCTGTGAGAACGTCCCAAAGCTCTGGTAGTGACAGAAATTCTCACATTGTGTTCTTTTCTACATTTAGATTTATCAAATGTGAAAAATATTACTTTCACGACCACGTCGAAGGATTGTGATTGAAGTCATAGTTGCAACAGAAGTTTTTTAACACCTTAAAGAGAACCTGTTACCGTGAAAATACAATATAAGCTCCATGCAGCACATTATAGAGCAGGAGGAGCTGAGCAGATTGATATATAGTCTTATGGAAAAAGTTTCAGTAAAACTTGAAATTTAGTAATCTAAATCTCTGCTCATTCTGGGCTGTGAAGTCCAGGAGGCGGTCCTATCAGTGACTGACCGCTATCTGTGTATACACAGTCATAGAGGGAAGCCTGTCAATCAATGATAGGACCGCCTCCTTGACTTCAAAGCCCAGAATGAGCAGGAATTTAGAAGAATAAAATATAAGTTACACTGTATCTTTTCCCACTAATCTATATATCAATCTGCTCAGCTCCTCCTGCTCTATAACATGCTGCCTGCAGCTAAAACATCATGTTCAATGTGACAGGTTACCTTAAAGAGGTTTTCAAAGACATAGATATTGATGAACTATCCTCTTGATAGGTAATAACTATCAGATCGGTGGGGGTCTGTCAGCTCTCACCCCCACTGGTCAGCTGTTGCCAGAAGCCCCTGGCTCTGGATACTATACAGTAGACCGAGCCCACAGCAGAAGGGTCTGTCCACTTTATAGTGGTCGTCCTGGGTACTGCAGCTAAGGGCCTATTCAGAAGAATGGGTGCCATCTACTATATTGCGCTGCAGCTGCCCAAAACAGCTGATGAATGGTGGTGTTGGACCTTCACCGATCTGATACTGATTGACCTAATCTGAGCATACATCATCAATATCTCAGTCCTAGTAAAATGGTTTAGGCCCTATCCGTGTGCCGACCAAGCCCATATTGCAGCCTGCAAACAGCGGGTCCGCAATATACAGGCTCCGGCCGGTGTTTCACGGATGTGGACCCATTCACTTCAATGGGTCCACAATCCAGAAGGTACGGTGCGGTGCTATGGAATGCTTCTGTGGCATTTCGGTCTGTGCCTCTGCACTGCAAAAAAAAATAGAACATACTTTATTTTTTTAGCGGTGCGGACAGATCGCGGACCCATTTAACTTGAATGGGTCTGCATCCGTCAGCAACGGCCACATGGACAGTGCATGAGCTTTGGAGACAGCAATTTGCGGTCCCCAATGCACGGCATGGGCAGCACACGTTCATGTGCATGAGGGATTTTTCAGTATTGATGACCAGTCTTCAGATTGATGGGGGTCTGACTCCCGACACCCCTGCCAATCAGCTGTTTGAAAGGGTCGCAGCAGTTGTGCGAGGGCTGCTTCTTCTTCAATGTTTACCTGCAAGTCATCGACATTATAGCGGCGGTGCAGGGTAATTACAACTGCTCTGTCCCTCTCCAAGTGAATGGAGTTTTATATGTCAAGGCGCTACAATTACAATGTGGTGCCGTGATATACCTCAATATGAGATGGTTCCACTTTCCCTTTTGCACAATAGGTAAGTAGCCTGCCGGACTTACTGCTGTAACCAAATAAGTCAGTGTCAATGTTCAGACTTTGGAAACTCTTTCTACAGTCTGTCCAATCCTCAAATGTGTGTTTGGTCCAAACTACAAAGAAGACAGATTTACAACAGTTTCAGGATTGAAAAAGTAACAATGGGTCCTAGACTTAGTTGGTGATCCTATAAGATGCGGTGTACCAGGGCATTTACATTAAAACGTGTGGTATACCTCGCGCTATAGTAGTACCGGCTGGCTTTATTGCTGGGGGTTTTCATCTTTGGGTACTTAATATCCAGAAAGGTGGTGACCTGGACATTGTCCCCACACCCTTGTCTTCAGGTCATAGCTGCTGGCGCGTTGCTAGTGTGAGAAGAATCCAAAGACCAGGGTCAATACTACCAATGGACTGGGTTGTAGTCTTCAGGAAAAGCCAAAGATAGGGGTCTTTATACTGGTCTGTTGACTCTTGGAAAACCAGGGGAGTGGACTGGGGTACAGGAGTCACCATTACCCGGGGATTTGGCATCCCAGAGCAAAGAGCTGCCAGAATGACAGACCCTAAAATATAGACTAATGGGACGAATGGGACAAGGAGGCCACTGGTCTGTGCCCTCCAGCTGTGTGGAGCCATGGCTAGTTACTATTGGTATCAATCACTGCTTACTGAAAACAACATTTATAGTTTGGTCAAAGGCTTAAAATGGCGATACAGTAGCATGTGCTCTACGATCGTATAAAGTGGTTTTCCAGAATTTTAATTCTCAGGATAGGTCATCAATATCAGATCGGCGGGGGTTTGACACCCAGCACCCCCACCGATCAGCTCCGTGCAAGCGCAGCCTTCCCTTCGTTGTTTACCTGCTCGCCGTCGACATTGCAGTGGTGAGCAGGTGTAATTACACGCCGTCCCACTCACTTCTATGGGACGGCTCCCTCCTATACAATTGAAAACTACAGAGCCGTCCCATAGAAGTGAATGTGATGTAGACGACGAGCAGGTAAACAATGAAGGGAAGGCTGCGTTCTCTTCAACCTGCTGATCGGTGGGGGTGCCGGGTGTTAAACCCCTGCCGATCCTATATTGATGACCTATCCTGAGGATAGGTCATCAATATTAAAATCCCAGAAAACCCCTTTAAGTTGTGGCCTCTCAGACCATAGACTACAGATACTGAGGCAGACAACATGTTATAGGAACACCTTGTCATTTTTTTGTAATATTCCTGGTGGAAAGCAGCATTTCAGTGAAAGAACTGTCGTGGTTGAAATTGCTTATTAATCTTGAATTGTTGGATAATCCAAGGGGTCAAGTGCCAAGGGGAGCCCATTGAAATGGAGAGTGGTATAATTTTAATAGAGCTGAGGGGAGGATGTGATCATTGAGTGTGGAGAGACAAAATTTCACACTGGATTGTACGGCTGCTGAGCCGTCATGTATACATCCTATTCTTATTCCTGGGTCATGGCCAATGTCCCACTAGGGTTGGGCGATATCAAAAACATTCCCACAATAACTATATTAAGAAATTTATCGCGATAACGATATGTATCGCGATAAATACCCATTTAAAAGAAAAAAACACTTGGCCACAAGCAGACATTATACTGTATGGGGCAGCCACAAGGAGACATTATACTGTATGGGGCAGCCACAAGGAGACATTATACTGTATGGGGCAGCCACAAGGAGACATTATACTGTATGGGGGCCACAATGAGACATTATACTGTATAGGGGCCACAAGGAGACGTTATACTGTATGGGGGCAGCCACAAGGAGACATTATACTGTATGGGGGCAGCCACAAGGAGACATTATACTGTATGGGGGCCACAAGGAGACGTTATACTGTATGGGGCAGCCACAAGGAGACGTTAAACTGTATGGGGCAGCCACAAGGAGACGTTATACTGTATGGGGCAGCCACAAGGAGACGTTATACTGTATGGGGGCAGCCACAAGGAGACGTTATACTGTATGGGGCAGCCACAAGGAGACGTTATACTGTATGGGGGCAGCCACAAGGAGACGTTATACTGTATGGGGCAGCCACAAGGAGACGTTATACTGTATGGGGCAGCCACAAGGAGACGTTATACTGTATGGGGCAGCCACAAGGAGACGTTATACTGTATGGGGCAGCCACAAGGAGACGTTATACTGTATGGGGCAGTCACAAGGAGACGTTATACTGTATGGGGCAGTCACAAGGAGACGTTATACTGTATGGGGCAGCCACAAGGAGACGTTATGCTGTATGGGGCAGCCACAAGGAGACGTTATACTGTATGGGGCAGTCACAAGGAGACGTTATACTGTATGGGGGCAGCCACAAGGAGACGTTATACTGTATGGGGCAGTCACAAGGAGACGTTATGCTGTATGGGGCAGTCACAAGGAGACGTTATGCTGTATGGGGCAGCCACAAGGAGACGTTATACTGTATGGGGCAGCAGCAGCCACAAGGAGACGTTATCTGTATGGGGCACTGTCTGGGGCGGCTACAAGGAGACATTACTGTATGGGGGCAGCCACAATGAAACATTATACTGTGTGGGGGCAAGCACGAGGTGACATTATACTGACATATGGTGGCCCCCAATAAAAGAATGTCTTGTGGCCACCATACAGTAATGTCTTCTTGTTGGTCATGTATTGTGTGGGGTAGTGGGGAAGGACTCATTCCCTAATGCCTGCTATTTCAATGTGCAGTAGTGCGGTGCAGCTTGCAGGCAGGAAGGAGTAGGCCAGAGTCAGACTCAGACATGGCCGCAGTGGAAGACATACATGGTCACCGTCTTGGCAGACATTACACCTTTATTCACTCAGGTCGGGGCCGGCTGTAATATATATTAGGGTCTCTCTCTCCACTCGCAGGCGAAGTTGTGAACTCTGTGGGGGTTGGACTCGGTCTCGGAGTAACTTAAGAGACTTTTCTGCCACTCGCTCTGATTCAGACGTTGGTGGGCGGAGACTTCATTATAGGAGCGAGGAGGAGTCGGGGCGGCCGCTGCGGGCAGTAATTGTACTGGTGGTATTCAAACATTCAGGGGCGGGCAGCTGCAGACGCAGATTTTGAAGTGGTCAGCGCACATGACCGTATCTATGACGTCTCAAAATACCGTGGTTATTAGGAAACAGCAATATGGCGGTTTCCTAATACCACGGTATATCGCCAAGACCGGTATATCGCTTAACCCTATGTCTCACCCCAGCATACAGTTGCATCTGTCCTCGCGAGGTGTCAGATCAATGAGGAGAGACTATGGCTAGGCAACCCCTTTAATTGTAGATGCGAGCACTTCAAGATCTGTGAGCTTTGGTCAGGACCAGACTGTAACCTGAAAGCATCCTTGGAAGGAAAACCACACAAGCCCTCATACAGAACTAATAATAAGAATCATTTATGCTCATGACTCCTTTAGACACTTTACAGTATGTAGTTTTACAGTGTTACCGATCAAAAAAAGAAAGGGCCCCACTGAGTCAAAGAGCATAGTCACCAGGACCTGTTACATGTCCTAAGGGCTCATTCAGACAACCATATGTGTTTTGCAGTTCTGCAAAACATGGATACCGGCCGTGTGCGTTCCGCAATTTGCGGCGCGCCCATGGCCAGCCCTATGATAAAAATGCCTATTCTTGTCTGCAACTGCGGACAAGAATAAAACATGCTCTTTTTTGCCGAGCCACGGAATGGAGTTATGGATTGCGGACGGCACACTTTTTTTGCGGCCCCGTTGAAATGAATGGGTTCGAATCCTTCTGCAAAATTGCAGAATGGATGCGGACACATAAATACGGTCATGCAAATGAGCCCTGACAAAAAGAAGAAAAGAAAGCGACAATTTGGGGCTTTGTTGAAAAGCATGGGCTTGATATGTTAATTTAGTGTTTTGATGGGATGTGTGGTACCGCCTGGCCACATTCATGGCTCTTTACAATCTAAAGGGTATGTGTTAGCTGCCCCATGTTATACAGGTTTTCTGGGAGTGTAATATTAATGGCCTTAGGGTAGGCCTTCAGATCAGTTGAGGTCAGACGCCACAGAAATTGCGCCCTTTCATTGTTTATCATGGCTGTTGTGGGTACTGCAGCTCGTTCAAGTGAATGGAACTGAGATGCATCACTAGGCACAGCCACTGCCAAATGTATGACACTGTGTTTAAACCTAGTCAACCAATAGTCTAGTCCTGGAAGACTCCTTTAACCTTAAGGGAATTTAAGTATCTGAGCCTGTTCCATACACAATGGGTGGCAACCGTTCTGTGCAGCTGACAGACATCTGCAGTGGCTGGGATTGGAGGTAACTATGATCCCAACTAGTGATGAGCTAATTGTTTCTAAACAAATCACATTCCTTATGAGTTTCACATAAATTTGTAGCTGCAAGCAGCGTTTTTCTGTCCACTGTAGGATGTGGAGCAAGACGTCATGAACTGAAAGTCAATGGGGGACGGATCAGTTTTCTATTGTGTCCAAGAAAACGGATCCGTCCCTATTGACTTACATTGTGTGTCAGGACGGATCAGTTTTCTCTGACACAATAGAAAACGGGTCCGTCCCCCATTGACTTTCAATGGAGTTCATGACTGATCCGTCGTGGCTATTTTAAAGATAATACAACCGGATCCGTTCATAACGGATGCAGATGGTTGTATCATCAGAACGGAAGCGTTTTTGCTGATCCATGACAGATCCAGCAAAAATGCTGGTGTGAAAGTAGCTTTAGGCTAGGTCTACACGACGACATTTGTCGCGCGACAATTTTTATAATGATAGTCTACGGTATGTTGTCGCACTGCGACATGCTGCGACGCGACAGTCACAAAAAATCCATTCCATTGCGACACCATAGACCAGGGATCAGCAACCTCCGGCACTCCAGCTGTTCTGAAACTACAACTCCCAGAATCCTCCTTTCACTTCTGTGGGAGTTACAAGAACAGCCAAGTAAGTTTGCATGCTGGGAGTTGTAGTTTCACAGCAGCTGGAGTGCCGAAGGTTGCTGATCCCTGCCATAGACTATCATTATAAAAAATTGTCGCGCGACAAAATGTTGCGCGACACATGTTGCAGTGTAGCTGTGCCCTATGTGTCACACGACTTATTGTTGTCGTGTAGACCTAGCCGTACTCTATTGAGTACGTATAAATACTTATTGCTGGTTTATTCACAGGCACAATTTGATTATAAAGACACCATTAATATGTATTAGCTTTCTAAGCATAAAAAACTCTATTCTTAGTATAGTAAGGCTATAGCCTTTTATTATGGGTAATTGAGGGAGAGAAAAAAAAACTAAAGAAAAAAAAACTTAAAGGGTTTCTATCACTTCGTATGCCATAATTAGCTCTCAGACACTAGCGATCCGCTAGTGTCTGCTCTGGCCAACCATCCTAATATAAGAGCTTTTTGGGCAGCCGTTTTGCTAAAAAAATAACTTTTATAAATATGCTAATGAGCCTCTAGGTGCTATGTGGGCGTCATTAGCACCTAGAGGCTCCGTCTACCTTCATACACAGCCACCGCCCAGCGCGTCCCTCCAGCCCGCCCATCTCCTGATGAATGCGATCCTCCGTGTGACGCAACGGACGAATTCTCGCGCATGCGCCGTGCGCGGCTGTATTCGGCGCATGCACAGAGAATGTCTGACCGCTTCCCTGCTCAGACATCTCCACTGCGCCTGTTCCTTGGAGCACTATGACGTCATCGGCGCAGGCGCAGTGGAGATGTCTGAGCAGGGAAGCGGTCAGACATTCTCTGCGCATGCGCCGAATACAGCCGCGCATGGCGCATGCGCGAGAATTCGTCCGTTGCGTCACACGGAGGATCGCATTCATCAGGAGATGGGCGGGCTGGAGGGACGCGCTGGGCGGTGGCTGTGTATGAAGGTAGACGGAGCCTCTAGGTGCTAATGACGCCCACATAGCACCTAGAGGCTCATTAGCATATTTATAAAAGTTATTTTTTTAGCAAAACGGCTGCCCAAAAAGCTCTTATATTAGGATGGTTGGCCAGAGCAGACACTAGCGATCCGCTAGTGTCTGAGAGCTAATTATGGCATACGAAGTGATAGAAACCCTTTAAAATCCTTCCTGGAATTTGAACAAAAATATAAACGCAACACTTTCGGTTTTGCTCCCATTTTGCATGAGCTGAACTCAAAGATCTGAAACATTTTCTACATACACAAAAGACCCATTACTCTCAAATATTGTTCACAAATCTGTCTAAATCTGTGTTAGTGAGCACTTCTCCTTTGCCGAGATAATCCATTCCACCTTACAGGTGTGGCATATCAAGGTGCTGATTAGACAGCATGAATATTGCACAGGTGTGCCTTAGACTGCCCACAATAAAAGACCACTCTGAAATTTTCACAGTTTTGCCTTACTGGGGGTCAGAAAACCGGTTAGTATCTGGTGTGGCCACCATTTGCCTTATGCAGTGCAACACATCTCTGTCGCATAGAGTTGATCAGGTTGTTGATTGTGGCCTGTGGAATGTTGGTCCACTCCTCTTCAGTAGCTGTGCGAAGTTACAGAATATTGGCAGGAACTGGAACACGCTGTCATATACGCCGATCCTGAGCATCCCAAACATGCTCAATGAGTGACATTTCCGGTGAGTATGCTGGCCATGCAAGAACTGGGATGTTTTCAGCTTCCAGGAATTGTGTACAGATCCTTGCAATATGGGGCCGTGCATTAACATTCTGCAACATGAGGTGATGGTTGTGGATGAATGGCACAACAGTGGGCCTCAGGATCTCGTCACGGTATCTCTGTGCATTCAAAATGCCATCAATAAAATACACCTATGTTTGTTGTCCATAACATACACCTGCCCATACCATAACCGCACCGCCACCATGGGCCATTCGATCCACGTTGATCCAACGTTGACGTCAGCAAACCGCTCACCCATGCGATGCCACACACTCTGTCTGCCATCTGCCCTGAACATTGAAAACCGGGACTCATCCGTGAACAGATGTTCCAGACGCCATCGAATGTGAGCATTTGCCCACTCAAGTCCAGACCTCGATGAGGACAATGAGCATGCAGATGAGCTTCCCTGAGACGGTTTCTGACAGTTTGTGCAGAAATTCTTTGGTTATGCAAACCGATTATTGCTGCAGCTGTCCGGGTGGCTGGTCTCAGACGATCATGGAGGTGAACATGCTGGATGTGGAGGTCCTGGGCTGGTGTGGTTACACGTGGTCTGCGGTTGTGAGGCCGGTTGGATGTACTGCCAAATTCTCTGAAACTCCTTTGGAGACGGCTTATGGTAGAAAAATGAACATTCATTGCACGGGCAACAGCTCTGGTAGACATTCCTGCAGTCAGCATGCCAATTGCACGCTCCCTCAAACGTTGCGACATCTGTGGCATTGTGCTGTGTGATCAAACTCCACGTTTCAGAGTGGTCTTTTATTGTGGGCAGTCTAAGGCACACCTGTGCAATATTCATGCTGTCTAATCAGCACCTTGATATGCCACACCTGTGAGGTGGGATGGATTATCTCAGCAAAGGAGAAGTGCTCACTAACACAGATTTAGACAGATTTGTGAACAATATTTGAGAGTAATGGGTCTTTTGTGTATGTAGAAAATGTTTCAGATCTTTGAGTTCAGCTCATGCAAAATGGGAGCAAAACCGAAAGTGTTGTGTTTAGATCTTTGTTCAGTGTGTATGTAATATATATATATATATATATATATATATATATATATACACTCACCTAAAGAATTATTAGGAACACCTGTTCTATTTCTCATTAATGCAATTATCTAGTCAACCAATCACATGGCAGTTGCTTCAATGCATTTAGGGGGGTGGTCCTGGTCAAGACAATCTCCTGAACCCCAAACTGAATGTCAGAATGGGAAAGAAAGGTGATTTAAGCAATTTTGAGCATGGCATGGTTGTTGGTGCCAGACGGGCCGGTCTGAGTATTTCACAATCTGCTCAGTTACTGGGATTTTCACGCACAACCATTTCTAGGGTTTACAAAGAATGGTGTGAAAAGGGAAAAACATCCAGTATGCGGCAGTCCTGTGGGCAAAAATGCCTTGTGGATGCTAGAGGTCAGAGGAGAATGGGCCGACTGATTCAAGCTGATAGAAGAGCAACGTTGACTGAAATAACCACTCATTACAACCGAGGTATGCAGCAAAGCATTTGTGAAGCCACAACACGCACAACCTTGAGGCGGATGGGCTACAACAGCAGAAGACCCCACCGGGTACCACTCATCTCCACTACAAATAGGAAAAAGAGGCTACAATTTGCACGAGCTCACCAAAATTGGACTGTTGAAGACTGGAAAAATGTTGCTTGGTCTGATGAGTCTCGATTTCTGTTGAGACATTCAAATGGTAGAGTCCGAATTTGGCGTAAACAGAATGATAACATGTATCCATCCTCTGGCTACTTCCAGCAGGATAATGCACCATGTCACAAAGCTCGAATCATTTCAAATTAGTTTCTTGAACATGGCAATGAGTTCACTGTACTAAAATGGCCCCCACAGTCAACAGATCTCAACCCAATAGAGCATCTTTGGGATGTGGTGGAACGGGAGCTTCGTGCCCTGGATGTGCATCCCTCAAATCTCCATCAACTGCAAGATGCTATCCTATCAATATGGGCCAACATTTCTAAAGAATGCTATCAGCACCTTGTTGAATCAATGCCACGTAGAATTAAGGCAGTTCTGAAGGCAAAAGGGGGTCCAACACCGTATTAGTATGGTGTTCCTAATAATTCTTTAGGTGAGTGTATATCTTCTGTTCTCAACATGGTAATGCTATAGTAAGTAGTGTATATGATATGTTCATGCAAGGACATGTGATGTCTAGCCCTGTCTTTCAAGGGGAAGGGGGGGGGGGGGGGTGTTACAAATCAGCGCTCAAAGGATTCAGCCCTGCCCTCTGGTGATCAGGTGTGCACATTTATATATGAATAGAAGCGCTCATATCTCTGCAGCTGTTTAACATACAGACAAAAGAAGGGTATCATTTTAACCTTACCAGGCTGTCTGCCTAGTTTTAGGGTTGATCATGCTGACTGAGGCTCTTTAAACGTGTTGCATTATGCCAATAACACAATTTGTATACCTGTGTTATAGAACACATAGTCCATAGCAGACAAATTACTGCATTTTTGTAAAAAAATTACAATTATTGTTGAACCTGTGATATAAGATGCATAGCTCAAAAATATTTCAGCACAAATGCTGCATTATTCCTAACAGCAGCAGGGCAGAGCATTGCTCCCACTCCACCTCCCTCCTATCATGTGTAACTTGAAGTGCTGCCATGTTGTTAGAGCTATCGGCCTGTGTGACTGTAGCCACACAACTGATCACTTGCTAAGGTGTATCAAGCAGCAAACATTCCGCTGATTGTTTCCCCGCCAAATCCAACTGGGTAAGGTGGTCAGCGACAACGGCAGAAACATTGTGGGCAGCTGATGGCACAGACTACTAATGGCACTAGGGGGAAACAGGTGGCATTGGGGAACTTGATGGCACTGGGGGGGGGGGGGGGGCGCATGGCACAGAGGACTGATGGCACTGGGGGAGCTGATGGAATGGACTGGGCTGATATAGCTGAGGACTAATGGCACGGGGTCTGATGAGTTTTTATATAGGAAAACATTCTTTTAATTAGTTTTTTCTTGTTAGAGTACTCGATTAATCGTTGGATTAATTAATAGAATGCTTTATTACTACAATAATCAATATTCGATACCCAAACAATAGAACTACGACTCCAATTAGAAGTACAAAAATTCTCTTTAGTAAATAAACACAATCACATTGTCATAAAAACAGCAGTAAACAGGTATGTCGTAGTGAGGAAAGACCCGAGGAGAACCGGGGGATCGACACACATGGGCTCACATAAGTTAGTAAAGAGCGTCGCAACAAAGCCAAAAAAAGAAAAGAAAAAGTAACTCTGGATGGTTAAATCCAATGAGAATATACATAGGCAGTGTTGAAATAAAGACAAGCTCAGAAAAAGTTCCCAGTATTAGTGCGCCGATCCCTCAGTCTCCTGACGTGTGCTGTCTGCATTTTCCACAGACAGCACAGGTATACATTGATTTTGATGTATTTCAGTATTTTTTTAATGAACGTAGGTCAGTGAAAAAATCTGAGGCTACTTTGGTCTGTGATGCGGACCCAACACGCCCATTATAGTCTATGGGTCCATGAAAAAACACGGACATAACACGGACATGTGTTTGCTCTGTTTTTCACTGAAGATCCTTTTGAAATTAATTTTCCGCTGGGCAGTGTCCGTGACATACACTTGATACATATAGGGCAATAAACGGACACACGGATCAAACACGGACATCTTCACGGACCGAACACGGACTGAAATTCATAAAAATTAACATGAAATTACATATTTTCCTAAAAAAAATGTCCTAGGAGACACCAGAGTGTCATATACCAATTTTCAGGCCAATTGGAGCATATCGAGGGTTGTAGTCAATGGGGTATATCCAGACCATGGTCTTGTTACCAGTAGGGTACTTTAGGGATCTGTTCTGGGACCCATATTGTTTAATATCTTTATCAGCGAAATTGCAGAAGGCCTTGATGGTAAGGTGTGTCTTTTTGCTGATGACACAAAGATTTGTAACAGGGTTGATGTTCCTGGAGGGATACACCAAATGGAAAAGGATTTAGGAAAACTAGAGGAATTGTCAAAAATCTGGCAACTAAAATTTAAATGTTGATAAGTGCAAGATAATGCACCTGGGGCATAAAAACCCAAGAGCAGAATATAAAATCAGTGATCCAGTCCTAACCTCAGTATCTGAGGAAAGGGATTTAGGGGTCATTATTTCAGAAGACTTAAAGGTAGGCAGACAATGTCATAGAGCAGCAGCAAATACTAGCAGAATGCTTGGGTGTATAGGGAGAGGCAATACCAGTAGAAGTGGGAGGTGCTCATGCCGCTCTACAGAGCACTAGTGAGACCTCATTTGGAGTATTGTGCTCAGTACTGGAGTCCATATCTCCAGAAGGATATTGATACTTTGGAGAGAGTTCAGAGAAGAGCTACTAAACTAGTACATGGATTACAGGATAAAACTTACCAGGAAAGATTAAAGGACCTTAACATGTATAGCTTGGAAGAAAGACGAGACAGAGGGGATATGATAGAAACTTTTAAATACATAAAGGGAATCAACAAGGTAAAAGAGGAGAGAATATTTAAAAGAAGAAAAACTGCTACAAGAGGACATAGTTTTAAATTAGAGGGGCAAAGGTTTAAAAGTGATATCAGGAAGTATTACTTTACTGAGAGAGTAGTGGATGCATGGAATAGCCTTCCTGCAGAAGTGGTAGCTGCAAATACAGTGAAGGAGTTTAAGCATGCATGGGATAGGCATAAGGCCATCCTTCATATAAGATAGGGCCAAGGGCTATTCATAGTATTCAGTATATTGGGCAGACTAGATGGGCCAAATGGTTCTTATCTGCCGACACATTCTATGTTTCTATCGGATTCTTGTAGAATCGAATCAGGTCCAAATCGAACACGAAACTAATTTCAAGAAATTAAATCTTCTCTAATCCCGACCATTTAAACCCCTCAGATGCTGTGGTCAGTAGCGACCATGATATCTGAGCGCTTAGACTGTCCCCAAATCATCACCCCCCACCCTGTGTTTATGGGGTGCTGAACAACAGGACCTAATTAAGGTCCCCAGGCCTTCCATGTTGGCCCCTGGCAGGGAGTAATAGCATAATAGGGTAGATAATAAGTATCCTAAGGGAACTAAAAGTAAATAAGACCATTTAATAAAGTTATTAAAATGTCAAAAATTCACTCACCTTTTTCCCCCCAAAAAATAATTGGCATTGCCACATCCAAAATATTCTAATAGCAAGTTATCCCATATAATGTTGAGATAAACCGATGTACAAAAAAAACTTGCCATATAGCAAATAATTTTGTGTACCGCAGTGTATTTGTAGTCCGGCTCCTGTGTGGGTCTTCTCCCTGCTTCACACCCCAGTCACACAGCTCATCTAGTTGGGATTCTGGAAGTGAGATTATTGGCCATTTGAAGTGATGATTTGCCAAACTGAATGAACGCGGTTTGATTTTCACCGGCTAACTAGATCATGCAAATCCGAGGGAAGCAAATAAATTGTTTTGACAAGCTAAGTGAAGAAATGACATCGATGTCTAAGAGGAATACATATATGCAAACCAAGCTGTCATGTTTACAAAATGTTTTTTTTTTTTTTTATCTGCTGGAAAATTGCTGAGCGGAATAACACAGTCAGTGATGGAATCAGTTCTACGCCTAAAAACCGTCTGACACAGCAATTTGTAGCTTCCTGGCGAAAATATATCTATGTTAGCACAAAGCCTGCTGTTAAATATGGATGACTCTACTGCCTGCTACATGCTTTGCTTTCCACAGACCTCAGTGGTCCGTGTACAGCTGTCTGGTGCTTCATTGAGTGCTGTAAGCCCCCCCTAGAAGGGGTGGTCCACAATAATTAGAAAATCTCTGACAAGCCCTATAAAAAATAATCATGCGTGCTTGTTTATCCAGGGCCTTTCTCTGCAGCACTGTTCTGATCCTGCTGCCGCTGCTTGTTTACAAACTGCAGCGGAAATGTTCCGGTATACGGCACATAACCACTGCAGCCAATCACTGTCCTCAGCAGTCTATTGCTCAGGATAGTGATTGGCTGCAGAGGTGGCGTTCCATACATCTGTACCGACACTATGGAGTGATTTATCAAAACTGGTGCAAAGGAAAACTGACTTAGTTGCCCACAGTGGCCACCAGATTCCATCTTTCATTTTTGGAAAATGAAAGGATCAATCTGATTGGTTGCTATGAGCAACTAAGTCAGTTTTCCTTTGGACCTTTTTTGATAAATCACTCCATAGTGTCGGTGACGTGCAGATGTATGGAACGCCACCTCTGCAGCCAATCGCTGTCCTGAGCAATAGACTGCTGAAGACAGTGATTGGCTGCAGTGGTCATATACCGAAACATTCCCGCTGCAGTTTGTAAACAAGCAGCGGCAGGAGGACCAGAACTGCGCTGGTGAAACAGGTAAGCATAAGCCAGTTGTCCTTTGCGCCAGTTTTGATAAATCTCCCCTATGGCAGTGATGTGCAGGTGTAAAGAACTGCAGCCAGTCACCTTCCTCAGTGTTAGACCTCTGAGGACTATGTTTGGCTGCAGCAGTCACATACTGCATCAGGAGGAATGGACTGGAAGATGGCTGCTCCAAGATCTCACACAACCTCTTTAAGGTAGAAAAGCTCTATACCGAATAACCTCTGTATGAAACTGGAGGCATTGATGGATCCTGCGCTTTATTTTTAGTTTTTTTCAGCTTTTTCTAGTATGGAAAAAAAATAGTGCAGATGTGACTGTAGCCTTTGGCTAGGTTCATCTTGTGTGAGGTGGAACTGTTTGAACTGGTCCCACTGAATATATGCCCCATACATATGCATGCAAAGGGATACATCTTCCATTGACTCTCATTAAAAAGGATGTTTCTGATTGTATAGTTAACATAAGAGCACACTACCTGTACTGGTTATACCAACTGTATTTTATTGAGCTCTAAATTACAATAAAAATGATCTGATTAAAAAAAAGAATTTATATTTGTATATGTAGTCAACTGTCTTTAAATACACAACTACAATCAAGCACAGTAGACCAATATATGGCGAAAAAACCCCCACTCTTATGGCATGCATGTGGCTGTTAAAGACTTTTGGGGCGACAACCTTGATATCAGGAGATTTCACATTGGACATGGATATAATTCTCAGCACAAAACGGGTCAATAACATGAGCATAGGAGCATTTCTACATCATATGGTGTTATATATTCAGCTGTATACAGCTTTTCTGACCTCCTACACCAAATGTTAAAGAATGTAAAAAAAAAGTGTTTGTTAGCCCTGCTCCCCGTACCTGGGATTCTGTCCCCATATGCAGGTACGGGCGCCGGGCTTCTTCACTCCTTCCCGCTGCTGCACGCCATGCTGACAGGAGTGGGCAGCGGGGTTCTTAGCTGTGGTGTGCATTCCTGCCACCAGCATCTCCCTCTTGGCTCTGAGCAGAGCTTGCACTCTGGCTTAGAGTTCCTTGTGTCTATTTAGGGTGTGCGCAGGCGTGTCTCTCCCCCCTTAGTGAGGCAGCCTGCGGAAGCCCTCTATCTTCCCCTGCCTATGGCTGGTCTGCAGTAGGTATTTAAAGGCGCCTCCTTCTACAGGAAGACGCCTGAGCAACTTAGGTTCCTAGCTTGTCTAGTTTCCTGTTTGAGCTAATGTGTTCTGTTGGTTCTTGTCTTTCTGTATACCGGACTTTGGATTACGTATTACGGACTGACCCTGATCTACGTTTACGGACTCGTACCCTGACTACACGTCCGTCTGATCAGCCACTGGGTGTATTGTCACCTGGAGGTCAGTCCAGTGGGTTTACACTCTGGTCCTAATTCCCTCGTGTTCCAATTCCCCTCTGAGGTACCACCTGGTACACCCCTCGGGAAAGTCTCTCCTCGCCATCAGAGGTATCATGTGAAGAACGAGGGGCGTGCTTAGACATAGCCCTCAGAGGGAATTGGTCACGTAGGGCACCCGCTGGTCATAACAATGTTAAAGTTAAACCGATATGTGAACACTGAGCTATCTTCAGCAGTTCTGTGGAGAATGAATGGAGCAGTAGGGTGCATCAGGAGTGAAACACGAGACCCCTGTTCTTGGGATCGGTGAGGATCCCAGCTGTGGAACCCCCACCAATAAGTTAGTTATCCCCTATCCTGTGGATAGGAGATTACTTTATTACTTGGCACAACCCCTGTAATTAGTTCCAGGATGACCAATGGAAGTTGAAACAATTGTAGCTTCAGACCATAACACTATGGAAAACTTATAATTGATTCTGAAGCCCCAAAAAACGAGAAAAAAATGAAGACTGAAATAATGAGAAACTACTACAGATAGAGCAGGTCCTTACATATGGAAGTCAGAAAAAGGTCCTGGAAGCTGGATGTCACTAGCTCCAATGAGTCCAGCCATTCTTCAAGCTCTTGAATAGTGCAGCCTGGTGTTCTTAGAAGCATCACATCCTGGCACCAGGTAGATTGCAGTACATCACATGTAGTACCGCACTGTACTGTAGAGAGCTGCTACTAGTGTGTTACCTGGGAAATGCCAGTGCTGTTTGTCAGTGTCCATGACATTGTACAGTATGATGAATTATGGTCTCATGTTACAATGGACCAGGAAAGACCATTGTATGTTGAAAATATTGTATCCAGTGGTCATTGTAACTTGAGGTAGCGCCATACAGCAGACTCCTAATGATAAGTATGCCATATTCTTTCTTGTTCCCTATTATACAAATGGCACAATATTCTTTTGTGCCATCTGGTATAATAGCCCAGGGTACATGTCATCAGAACATGTGAACCTATACTGTAGGTTTATGATATTTTACGTTATGTAAAAGAGCACCTGTCAGCAGGACAACACTATTAATATGACATATTACCTGCTAGGCTTGATCCTTCAAAGCTGAAGTGCACAGAGGGACAGGACCCTCGCCTCTCAGAATCAATCCTACCAAGCAGTATGCCTGGTTAGGTTGATCCTGCTGATAGGTCTTCTTTAATGGGGTTCTGGGACTTAGATATTGATGACCTGTCCTTAGGATAGGTAATCAATATAAGAGCGTGGGAATCTGAAACCCCGCACCCCCGACTGATCAGCTGTTTTGGGCAGCTGCCATCCACAGAAACTGTACAGAGGATATTGCTGGAAGCAGAAGGCTGCTTCCACTGTGTAGTGGCCATCCTGGGTTACTGCAGCTCATCTTCTATTCAAGTAAATGGTAGCTTAGCTGCAATATCCTGACGCTGAAAACTACGCAGTGGATAGAGGCTTTCGTTCACTGTACAGTTTTGGGCACCCACCAATCTTATATTGTAGACCTATCCTGAGGACAGTTCATCAATATATAAGTTCTGTTCTTCTTATATTTTGTTTTTGCAGAAGCCATGATGGAGGGTGCAGGAGAAGACCATATAAGCTTTGTTCTACTGGATAGTGTGTTGGATATGTACCCAGGATATTCGGAGTGTCAGCAGATTCTTGATGACCTTGATAAAAAGCTAAAAGAAAATACCCAAAGGTAAAGTACAGAACAGTTTGCGCCTAGTACTACATTAATTCCTACCATTTTTAAAAAAAAATTTTTTATTGGGGAGGGCAACTGGATGATGGGGAAGTTTAAAATGAGTAACTTTGTAATTTTATCACCCTTAAAGAGGACCTATCACATGGGTATGGATTTTACTGGTAAAAATAATTAAATATAAATTACTAAAAAAGTTAAAATTGTTTTTATAGCCTGAGCACTGTATGCAAATGACCTGACATTCCACAGGTGAGGAGATCCTGGGATGCCAAGTATGCTTCTTGGTTTTTATTGCATTCTACTTATTTGCAGCTAAAACTTTTTTTCAATTAGTCTTTATTAAAAAAAATTGTCAACAGTTTTTCTTCTACAGCTTTTAGTTCCAGTACATTTGCAGACTAGCGTCTCTCTAAGTCACGCTGAACTGCTCTGTGGGCTGGATCTGCGACCCTGAACTCCTGACAGCTCATAAACACATTATAGCTAACTTCTTATCAAACTGATTAGAATTTAGTTACAATGAGTTAGAGTTGAGTAAATCAATTCTAAAATTCTGAAATTCAACCCAAAGTTATCAAAAGGTTCTGATTCTACCGCACCCGAATTTTGTTTGATTTGGGAGAATCAAGGCAAGAAAGAGAGTGAGAAGAGACTTTTCCAGGCAATCAAAGCAATTTCTGAATAAATTTAACCCAAATCCAATGAGAAGGTTGTTTCGGCCAAATTGGACATGAAGAAATGGTCTCATCTCTGATCATGAGTGTTTATGAGCTGTTAGGAACGTATGGATAATGGCTACAGATCCAGCCAACAGAGCAGCTCCGTGATGGTTTCAGTGTGAGGTAGAGAGCCAGCTGGTCTGTAAATGTACTGAAACCGAAAGCTGTAGATGAAAAACTGTTGGAAATTTGTAATAAACACCAATTGAAAAATGTTTTTATCCCAAAATTAGTAAAATGCAATAATAACATAAATTTCCCCTAAAGGTGTCCATAGCCTTTGAAATATAGAATGGGCTATTTAAACATTGTAGCGCAACAGTCTCCACATCAATAGGTCATAAGATAGTGGCAATCGTGTGATTTACCCATGTGATCTCTTTTTTGGTTGTCCCTTGCTGCATCCCTGTCTGCGCAGCCACTGAACAGTAACTGAGTGAGTCCAGTGCATGCGCAGATACAGGCACCAGAATCTCTAATATCTTCGCACCAGTGGCGGATACCTGCTGGAGTTATCTGTGAGCAGTATGATTTCTTACAGATACTCAGACTGAGTAGAACCAAACAGATCACCTGCCAGAACAGAAAGTCTTTTAAGAAATACATTTATATGGGTTTCTATTACAATTCTCCAAACTCTAAAACATCTAAGAAAGGGCAATGGGAAGGAGAATTTTCACATTTAGTCCACAATAAAAAATAAAAAAAAGACCCTGAAAATAGTATATGCATTTCATAGGCTTATTTTTCACTCTGCCCAACAACTCTAAATAATTCAGCTGTATCTTTTCCCTGTAGGTTATACCTATCATTTCTTATAACTAAAGAGCTCAATAATCTGTATTAAAATACCGTAGGCTTGTTGTCAACAGTATTTGATTGCCGCAACTGAATAGCACTCTGTGTTTAGCGCTTAAATGGTTATTTCCTCGTTGTACTTTGTTGCAAATGAATGAGTAATGATCCTCCGTAGATTCTGGCTTCATAATAATCTGCAAACCTGGATATTCCTTTGCAATTTATTACAAGTCTGTTATATATTGATACGGTGCATTCGGGGCTTCAGATCCTTTTACATTTTCCCCCATTATGTTAGAACTTTGAAAATATAAAATTTTCCTTCATCAATTTTCACTCAATATCCCATAATAAAAAAGTGGAAATTTTAGAAATCTTAGAATTTTTAGAAATATTTGCAAACTTATTAAAACGAAAAATTCTAAAATTTGATAAGGATATAAATAATCAGACCCTTTGCTGTGACACTTGAAATTTAACTCTGGGGACCTCTTTTTTATTGATCATCTTTAAGATGTTTCTAGACTTTGATTGAAGTCTTCCTATGTTAAATGCAGTTGACTGGATATGATTTGATACGAGATGTGACCAAAAACCCAGTGTTCATTCTGACTGAGCTCCAGAGACCCTGTGTGCACTTACTGTTCAGAAGGCCGACCATCGCTGTAGCACTCCACCAATTTGGGCATTATGGCAGAGGGGCCAGAAAGAAGCCTCTCCACAGTAAAGGACACATGGAAGGCTGCCTGGAGTTAGCTAATTAAAAAGCACCGAAAGGACTCTCCGACTGTGAGAAAAAAAAGATTATCTGGTCTGATGAAACCAAGATTAAAATTTTTGGCCTCAACTCTAAGCGGAGAATGTAATTACTCTTAAAGGTGCTTCAGCTAAGTGCTAAGTAAAGGGTCAATGCAATATTTTAGTTCATCTACGCACCGGAGAGGCAGCGGCGGTCGTGCGGGGACCAGGAGCGACTCAGGTGGCAGGGAAAGAGGTAAGTACATTGTGTGTGAGCGGTCCGGGCATTCAGGGGTCGGATAACACTTTTAAGTATGTGACCCTCTTTTTATACCATTCCCCTCTCTTATGGACAGAAGCCTTGTTGGTAAAAAATGTATGTGATCTTTATCCTACAAAGGGCTGAGTGTTGTACAACAGGACATCTCAAACAGTGTAGCTGGGGAGGTAATTTTTGACAAAAGTGATCATATACTGCTTAGACATTTCACCGACTGCACCAATCTCTAATTTAGCAACATAAATTATTTATTTTTGATGAACTGTTCACCAGTCACTCCACCAGTCAGCTGTTTGACCTTGCAGCTAACCATACACAGTGCCGTCCATTGGATAGCAGTTGGGCGTGGTGTTGCAGCTCAGCCCCATTCACTTGAATAAGACTAAGTTGCGCCTGGGCCACGTGGCTGATGAATATGATGTTATTGGCCTAGGAAGAGGCCACAGCGCTCATGGATCAGCGGAGGTGCCAGGAGTCATAACCTTACGAATCAGATATTGATGACCTATCCTCCGGACAGGTCATCAATCTTAATCATCCGGACAACCCCTTTAATTTTGATAAGGACTTTCTTCATTGGTGAAAAATCATGTTGTTCTGGCTTGTGGTAACAGGTTATAAAGTCCTAGTTTACAGAACTATTTTAAAGGGGTATATTTTGTGGTATAGGAAAAAAATATACTAATAGTTTTCGAGATTGCAGTAGTGACATATTAAAGTTCTGCAAAATATAATTTTTTTTATTTGATATAAATGAATAGATTTTAAAAATAATTTATGTATTTTTGTGTCAACGTAGACTTTTATTTTTGTATTAAGGCAAATTACTAAAGTATCTGAAGTATCTGTGCTTTTTTAACGTATTATTTTAAGCCTCTGTATTCACGATGTGTTGTCTCTGGCCAGCATCCAGATTTCGATGCCGGGGATTAGTTTTAGTCCACTGGTAATTGAAGCAGATTTATGTAGGCTACTAGCAGAAAAGCCTGCACAATCCAGTGCACTGTAATCGGTTAGGTTTCACTGATTGAGACACTTCATGATGCCACAATAGAAGCCTTTTCATTCAGAATCCCTAGAGCCAAGGTGTATGGAAGGAGCATCGCATTTCGCAGTCCTGAGAAGAGTTTACACAAGTTAAGAAGATACATGCCAATCTTTTGTCATTCTTAGAACCAGTGTTCACAATTGGGGTTGTCCCATCAGAGATCTGAATGGGCCACAGGCAGTGAGGTATTCTTTCTCATGAAAGTGCTCAGTCTTCATGAAAAGCCTGTTTGATAATGAGAAGATATTCGTTTCACTACACTTTTTTTTAAACTCACTCATGCTTAGAGTTTTCTTGAAAAGGTCTTTTCTTTACCTTTCTCTATGGTGTTTTTCAGCCCACCCAGCCTTAAGTCATTTTGAAGAGGCCTTCACACTGATGTTAACGTGTGTCTTAGTCAATCATATTTGAAGGTTTTTGTTGTTTTTATTTTAGTTTTGCCGTTGCCATGCTAAATTTTCGCATTCTAATTGGATGGCATTTGTAGAGCCCATTTATTCTTAGATTTGTACAGAAAACTATAGGAAAGTATTAGTTTTAAATGTAAAAGTAGTCTACTGTGTTCTTTTTAGTCGTGTTTTTCTTTAAACCTTGTTTAATTCATTCTGGGGGCCCCACTGTACAGCTACATGCAAATATTACCTAGCCTCCGTTTGCAGTTCCCTAAAACTGTGCCATAGATAAGTTTTCCAAGCACTCTGACATATGGAACACAGATATGCACTAACGGGGTCAGGCTCTGACTGTCCCACAGGTGATTTCCAGTTGGGTCCCTGTGGGAGGGTGGGCCCCCAGCCTCCCATCACCTGCATAAAAGGCACACGGCTCAATGCATCGAATGCACTACATACAGATAGTCAACAACATACAGCATCTCAACCAACCAATGTTTCCGCAAACTACCCAGTTTATTATTATAGACACATCGGGTGGCTGAGATGACTTCTAATAGAGAGTCAGGCCACCCAGTAGGGACCTGCCTCAATGTTGCACTATCATCTTGACGTAGTAGTAGCCCGCTGACTGGCTCTTGCCTTGGTCTACAGACCTTGTAGCTACTGATGGACGAACATCTGCCGGGACGGTTCGCGAACGCGATCAAATGTTTGCGAACCGCAAGTTCGCTGCGGGTCCCATTCATTTTAATGGCAGGCGAACCTGAAAAACCTTCAGCTCAAATTTGCAGCCAAGAAATAATTACTAGAAGTGCACAAATAGTCCCACAACATGGACAGTGACATACCAAATGTATTATTCGAATTTGCGATCTCCATTCATTATATATTTTTTTCAATGCCAAATATCAGCAATATAATTTTCGCGTACGCGCATGCGCAAATGCACTATAAAGAAAGTATATTGGTATATAACACCCCGCTTCAATCAGTTTTTTTGGGGGGACGACTGGTATATCACACCAGTAGAAATTATTTGTTCCAATAACGCTTGTCCCTCTATATACCTGCAGTATCGCAGCAGAACCGCACACAACTGCCGCACAATACAAATGCACTATAATATACTTTCTAACATAGAAAGTATAATATAACATTGTATAAGGAAGGCAATCCATTAGAATATACATAAAGATAAAACGTAACCTTTAATAATTTTACTATGAGGGTCCATTCACACGTCCGTAAGTGTTTTGCGGATCCGCAAAACACGGACACCGGCAATGTGCATTCTGCAATTTGTGGACCGCACATCGCCGGCACTATAATAGAAAATGCCTAATCTTGTCTGCAATTGCGGACAAGAATAGGACATGTTCTATTTTTGTGCGGATCCGCAAATGCGGAAGTGCGGATCCGCAAATGCGGATGCGGACAGCACATTCCGGCCCCATTGAAAATGAATGGGTCTGCACCCGTTACGCAAAATTGCGGAACGGATGCGGACCCATTTTGCGGACGTGTGAATGGAAAAGATATCCCTCAAAATGAAAATAAATTAAATTATTAAAGTTAAGCAAAAAGCATAGATGTGGTAGGCAATAACAAGTGCTCAGCGGCACCAAATCAGAAACCATATGTCCCACCACAATCCGGGGGGTTCCAGTGCACATCCATGAATCCAGGAGGGAAAGCAAAAAAACATCTATTCCTGGCCTAGATGATGATGTGGTATTGAAGGACAGGGTGGGAAAAGAACTGTCCCTGATATTCCCCTACAGGGGGTGTTATTCTGGCCCTGATAGCCTAACCACAGACCACCCGCTCTGATAAGAGCGACCCCGTCCGGAACCTTATATAAAAATGGCCCTAGTAGGCCCCTAGCCCCTAGGCCCCTGACTTCCAGGTGATCACTATATAGATCTATGTATTTTTGACTCATTATAAAAGTATATTATAAGTATATTGCACCCCTCTGTGTATCACACCTATGGATAGCACACCTATACCATTCCTTAAAATGACTTTTGTGGCCCTATTAGCTAGCGTTTGGTGTCACTAACAGCCTGTCCCTGCTCCACACAGCAACCTCTCCCTACACTGGCAAAACACTGAATGTAAAATGGCGGCCAGATCAGGTTTATTTATAAGGTAGGGGGTATGTCCATGTGCTGAAACGTCTCAATTGGCTGTCCTGTACCTCCTGATGGATGTGTCATGGGTCAAAGTTCTTCACAATGTAAAAGAATATGGCGGGCGCAAATTTCTCCATATGTTCACATGTTCGGCGAATCGCGAACACGCAAAGTTCGCTGCAAAACTACTGCCGGGTGAACCGCAAGGCCATCTCTACTTGTAGCTATGTGAGCCTCAACACTTGCTCACAGTGCGCCCGACAGCAGCAAGAGGATGATGGTGACCCTCAAGATAATAGTGCAACATTGAGGCAGGTCCCTACTGGGTGGCCTGACTCTCAATTAGAAGTCATCTCAGCCACCCGATATGTCTATAATAATAAACTGGGTAGTTTGCGGAAACATTGGTTGGTTGAGATGCTGTATGTTGTTGACTATCTGTATGTAGTGCATTCGATGCATTGAGCCGTGTGCCTTTTATGCAGGCGATGGGAGGCTAGGAGCTCACCCTCGCACAGGGACCCAACTGGTATTCACCTGTGGGACAGTCAGAGCCTTGGAAAACTTGTTGGCTTGGTCAAGATGAATCCAGGAAGCCAGAATAAGAGAATCTCCAGCACCTCTGAAGTTAAAATGTGTTTTTATTGAAATTCCATTAAAAGGGTTTTCCGGGACTAGAAAATTGATGTGCTATCCTCAGGATAGGTGATCAATATCTGAGCCGCGGTGGTCCAAGTCCTGGAACACCGATGGACAGCTGTATGAAGAGTCCACAGCGCTTTGTTAAACTGTATGGCCTGGCCTCTTACTAGGCCAATGACGTCACATTCATCGGTCACATGGCCTATGTGCAGCTCAGTTCCTTTCAGTTGAGTTGGCCTGAGCTGCAGTTCCAAACACAGCTGCTTTATAATGGACGGCGCCAATGAGCGGAGCCATTATCAGGATGCAGCATGCCTAGATATGCTTGTTCGCTTTTCACCTGATGAATGAATGAAAGCTTTGCAGCCACCTGAATCATGTTATATGAGCTGCCGATGGTGCTGTGTAAACAGGGATCTGCTGCCCAGAAACAATGCATCTTTATGGGGATGAGAAATCGCACCCCGCCGATCAGCTATTGTGCAGTAGTTCCTGTGCCAGATGTTGGCGCTGAAACTACACAGCTCCGTCCATTATTTGTAGTTGATGGAAATGGCTACTGCATTGAAATGAATAAGAGCAGCGCTACAGTAACCATTTCCATCCACCACAAACAATGGATGGAGCGGTGTAGATTCAGCGCCAACTTCCGTCAGTAGAGCTACTACAGAATATAGGGGCGGATTGAGAACTTAAAGTGGACCTAGAAAAAAACCTTAAAGTGGCCCCATGTTGTAGGTGGGTTCAAACTGACAGAAGATGGGCCAAAACAAGTAGGCGTGGACAACCATAGTAGGCGGGGTGGCCTACAATACTGTAGTGCAGCTCAGAATAACGCCCCAGCAGAACCAAATACCACAGGACAGCACAAAATACTGCCACCCTCACCACAGTATTCAACTGTATCACCATCACGAGGACAGTAATACAGTTGAGTTCAGGAGGGCACTTGCGGTCATTGAGCATCAGATCATTATGTACCTGTCCTGCGGCCATCAAGAGCGCTTGAGTGGCCTCCTGGGCATCGGCCCAACCGGGAATTTCCCTGTAGGGTCTGAGGCCAATCTGTCCCTGCCAGAATAGCTGATTGGTGGGGGCGTGGTGTGTCAGACTTCTGCCGATCAGATAATTGTGGTCTCTTCTGAGGCTAGGCCATCAATAGAAACTGACCTGACTGGACAACCCCTTTAAGCATATTTGTAAATCTTTGTTGAGTGCTGTAGATTTCACACAGACATGGCCTGTAGACATTTACTAGTACCAGCCCACTCTCTCGTGAGGTATGCACTTGGACTGAATATACTATGGACTGAATAGACTATAGACTGAATATACAGTTACTTTTTCAGTTCTATATTGGCATTTTTATTCTGTTTCACCATTTTCCCACTCTTTATTATTATTATTTTTATTGCTTTTTTAATAAAATGTGTTCTTTTTGTTTAGCATTGCAAAGTATTTAGAAAACCCTCATCAGGAAGTCCTTAATAGCACTGGCGATATCCTCCACAGCAATGTGGACTACTTCCGGGGGCCGAATAGCTCATCATCCTGGAGATTATATGATACCCCTCATGCTGAAGTGATGACATTCCTGAAGACTTTGGTAAAGCAAAAAATTGTCTAGCAGTGTCTAAAATCTGTTATAGCCAGTTGATGTCATATATCAAGTGGACGGAAGCTAAGCGGCATTAACTCAGCTCCGCCACTACACCTTGAATGTAGTCATGCTTCTGGCTCTGTTCCCGTGTTAGTTCTGGTACCAGCGGCTGCAGGTAACAGCAGCTGATTGGAGGGGTACCCAATGTTGGACCCCCCACAATTTGATATTGATGACCCATTCTGAGGCTAAGTCATCAATATTGTTAGACCAGAAAACCCGCTGAATGTAAAGTTAAAATACCCAGTTCCTCTAGTTCCATGTCCCCCCGTTCATTTAGGTAAAATGGCCGCCAGCTCCTCAGACCACCCAGTAAACGTTGTGCTCCAGTAGTCTGATACTCAGCCAAGCCCTGAAGAAGGTTCTGTTTAAAGTGTAATTATCATGTTTTCATAAAAAAATATATTTTTGCATATGTTACTGCTGCTGCAGTATTATGCATAAAGCAATCTTTAGTTTCTTCACAAACCATTGTTTTCCTTGAGCTTTTCCCTTAGTTATGGCTGTTTTGAACCCTACAATATGAGGATCTTCTCAAGATGGCTCCTCTGCCAGTTCTCTGAGGCCAAAACTGCTTTCCCTCATTTTACATACACCCTTGCTTTAGCCAGCAGCTTCTTGCCAGCCAATCAGATTGAATTACTGAGAGACACGCCTCCTCACTCTGAATCCTAATGCAGGTGTGCAGTGTCTGTCTTCTGTTTACAGTAAAGAGAAGACAGAAATGCCATAGCAACAGTCTTTTAAGGGACAAGTGGAAAGGGACAGGGGACATTAATGAAAGCTGTTATTATAAAGCAATTACAGATCTTTTGGAAATTATTGACAGATTAAGGCCTCGTGCACACGACTGTATGCTATCCGAGACATACGGTCTGTGAGCCGGCCATATGTCCCAGAGCGGCATTGATCGTGCGCAAGGGAGTACACAGCATCATAGAGTACAATGATGCTGTGCATGTCGGGCCGCCCGTGGGGCTATTGTCCCGCACTCATATGATCATATGAGTGCGGGACTATAGCCCCGCAGGCGGCCCGACGTGCGCAGCATCATTGTAATCTATAATGTTGTGTACTCCCGTGCGCACGATCAATCCCGCTCCGGGACATATGACCGGGTCACGGACCGTATGTCTCGGGGGGCATACGGTCATGTGCAAGAGGCCTAACTCAGGTATACATGCCTAGCTCTAATAAACGAGCAAAAAATAAATAAATGACAGTTACACTTTAATGCAGCTCTGGAGCATGAGGCACTGGCAGTCTAAAGGCACTTTTACAAGTCAATAGTCAGGCAAAATAACATTCGTATGAAGATGTATTTGTGATCGTCTTCCCAAGCAAACATGCCCAGCACTCAATAAATGAGCAAATGCTTGTTTGTTGTTGATCGCATCTTTTATGTGGGCATAGCAATTATTGTTTGCTGCCAACAAGCAATGATTGCACATCCCCTCGTGTTAACACGGGATGTGCTGATAGCAAAATGCAAACTGCTCACCGCAGTACGATGATTGGTCCAGTGAAATGTACTAAACTGATGGACATTCTGTCATTGATCATGCTCGTTTATGGGCAGATTGTCAGCCTTTATTAGGGTATGGCCACACAGATTTTTTGCAGCAGTATTCCCGCTTAGGATTTGCTGTGTTTCCACGGCCGCCACAGGCCAGTTTACACTGCAGATTTTTTCTCATTCACTTTTCTACGTAGTACTGTAAAATACTGGGGAGTTTCCGCATGGACATCCACAGCTTTTACTCCACATGAACATAATCTAAACGGTTCTTACAACATAGGGTGGCTGCAAGCTTACTAATGCAATTTATATACTAATTTTTGGGATATGAATTTTATATATGCATTATAACCTCTAAATGATGATCAGAGGTGGAGATACCCTACAAGCAAGGACTGAGTAGCGTTTTAATAACTCTTTTTTAAATTCTACCAGTCCTGTAAAATTATTTATTCCACTCACCCCTATGCATGTACAAATAATGTGATGCCTCTTCCTTTCATCGTTGCCTTTCAGCGATGTCTCTCCTTTTTCATCACATATGCGTTTAAGGGCATCTGTCAGCAGATCTGTACCTATGACACTGACTGACCTGTTCCACGTGCACTTGGCATCTGAAGACATCTGTGTTGGTCCCATGTTGATATGTGTCCACATTGCTGAGAAAAATGACTTTTTAATATATGCAAATGAGCCTTTTGGAGCAACAGGGGCGTTGCCATTACACCAAAAGGCTCACCTCTCTCTGCAACTGCCACATCCTCTGCACATTGATTGACTTAAGGAGTAGTCATGGCCAGATGTGATCACGTTTACACTGTCTGGCCCTGTCAATAAAAGTGCAGAGGGCGCAGCAGTTGCAGAGAGCGGAGCCTCTAGGAGTAACGGCAACGCCCCAGTTGCTCTTAGAGGTTTATTTGCATATATTAAATGAGGGCAAATATGAATGAACACGGGACCAACACAGATGTCTTCAGCTGCCAAGTGCGCAAATAACAGGTCAGTCAGTGTCATAGGTACAAATCTGCTGACAGATCCCTTTTAAGACTGAGATGTGTGACTATTATAACTGCTAATTCAGACGGCAAAGTTTCTCAGACCTTTTTTTTTATTTTACACACAATCAATTATTTAAGGTTGTTTTTCTTTCTTTTAGCAACATTTTCTGAAGAACTGTGAAAATCAGGAAGACTTTATTCTTCAGTTTCTTATGGACCTCCAAAGTCACGGAATAACGTTCCCTTCCTCTCCAAGTGGAAGCTGTTTTCAGTGCACGTCACAGACTTCACTACATGCCATTGACGATGATTCTTCCATGGATCTTCAGGCTTTGTGGGATGATGTAAGGCTGCATTTACGCCGCCATCTAGTTGGAAAATTGCAAACCACTTTTGACACCTGTAGCAGTCAACCTAGGATTAGTTTCAAAGCCCAGTGCTTACGGCGCCTTCTCTTTCTTTACCCTGAAGCTGATGTCCTTGTTAAGTATCAGAACATCCAGCAGAATTTTGTTGTTGAACTTCTCCATGACTTTAGTGAAAGGAAGTTAGAAAGCGTTCTTGGGGCATACCAGAAGGCCATTCCCAGGGTGTTCTCCATGATAAAAGAAGATTTGTTTGTGTTAAGCCAGGTTATAGACTCTTCATTAATAATTAAGTTTATCAATGAGACTTTCTTTGAAGCGATCACAGAGGAGATGAAAACCTTCTTTGATATCCTTTATGAATCCAGCACAGAAGAACAAGGTCTCCAGCCAGCAAGGCTAAGCAAGAAAAGGCATAAACAGAAGGTGCATGCCCTTGGTAAGTGGTTCCAGTACTTAACTCTGGAGACTGTTCTGATAAGTTTTACTTTTTTATGTACTGTACGTCTATAATTGGGAAATCTAAATACTACAGCTTTGTGGATGGTAACGTCATCAAAAATCTTATGTTTGTCGCCACTTTTCACTATATGGAAACATAATGGTTGCTGTAACCCATCATTTTGGGACCCTTGCATGACCAAAGCCCATGCCGAGCCCAAGCCTTGTTGTCTTACAGTTGGTAGACATCTTTTTGGCATTTCACATTTTCTGTTCAGAGTCTATGAGTAGAAGTGAAGTTCTAGATAAATGTGTGCCGCTCAGTCTATTGGACCAGACAATCACTCACTTCATGATAGCAGACCCAGGTCCGCTCTACCTGTAACTAGTGTTAGCACAGGGGACTGTTTATTACTTTAACTGGGGCTCTTGTGGGTGTCCCAGCTGCAGAAGAAAAGTCTATGGTGGCATCATGCAAGGGTAAATAAAGCAGAGGTCTCCTTCGATGTCTTGAGGGATATGTATAAAATGACTAAAACCATACATAAAAATAATTTGAAAAAAATAAAGAAAAAATCCAGTTGTCACCAAATGGTACTCAATTTTTTTTTTACATGTCCTATTCTTGTCCATTTTGCGGCAAGAATAGACATTTCTAACAAAAAGCGGGCCCGCCCAGTTTATGGACCATCTGAACAGATATTTGGAGGAAGGGGTTATCCGGGAAATGATGATGATAGATCATCATTATCACATCAGCGGGGGTCCAAGTCCCGGCACCCATGCTGATCAGTTGTTTCACGCTCCCGGCAACTTTCCAAAGACAGCGCCGTACAACGTATAGTGGCAGTGCTTGGTATTGCTGCTCAGCCCCATTGACTTGAATGGCTGCAGCTAGGCCATGTGACCGATGTGAAGTGATGTAATTGGCCTAGGAAGAGGCTGCAGCACTCAAGGGTTCTTCTAACAGCTGATTGTTGGGGGTCCCAGGTGTCGCACCTCCGCAGATCTGATACTAATGACTGAGCATAGGTCATAAATATATTTTCCTGGATAACTCCTTTAAGCCCTGTTTTCCGCGATGTTCCCATAGACTGCAATAGTAAACTAGTCTCTTAGGGGGACTAGAAATAAAGGATGTTATTTATTATCCAGAAATCTGCCTATTTTAGGGTTAGGGTAAAGATTAGTTGCGCCGCAATCTGCGACTTTCCCCCGCTCACGTTAGGTGTGAAAAAAGTGGGCCTGGCGGGGAAGGGGACAGGCTGGCAGTCCCATCTCATTTATCATTTTCTAATGATGGTCTAAATGTAAGCCAACAACTTCGGCCCATCCACTTCCAGATATAGGGGGTTAGTAAGACTGGCGTCTAAAACGCTGGTCTTAATATATGACCCTAAAGTTTTTTTTTAAGTATTTAAAAAAAAACATAATTAAAAAAAACTTTAAAACGCCACCCTTTGGCAAGTAAAAAAAAAATTCAAAATTCTATTAATTATTGATATCCTCACACCCAAAAATGCCTGAACTATTAAAATATAAAAGTATTTATCCTGTACAGTGGACGCTGTAACGGAAAAAAATCTAATTGCCGAAATCTCCATTGTTTGGTCACTTTGCTGCCGAAATTATTTTTTTGAATAAAGAGTGATCAAAACATCATACAAACCCAAAATGGTTTAAATAAAAAGCACAGCTCGCCCTGTAAAATCGCCTTTACACGGTTTTGTTTACAGAAATGCAAAAAAGTCATGGAAGTCAGAATATGGCCATAGAAAGCAATTTTTTCATTTTTAATGTAACCTACAGTATATGAATGTGGTTTCCGTGTAATCGTAGTGACCCAAAGATTAGAAGAAAGGTAATGTGTCATTTTTACTACACAGTGAATACCGCAAAAAGAAACTCTTAAGATAATGGAAAAATGATGTTGTTCTTTTACCCAATTCTACCCCATTGATATTTTTCCCAGTTTCCCAGTACATCACTTGTCCTGCAGAAAAACAAGCCTCGTACGTCTATGCGAGTGGAAAAGTAAAAACCATTATGGATCTTGGAAGGCGGAGAAGGGAAAACAACGAATTTCAAATTGTTTACAGACCCAAGGGGTTAAAATATATTCTGCATCGCTCTCCACATATGTTCATGGTAGCTACGCTTAAAGTTTGTGCTGAGTGCGAATAGTCCCAGCCGTAAGACGGAGAAGGTGGAAGGTTTAATGTTTGCTTTACTAAGCAGCATACAGGGAAATGCAGCGGCAGTAACTGATCCTAGTGGATGAATAAACTGGAATAATCTAACACTGACCCATGTAAATTTAACACAGATGTATGACTGCTGTCTAGGGCTGCAGCCAAGGCAGAACATACGCTCGGCGATATTTAGTAGACATATTCAAGCCGTAACGTAATTCATTGGAGCCGTAATACTGTCAGGACGGCAGTCATGTTCAGTCGCATCATCGCAGTGCTGGATGTAGCAGATAATCATGATATACAATATATTAACCGTCACGTTATTACACTGTTGTTTATGGCCTAGAAGACGGAGCTGCAGCAGAGCAGTATATGGAGTAAGCCTCTGCAGAGCACGGCTGCTACACGTACATGCAGAGACGTCAATGTGACCGCTTTCTGCTAACATCACGGGGATCCTGCCCTTTTATTTTACGTTGCATATTAATTATGCTTTCTGTAACGTTTACCTATTATTATAGATTATATTAGATATATTTTCATTTGTTTAAAAGGAATTTATTATTCATTCTGTGGCAGTTTTCTGGCTTTTAAAAGTCCCAAATTTTGGCACAAGCGCAAAAATGTGCGACTTTTTGGCGGTTTCACCACGAGCTTGACAGGCAGGGCCGAGGTGGACCTGGCGTATTTATTGTAATTTACACCAGAAAACTGGCCTTGTATAGTTTTATGAGAAAAGATTCCGTAAATTGTGTAATTTATACATTTATATTCCTGCTCGTTCTGGGCTCTGAAGTCCAGCAGGCGGTCCTATCAGTGACTGACAGCTATCTCTGTATACACAGTCATAGAGGGAAGGCTGTCAATCACTGATAGGACCGCCTCCTGGACTTCAGAGCCCAGAACGAGAAGGAATATAGAATGTATACATTACACAATTTACTGAATCTTTTTCAATAAAACTATATATCAATGTGCTCAGCTCCTCCTGCTCTATAATTTGCTGCCTGCAGATCAAACACCTTGTTCAACCTGACAGGTTCCCTTTAACTAGGCTTGAAATCTATTCCAGCTCCTAGCTGACGTAGATTTCATTTCTATGCGCCACAGTTATTAAAGGACCACTAAAGCGCAAACGCATAGAAAAATAAAAAAATGGATAGCTGCCATTCACTATAATGGAGCTTGTTAGGCAGAGTTCACATCGCGTTTTCAGCCTTCCGTCACAAGTGGGCGTCTGGAGGATTTAAAAACACGTGCCCCTGACGGAACGCTGAAACGTATCCCACTGTATAGACATATGTCCCCCGCACAGTCCCTGTCACCATAAGCAGCAGAGCTTTAGGGTATGAGGCAGAAGCTGCAGCTGTGCTGCTTATGGTGGAAGGGGTTAAACTGTCACAGAAGCTCTGAGGCATCTAGTGCCATACAGAGGCATCCGGCACCCATAGGCTGTTATAGCCTTCTTTAAAGGGGTTGTTTCACTTCAGCAAGTGGCATTTATCATGTAGAGAAAGTTACTACAGGTCACTTACTAATGTATTGTTATTATCCATATTGCTTCCTTTGCTGGCTAGACTCATTTTCCCGTCACATTATAAATGTCTTGTTTCCATGGTTACGACCACCCTTCAATCCAGGATTGGTGGCCGTGTTTTCACACTATAGGAAAAAGTGCCGGCCTACGTGCGTTCCTATTGTCCCGACCACCAGAGAAGCCAGTGTTTTTTTTCTTTAGTGTGAAAGCACGGCCACCGATGCTGGATTACAGAGTGGTCGTAACCATGGAAACGAGCGGTGTATAATGTGATGGAAGAATGAGTCTAGCCAGCAAAGGAAGCAATATGGGCAATAGCAATATATTGGTAAATGCTTTGTTTCACCTTACTCTACATGACAAATGTCACTTGCTGAAGTGAGAGAGCCCCTTTAAAGGGATCCTATAGGTCGCTGCAGGTGGACTCGAGCAGTCTTCTACTGTTTCTGCAGTATAGTGACTTAGATCAGCCAGATGGAGTTCAAAAGGAAACTTATTTGACCTTCATCTGGCTAATGGAGCCCTATGCAAACGTTTAGGGTGTACGTCTGGAGGTTTCATGATGTACTCACTAAATGTAGGAGAAAACATGATGTGAACCCAACTTAAAGGGTATATTAGACTGCCAGATTTTCTGGCAGATGATCCGTAACGAGCGTTCCTATGAACACTCACTAGCGATCATCTGGCAGTCAAATATTGCTTCCAAATGCTCAATGAACAAGCAAACGCTCGTGTATCTACGCGGCAGTAGATCGCGCTGTGTAATAGTGATCTGCAGCGGGCACACCGCTGCCCTGTATGGGGACGATGACAAGCGATGTCATAGCGATCGCTCCTCCCCATGCCACAGAGGACACCGGTCTCCTCTGCTAGCTATCTGATGATTGCCCGGAGGGAACGTCTGCGGCATTGGGGGGGTCTAATACAGCGCTGAAGGATCTGCAGGAGGGAACCAGAGAAGCTCCAAGGGCAGCATTGTATGCTTCCTGTGTTCAGACTTTTCAGAGTTTTAGTGTATAAATAACAGGAAAATAAAATAAAAACAAATGTATGAAAACAGCAAAAGACTTTCATCAGAATTGCCTATAAAATGCCACTTGTAAACAATATCATTATTTTGTGCAAGTTTCCCAGCCTTTCCCTAAAACCCTGAAAGGCAAATCGGGCAATGAGGAAGAGAACAACTTAGGTAGGTTGTGAATTCACCATTTCCTTTTACATGTTATGTTACCCAGCTTTCCCGGGACTTTGTATTTAGCAGCCCCTATTACAGGTCCTCACGCTATGCTACCCAACTTTTCCAAGAGCCTTAAAGGCAGTTTTCCTCGGTATGCTACAACATTGAGGCATTGTCTGCACTAAATAACAAGGCAATTTGGGATTTCAACAGTCTGGGAAAGTTTGGGTAAATTCTGTGTCAGAGGTCACACTTGATACATACATACTGTACATAGCATATACACAATGCTCCTTGATACATATATATGTACAGTGTCAGAGCTCAATGAGTATATGTCGTGCCCGGTTTGGTCTCCAGTATACCGCCACATCCTGGAAGACAAAAGTGCCTACGTATGCTCAAATATAGGAAATTATAATGGTATGATTAGAAAAAATTGCTTTGGATGATTTCAGTTATAGAACTGTAATGGAGCCCGTATGTGGCTTTCCTTTCTAAGGGGCTGTGTCCCTTGTAACTGCCGCAGCTTCTAACAGAAGATATGGCTGGTGACAGTTGAAGATTTAAACTGAATGCATGCGACCACCTCAGTGAGGTGGACAAGAAATAAGGAAAATAACAAACAGCAGGTGGCGCTGTACAGACACATTTTATTGAACAGCTCTGTGGCTATGCAAAATTTTTAATTACATGCAATTACAAAAGTACAAAAGATCCAGTTGCTGGTTTGAAAAACGTAGAATATTTTTCATGGCACAACCCCTTTAAGGCCAAAATGGGCTACTCGCAGAGATAACACCTATCCATATTTATGGTCCAGCACAATGAAGAGGCTATGACCGTACAAAACATATCTGTGCGTGTACAGCCTGAGCTGATAAAATATCTGAGTGTGTGTGTGGTCAGACTCCGGAATATGTTTTTATCGCCTTTAGGCTGCATGCACATGACCGTGGTGTGTTTTGCGGTTCGCGGATCCGCAAAACACGGATGGCGTCCGTGCGCGTTCCGCAATTTGCGGAACGGCATGGACAGCCTTTACATATAACTGCCTATTCTTGTCCGCAAAGCGTGGACAAAAATAGGACATGTTTTTTTTTTTTTTGCGGGGCCACGGAACGGAGCAACGGATGCGGACAGCACACGGAGTGCTGTCCGCATCTTTTGCAGCCCCATTGAAGTGAATGGGCCGCATCCGAGCCGCCAAAACGGCAGCTCGGATGCGGACCAGAACAATGGCCGTGCGCATGAGGCCTTATTTTCAGCATTCTGATGGGAGCCTTATGTTAGGACATCGACGAATAGGATAGGAAGTAGCAATGGTCTGTCAGTAAAATGCCACCTCAATAAATATTTAAAAAATCAGTCTGAAAATATAGGAAATCATTCTGCGCAGTTTAAAGAATCTAATATAGAAATCCTGGGCAGCAGTGTATTCCATGCATCGAATACGCATCTTCTGATCATAATGAGATATTTTAATATTTTCTCGACAATCAGCAGTTCTGCCGCTGGACAGTGACCATATGATGAACCAGGCAGAAAATCCATTTTGAGCAGAGCCTAGGTAGGAGTAGAAATTTGGGATCCTATTGTGGGTCATTTACTTTGTTTCTTCCCCATTATTTTGATGTATTTTTCGCAATAAAGATAAACCTATTTGAGAACCCAGCAAGGAGATTCATACCTTATTACAATATTATAATTTCACAGAGATGCTCAAGTTATAAATCCTTTTGCCCTGGGGGTGATAGCGCCACTTCATAACTCACACTTGTAGAAATATTTCTGTCTCTCTAGAACTTTCACTCTGCTTTCCTGGAAACCTTCTTTTTATTTGACTTTTTATATGAACCCAATTAGTCTGAAATACAAGCGGGGAAGAAAAAGAGAAATGAGTTAATAAAAAATCAGGATTAACAAACATACTGTATATCATTCCGAATAATAAATAGGACACAAGTGGATTGGCAGGAAATAATTCCATCCTGTTTGATTTTTTTTTTGACGGCACTCAAACCACTTGAGCATCACTTTTATGTTTTATAATGTCAGTGAACCACCTGACAAAATAATTTCTGAGTAATTCATTGTAGCCTGCACACAACTCAATCTATATTGAATGCAGCAGCAGCAAATTATTATTATTATTATTTTTTTTGCCTTCGCTGGAGGAACTAATAGGTTTCGCAGTCCTGGTGTCAGATAATATTTATACCTTTCTGTGGCGGATCGGAGTCCTATCAAATGAAAATGTGTTATTATTCTAGATGAACCTAACAGACAGCAAGCATACTGTCAGCTGTCTAAGAACCCCATGCCTAACAAGTGGAAGGCAAGTCTTCAGGTAATCGATGATAAGTCATGTAGAGATGAAGGTGCTTGTGATCCAGGAGGACTTTATTTAGTGTATTGATGGGTCAGGTCGAGGGCAATGGTACTTAATTGTATTTCGGCGGTGTACCGGGAATACGCTCTGAGCGGCCATCATTCACACTTTGTTTTTAGACATACAGTGGATGATGCTTCGTCCTGCATATACCCAGCTCTTCCAATGTAAAAAGTCTTTCCATAGATTATCACTGTATTATTCTTGCTTTTTTCCTATTATTACTATTTTGACAAACCTAGGTTCGAATTAACAGTAATTGTACATGTTTTACTTCAATAGATTTTCTTTATCGTGTCGGTGCCATGCACAGTCATTGAGCGTGTTATTTCTTTTAAATGTCGCCAGCGACATCTGTTTGCGTAGACGCACAGCTCTGGTTCGCCTGATTAAAAAAGCTCCGTTCCTGAGTTATGATACTTTTTCTTAAAATACAAATTAGGCTTTTGGTGCAATGAGGGCATCACCTCTTGTTGTGCCCAAGCTCCGATCCTTTCTGTGGAGAGCCCCTACCTGGCAGTGGCAAGCCAGAGAGTAAAGGGCTGGCCACAGAAAGGAGTGGGTGCAACAAGAGCAACGGTAACGCCGTCGTTGCACCTACGGCCTAATTTACATATCGCGGAAAAGAATTATAACTCTGGAACGGAGCCTTAGGTCAGCAAAAGAGAAACGGGCTGTTAATCGGGTGAATCACAGCTATGGGTCTATGTAAGCAGATGGATAGGGAGGTCGCTGGTGCATTCACACAACCGTATGTATTTTGCAGTCCACAAAAAATACCGGTGATGTCCTTGTTGCATTTATTTATTTCTTTATTTTTGCGGACCTATTATAACAATGCTTGATCTTGTCCGCAAAACAGATAAGAATAGAACATGTTCTATCTTTTTTGTGGAACAGACATATTGATGCGGACCCATAGAAATGAATGGTTCCGTGTTGCGATCCGCAAACTATGCAGATAGGATGTGGACCAAAAATACGCTAGTGTGAATGGAGCCTAAGCCAATAATCAGATATTAGGGCTCATGCTCACAGCTCCATGCAATCTAGTTGAATGGAACTGTATTGTGGCACTATTAGAGGTCTATGAAGTCCTACTTACCTACATATATCAGCAATCTATTAAAGGGAATGTGTCATCAGAAAATTACCCATTGCTTAAGTCAAGTATTTTCTGAAACATATTTGAAAATAATTTTTGGTGATTTTTATTTTTCATTTTCCACGTCACTGGTTATATGTTAAAACAATTTTAAAATCCTGCATTTTTGCACTTGCTTCTAAGTCTAATAGTAGGCCAACACTTCTTGGTTTGTACAGATCACTTCAGCAGTCATCACATTATCATCACAGTCAGGATTACAATGAGAGATAACACATATAGATAACTCTCCCATAGAAGTCAATGAGTGTCCTCCAGTCTATTGTGTCTATGGTCCGTGTGGGCCGCTGTAAAGCATCACTCTAAATGCTGGTAACAACAGCTCAGGCAAGATGGCTGCCCCCATAATCATGTTCAGGAAGTAGAAAAAAAATCTACAATCACAAAATGATAACAGATTAGAAAGAGACTATCTGGTTTTAACTGGCAGAACAATATAATAGGTTACACATTCCCTTCAAGCCGTTTACTTTTTTTTTTTTTGCCCCTTAGATGTTTCTAAGGAAGCATTGCTTCTATGCCATATGAATGGTCTATACATTGATCCTAAAATCTAGTCCTAAAATTTTGGCACACACCCCTCTCTCAGACAGCAACATGACTCTGAGAATAGGGGCACACATAGCGGTATCTGGCTGTGGGCTTAACCCCTACCACATGCCTTGGCCAATGGTTTCAGGTAATACCAGCAAAATGAGATGGACTTTGGCCACCACGTATGGGTGGGGTTTCGGCTGAACATGGACGCCGCAGCGCGTGTCTCCATCCTGATAGTCTGGCTACATTGCTACAGATAATTTTCATTCAGTGGCAGGTAATGAGTGTTATTACTAAGACTCTGTATTACTGTAGCAGATATATTGTTATTAGGCAATTAATTAGGTATTTATAATTCATTTAGTAATTATTAAAAATGATGTTTACCAAATATGAAAGTAAAAGTGCAGATGATGAATATTTGGATTCCATAAAAATCCAGAATGCAAATTTGATCAAGAAACATCTGTATGAGTGGCTGATGGCATTCATTAACTAAATTAAATGTAATTATTGCACGAAAGGAATATCGGTAATGAAATTACTAGGGTGTTAGATAACGTTGTATATATAAGGCATAATTACATTATAAACTCGGTAATGATAGAAATGTAAGTTGCTGTGGACTTCCATGACAATAGAAAAGCTCAGTACTCCTAATAATGTATAGGAGTGTACTTGTTTTCTGATAATACATGCCTCAGCCGCTGAAGAACTTCTTTACGAAAAAAAGAACTTTATCAGTAATTGTTTAAAGGGAATGCCATCAGAAAATGAAATTGCTTAAATCAAGTTTTTATGTTAAACATATTTGTAAAGAATTTTTACAGATGTTATTTTTAGTGTTCCATGTCACTGTCTATAGTCTTTTCCCACTGGCCATTAAGCCAAATAAATAGGAGCCACTTCTTGGTTTGTACAGATCACTTTACAGCAGTCATCTCATTATCATCACAGGGAATCATTACAATGACATGAAATGATCCACCAATCAGTCCCCCAAACATCATCAGACCTCAGATTAGATCCCTCAGTCAGAACCCCCCAATCTGTATTAGACCTCAGATCAGACCGCCCCCCCCCCCCATCAGACCTCCAAACTTTATAAGACCCCCCTAATCAGACTTCCAATGTGTATCAGACCTCAGATTAGATATAAAATAAATAAATGAGCTTATCTCTCCTGATCTGGATGGTGCATTCTTTCTGAACTCGCCGCTCCCTGGTCTTCTGCTGGCCCAGCACTGCCCTGTGACCTGATGTTGCACAGTGTCAGGTCATAGCGCACACCTGTGTGCACTAAGTCCTGATGCTCTATGTAGTCAGGATCCAGTGCAGCTCAGCACCCGGAAGAAGACCAGGGAGTGGTGAGTGCAGCCACGGTTAGCAGCGCCAGTCACTGTTCCCCCCGACGTCCTGCATACTAATTAGTATTTGCTTTATAAGACCCACTGACATTTTTCTATCACTTTTGGGGGGAAACAAAGTATGTCTTATAAAGCAAAAAATACAATCGGTAAATAGATAACCACAGGATACAGCATTCACAATAGGTGATTGTTCAAGCTTACCTACTGCTTGCTTGTACAGTGTCTTCTGCACAGGTCACAGAGCTCTATGGCCCATGAGGCTGCCATAAAGCAATTTTCATAATGGTTTTTAAATGTTAAGAACAGCTCACGCAAGATGGCCGCCCCCATAATCATGTTCAGGAAAAAAATTAAAACAAAATCAGAAAATAAACAGAATAGAAAAAGGATATGTATGGTATTATCTTGCTGGAAAAAAAAAAATATAGATGACACCTTTTAAAGGGTATTCTCATCTGGCAAAGTGGACCAGCACTGTGGCCTATTCAGTCTTTTCCTGTAACATGGTGCTCCTGGCCACCGGCCGTGCATGAAACGCCAGCCGACCCCATGCATTTGAATGAAGCTGTGATGCACATCCCCTGCACAGTGGGTGGGCACAGCTGTGGCTCCTTCATTCTCAGTATCTGTGGCGTCTCAGAGGTCAGATTGGCATATCCTAGCAATATAACAGTGCAGATTTCAGAGTCCTAGAGGTGCCATCCAAAGTGGCCCAGAACAAGTGGTATTAACATTCCCAAATCGAAAGTCCAGCCGCAGTGTCCCTCTAATATGGCCAACTACAATATCCCCTAGTTTTTGTTAGAAGGTCCCACTGATCATCAGACCCTGTAATTTGTGAGGAAACCTGGCAGCGTGTTTAATTCCCCTACAGCACCACCACAGGGGAAATGAAGTATTACACAGTGCTCATTAATGGGCTTTTCTGAGAGTAAGATATTGATGATCTAACGTCAGGATAGGTCATCAACATTTGATTGCTGGGGTTCCAACACTTTTTTAAGAGACCACGGCGTTCCAGGGAGCACTGTGGCCTCTTCGCAACATACCAAGCACAGCTTCATTCATTGTATAGTGTCTGCGCTGGTATTGCAGCACAGACCCATTCTATTGATTGGGACTGAGCTGCGCTTGGGCCACGTGACTGATGAATGAGAAATCAAAGGCCTAGGACGAGGGGGCGCAACGCTCAGCAGAGCACCGTATCAGTGATCCTGAGAACAGATCATCAATATCTTACTCCCGGAAAACCCCTTAAAAGTTAATGTGTTGTCTCTATGTAACATGTGGACTTCCTCTGCCGGAAAAGATAACCAGAGTTACCTGCTGGAGATGTGAACGCCAAATTCGTGGCAGCCTAAATTCTGTAAATGTTCTTCAGACTAAAGACTGTGGGAGGTGGTGGTGGTGGTGGTGGTCGTGCCATGTGCTAGGCAAGTGCCGGAACGTATTTGAGCAGTGTCTAAGAAGCAGATCTCTGGAGGTTCTGAAGGACTCTGTTTTGGAAAGGGTGGAGTGCACCTTTCTGGGATCTTCCCATACTTTATAGACCATAATCTACTGTCATCCATAGGAATAGCAAGTCATCAGCCCAACCATATTATTTCTTCCATCATGTCTTCGGCATGCTCTTCCGATCCTTTCTCCCTCATGCGGCAGAAGTAAATTGGATCGCAGGAAGGTGTATAAAACATGAGATCCTGGAAAGGCTTGACTCCCCCCCCAACACCATATCTCTTTATGGCCCTGTCATTTCTAATCATCCAAGAGCTCTTGTGATCAGTATATCTGATAAACTTCTCCGTGTATCCTTTTTTTTTCCCTTTTAAGCAGGATTCCCCATCCTCTGCAGCCTCTCTCCAAACCTCTACTTACCCCCTCCTTCCTTTAGTCTCAAGTATAAGCTTGATAAGACAGAGATACACCGTGTCACAAGCAGCTGTGTACGGCCTTGCCTCTCACGACAACTAATTTGTGCAGGAAAAAATTAAATCAGGAGGTAAATTATTTCATGATTGCTCATTCCCAACAGAGTTGGGCATCATTCTGAAGAAAATATCTAATAATTGGTTTCAGCCTGTGTCAGACACATGCAATTCCCTTCACTAATGGCTGTGTGAGTTAGCACCGGGCCTCGGGGGTCAGCCAAGGACTGGAAATAGCTTAGCACTAGGCACAGCACTAGAGAGAACGGAGCACATAGGAAATGAAGTGGCAATAAGTGTAATCCATAGGGGAAATGTGCTTCACTTGGAGTTTAATATATCGCCTCCATGTCTGGCAGCGAGCCACACACCAATTGTTTACCTTTCTGTCAGCATCTGCATCTGTTCTGCTTTGTAAACGGCACTTAACGCTCAGCCGGTAAACGGCGGAATCAATAACAACCGCTAAGGGATTTCTTTTCTTTTTATCATATTCTAGGAAAAAAAAAAAAAAAAACCTCGCTACAAACAATGTTTGCCTTAGATTAACAAGGAACTGACATTAACAGGGTCAAAGGGATTTGGCGGGTAAGATTTTTATTGCTTGAAAGACTCGCAGCAATTATATCGCCGCCGTTCGGAATGTATTTTGTAACCTGTCCAAATGAAACTGTTAAAAATTGCTCGCAACGCCGTAATGAAGATGATGATTTTTTATAATTATCTCAAGCACTGTGTACGGAAAACTGCCGGCACCTTCGGTAATAATTTATTTTGTCGGATTACAGCTGGTGTACTGAAATATTAAGGTTTCTTGTTTATCGTTTTTTTTTTTGGGGGGGGGGGGGGGGATTTTTGGTGATTAGACCAAGCTAGGCAGATGATGTAAAATATGGAATCCGAGGGGGGGGGGGGGGGGGGGCAGAGAAATATGCTGGAAACAGTGTGAGTCTGTTAGTTATTATCTCCTGTAGAAGCCAGCGTATCATTAGACGTGAGATAGTATCTTGTGTAACCAGGCATATTCAGGATATACACTGTACAGATGAACGCTGTCACAAAGGATTGTTATAATAGTTATAGCATCACTTAAAACTTAATATCATTGAGAGCAAAGGAACACATTAATGTTAATGGGATTTGTGCACGTAACTCCCCATGCACTGCTTGAAAAATGTACCCCTTAATGTCTTGAAATTCAAAATAGGCCAGTTAAATTGCTTTTCTTTTATTAAACAGCCGCCTTTTCAATTGTAGTCCGACCGAAGTTACATTTTTTCCGTCACATTTTATTGTTCACAACTTGGCATTTATGGTTGTTTTTATTCGATTAATTAACCTTTTATTTCTTTATTTATTTTTTTCTCCCTCTTTCCCCCCCAAGTACATTTACGTGCACAATGGTGGTTTCAGATACTGCCAAGTGGCATATGAGGCATAGAACATTAGAGACGGCCATGGTGGAGCGGGGGGATCCTCGTACTTCTCAAATTAGCTAGTTTGATTTCTGCTGTCACGGCATATCATGTGGCGTTCTCCAACCACTAGAAAGCCATTATCCACTTGAATGCAGGGGTAATGCTTTGCAGGCCACTTCTACTTTGAAGGGGTCAAACATATTACATACTTAACACCTTATTTGCTGAGTGCACATGCAACGCTGAACTCCGGAGTCTGGAAAATGGGCCGTTCTCCATGGAAACGCACATTCTTGACTCTTAATTGCAAGAAAAGGCGATATGGCACAGTGGTTAACTTGATTTGAATTCACTGGCTTGCAGATTTAATACTAGCCTTCGATAAAGTGCCTGGAAATGGATGATGCTACAGCAGTCTTTTCTACGAAATTCTATATCATCACTTTTCAGTTTAAGTGGTTTCCAAATTAATTGGCAGCGTCCTTTCAATTGATTGAGGGCATTCTGATCTAAAATTGAAAATGTTTTAGAAGAGATCCAAAATGTAAATATTTTCCCACCGAAATATGATCTTCAGGGCACTCTGTTAAAATGGCGAGGTGTCGAGCATCCCAAATTATACATAATATTGGTTCGCATGCGTAAATGTGGGATTTCGATTTATTTATTTTTTTAAACTAATATGGGACACAATGCAAGATATAGCCCTGGGAAGGCCTGAAGAAGACCTATATTTAGTAACATATGACGAGAAAAAGACAACCAGTACATATTGATTACCTAGGCTCAGCATAGGTCTTCAATATCTGATCGGTGGGCACCACCTTCTCTTTAAACAGCTGATCAGCAGGGGCGCTGGGAGTCGGACTCCAACCGATAAGATATTGACAACCTATCCTGAAGATAGGAAATCAATATGTACTGGCTGCACAACCCCTTTAAGTTTTAAGCTGGGGCTACATGGTGATCTGGGCCACAACACCTATCATCATGCGACCAAAGATCGCTGTGTAGCAATCCGGGCATAGAACTGAATGGGGTTGTAGTGCAACTCACAAGTTATGGTAACCCAAAAGTAGCCAGAAAATATAGCAAGGTTGGATATTTTTTTTTAGATTCTGTGACCCCATTAAGTTCTATGGCTGCACTGCTACACAGTGATCCTTGGTCGCGCAACAGATGTCATGGCCAAGATTGGCATGTTGCCCCAGTCTTAAAGGGGTTGTCCGAGTTATTATTTTTTTTTGTCCTTTGTATGTTTCTAACTAGGCAAATGTAAGGGCTTTACAATGCACTTACTGCATCTGCAGTGGCTGCTTTCTCAGATTTCACTGAGGGTCACATGACCTGTGATGTCAGCTTCTCTCCTTGCTCTGATGATGTTTCGTGTACAAGCCTGAGAGAGCAGATCTGTGACTGTACACAAGATGTCACTGTACTGGCCACGCCTCCTGCACTGGCTGCTGCTGCCCTGTGTCTCCCTCCAACTAAATACTTCAGGAAAGATCAACCCCTTCAGCAGCACACACTTAGGGCTAGAGGCTTTCCTCGGTAGCTGCAGGCAGTGAAGAGACACATGATCTTCCCTCCTCATCCTGCAGACACAGACAGACTGGAGGAGTTCTGCAGAGCATTGCACAAGAACAGGTAGGGGGACGATCCTGTGTGTATCAGTAGTCTCATTGTACAGCTGAGACTTGTAGTCCTACACATACAACATGCTGCTGAGTATCCCAGCAGGATTGTTGTTATTGCAGGTAAGCAAAGGGCCAGAAGAGAACCAGGGAAATGAGGAAATACATTTTTTTTTTGCCTAAAACTTCCTTAGCTTAGTTATATATTGCTGACCATCAGATTAACAGTGCTATATTTTTTTTCAGAACCCGGACAACCCCTCCTAAGGCTTTCTGATACACATTAGCTTTGTTCTCGGCGGGTTTGGCTGACAGTCTAATGTGTGAGGAACTCCCGACTCTCCCCGATAGATATGTTGGGGTCGTGAAGGATAAAGTGAATATTTTCGCCTGATCCGTTTGCTCTCCTGATAATCCTCAGTGGCTGTCTCTCCTTATTAAATACACATACTCGTTCAGCTGAACCGAACGGGGGTGTCGCAAAAGATATCTGTCGGCCAATTTTAAAAGGATTTTCCGCGAGTTCAGTATTGATGACCTATCCTCAGGATAGGTCATCAGTATCAGATTTGTTAGGGACTGACTACTGGCACCCCCATTAATCAGCTGTTTGAAAAGGCTGCAGTGCTCCTGTGAGCGCAACTGCCTCTGCACAGCATACTAAGCACAGCGCCTTACATTTATATAGCAACTGTACTTGGTATTGCACCCAGGCCTAAGCCATGTGACCTATGAACGTGACATCACTTGCCTAGGAAGAGGCTGCAGCACTCCCCAGAGTATTGTGGCTGATCGGCGGGGATGCCGAGAGTTGTACCCCCACTGTTCAGATATTGATGACCTTTCCTGAAGATAGATCCTCAATATTTTATTAATTACTAGGGGCCACGGTTTTTGATTTGCAGGAAAAAAATGGCACTCCATCAGCCTCTGACACAGACATGAATAGAGACCCTCCTGTATGTTCCCTTCATTTGGGCAAGTTGGTTATAATTTCTGCTCTTGAACTAAATGCATCTGAGGCTGCACTGCTCTTTTAAATGACCAACATTTATACCACACTACCAGATAATAAAACATGAGTAGAGATACTCTTTCGACCCAAATTGCATTGTTTTTAATGAGTAGAGGAATGATTTTGCCCTCTGGCTGTTGTGGAGCTACAACTCATTACGGGGATGATAATCCAACAATAGCCATAAAACTGTAGTATGAAGAACTGGTGAATTCAATTCCATCACTGAACTTTCCTTTTTGCCCTTTGTGCTCTTGCAATCATTTTCTTGTATGTTGCAGTTGTTCTAGGCAATGCCAGTAAAGCGAATATACCAGTGCTGTGTAAATGTATTGTGTGATATTACTAGTTGCCATATCCTGACTGCAAATTATATCGAACACAGTTCTGGACAAATTATAATTGTATAGGTCCAAGGAACAGATGACCCCTGGATTGTTTTTAACCTGAATAACTAGGTTTCATTTGGAAACAAAAAATAAAACCCTGAGACAGTGTATGGTTTTAGTGTATAAATATAAATTGTGAATACAGGGAAACAAATGAGGTCTTGTTAGTTCAGAACTGAAATCTAAGAAAAGGAAGATATCTAAGGTATTGTGGGTCAAGCAAAGGTTCAACTTTCTAACAAGAAAGCTTTTCCTCTCCCAAAAAAGTAATCAGACTTTGGAATTCGCTTCAAGATGAAGTAGTGTCTACAAATGTACTCAGAGAATTTAATCTTAAATTGGATTCCTTAAGGTGTGCAGAAGCCTTTTGATTATGCCAGTGTTTTCCATCAAAAAAATTCAGCTCCTATACATATCTCTTTGGGTGCAGGAAGTCTTGTCATCCAGACAATAAAAATGTGGTACCGGTGTCTAAATGAAACAAAATCCAATTGTTTTTATTTCCATTGGGACAGATGATTAATAAACTTTCAGATTTAGAATAAAAATGAGATCGACTGCGGTTTCTTGGGCCCACCCACCATCTCTATAGCATATACACGTCTATTTCTAATTGCATTGAAAACTTTGTTTTGTCATTGAACACACGAAACTTCATCCAAAATAAGAAATGATCTTATACTCACTCCTTTTTTCTGGAGTTAAAAGTACTTTTAATCGATATGCAAATAAGCAGGTAAGTGCACCGAGGATGGGCCGAAGCCACTGTGTGCATTCTTACACCTCTTGATTCCTCTGCTGTCCCCTCCCTCTTCTAGGTTGACAGGGTCAGATACCTACATAGTCATCTTGCTTGACCCTTTCAATCGGAAAGGAGATGGAGGAGATGACAGAAAATAGGCTGAGCAAGGGTCAATCCAGTGGCTTGGGCCTGCCTTCGGTGTACTTAACTTCTCATTTGCAGGTTAACATTAGCTCTTCTCCAGAGTGAAGCAATGGGTCGGTAAATGAAAAGTATCAGTACATTCAGCTGAGCTAGCTCTACAAGGCTTGTGCCTGGTTAACAGTTAGTTTCTTGGTGATAGACTTCCTTTAATACTGTCTTATATCTAGACATTTAAGAACTGAATGAAACACACCACAATTATTTCAGTGGCTCATGTTGTATGATACATTTTCGTCCAACATTATGCCACATCTTGCTTGTCTTCAACAGTCGTTCACCTGAGATGACGCTTCTTTCTAATGTGCATGGCTGCTTTAAAGGACAGTTTTTTGTATAATAATCTTCAAGGACATGGAACTACTTGCGAATAGTGGTGAGAACACACTGCTCATTCAATGTGTGGAGTTTAAAGAGGACCTTTTACCAGAATAAAACATCTAAACTAAGCATACAGACGTGTAGAGCGGCGCCCAGGGATCCCCCTGCACTTACTGTTATACCTGGGTGCCGCTCCGTTCTCCGGTTATAGCCTCCGGTATCTTCATAGTTAGGCTCCACCCAGGGGAACCTTCCGGCGTCTCTTTCTCCCATGCTGTAGCGCTGGCCAATCGCAGCGCTCAGCTCATAGCCAGGCTATGAGCTGAGCGCTGTGATTGGCCAGAATGAGAGAATGAGACGCTGGCAGGTTCCCCTGGGTGGAGCCTAACTATGAAGATACCGGAGGCTATACCGGGCGAATGGAGCGGCGCCCAGGTATAACAGTAAGTGCAGGGGGATCCCTGGGCGCCGCTCTACACGTCTGTATAGTTAGTTTAGATGCTTTATTCTGGTGAAAGGTCCTCTTTAAATGATAAGGACTTGTACACAATGGTGGATTCTAATAGGGCATTTTGGTGGCCCTTGGCCTCCCAAGGTGCCCATCAATGTTTCTGAGTATTGCTAGGCCAAAACATGCATGGCTTCGACTTATTTTGTCCAAGGGCACCCATTCGATTAAGGCGGTGTGGTATGGGAGCAGCCGTTCACTCTCATAGGCAGGAGCCTATGAGGCAGTAAAGTGGCACAATCAGTCATGAAGTGATAACATTGCAACTGCTTGCATCGTATCTCAGACAGTGTGATGGTGTCATTGACAATCTGATATTGATAACCTATCCTGAGGTAGGTCATCAATATAGGAAAAGCGCAGAATCCCTTTAATTTGTGCCTCCTTGTACAGTACATAGAGGCATTTAAATATTGAATGCTGCTGAACAGTTAAGATGGCCATGAACATCAGTACAGTTCATCAAAACTGACGATTTCAACCAAATGAACGCTCATATAAAAAGAAACAATTGTTGTAGCCGACCAATAACAGAGCATTATTGTTTGACAAGACGTCGGCCATGTATAATATTTTCATCTGAAAGATCTTTTGTTCAAAGAACAATGTGAAAAGTGAGTGAAAAGTTCTTTCTTTGAAGACTGCTCCCAGACTGATCTTTCATCCATTACCTAGTTTCATTGAACATGTTTGGGCTGTTTGAACAACTGTAATGGCCAATATTATTTTTGCTGAGCTCTCAACTGAGTGCATTTTGTGTTTTGTTTTGTATATGCTTAGCCAGATTTAGGCCTTTGATTCGGTATTTGGCACTTTTAATTTTGTCAAAGGACATGCAGGTACACAAAAACGGTCTAAGGGCTTTTGTGCACAGGGTGCACAACCATAATAAGGCTGTCATAGAAGTGCATGAGCTTTCTATTGTACCTGTACTGTATGTCCTGCTGCCCAATACACTACTATTAACCCATTAAGGACTGAAAGCCGGGTCACATGACATACCACTAGACTGACGCCATGTTTAGTCCTATCCAGCTTTCCTATGGATGCATTATACAGGCCGTACCATTATTTTTTCTTTAGGGAAAGGCTTCTAGGGGGATATATTAAAGGTCTGTGAGCCAAATTTTAGTTTTTTTATTCAGGTTTACACAGAACAAGCTGCCCATAGTATTATCATTAACGTAGTTGAATGTGTATTGTTCTAAAACAATTTTGTTTTTAGCCTTGAATACAGAAGATCAGCAGAAAAAAGCTTTGGAGACCCCCTTACAACTGTGTCAACTGAAATCCTTGTCAGCGTTCATTAGCGTTTTTTTGTGGCTTGAAAAAAAGGTGGAGAAGGCGATGACTGAAATCCTGTTTCTTTCGTGTTATCCGGAAATAAAGGGAAATGTACAAGGTAATGTGGTCCATTGATATCTGTAAGAGATATGAATATGAATTGTATTATTACTTACTAAGCAGGGCTATCCACAGACCACATCTACCACCTGCATTTATAATATTCATTAATATTCATGTGCCCTTATGTAGAAGAGGAGTCATTGGGACCCTCAGGCAGCAAGGCCCAGGTACGACTACTATCTCTGTACCTAATATATTTGTGTTTTAGCTCTTCAACAATACCGAGCTATACATGAATTAGAATATTTTTGTATAAATGCAGAAGCTAAGGCTTTGTTCACATCTGCATTGTGGTTTCTCAGACCCGTCATATGATGGACACCACCTTAAGAAGCTGATTGAGAGAATGCCAAGAGTGTGCAGAGCTGTCATCAAAGCAAAAGGAGGCTACTTTGAATCTAAAATATAAGCCACATTCTGATTTATTTAATTCTTTTTTGTTTACTGCTTAATTCCATATGTGTTCCTACTTTAATTTAAATCTACAAATTAGAAAATAAAAAACTCAAGAAAAACCATGGCATGAAAAGGTGTATCCAAACTGTTGACTTTTTGACTCAGCTCAGACTTTAAAGGGGGTAATTCCAAAGTATTTACCACCCCAGCAGTCCCAAGAAAGAGGAGTCCCTAAGCTCCCTCTCAGAATGGGCAGTAGTGTTCCAGTCAGTCCACCGCTTTATTCACTTCTATAGACAGTGCTTAATCAATTAGAAATTAATGGAATGGTAGGCCATTATGTCCAGCACTGCTCCATTCAAAGAGGGATCTCGGGAACCCCTAGTTCTTGGAATTGCTGGTGGCCTCAATAGTCGGACCTCCCACAATCTGATGTACTTTTTGTAGGATAACCCCTTTAAATCATTTTGATGGGATGTTAAACTTTTTATCAGACATCAAATTACACTTTGGGCGGAATATGCAAAGAGGTATCTCCCGAGGAAAGAGAAACATCTCGCTTGTGCCTCCTTCAGGCACTAGCGACTTGAGGCGACTTTTTAACCTTTTAGGAGAGCCAGCACCCTGCCTAAGCTACTTTCAAGGCATCACACTCAACCAGCCAGAATCTTACTCTGTATTGATGAAGGGCAAGCACCCCGAAACAGCTGTCTACGAATGGATATTGGGCTTGGCTATTTTCCCTTGTCATGTCCCAAGGCTTGTTCAAAAGTCACACTTTGACTCACAAGGGGCCACTTCCAGAAGGTAGCACTAACAAGACAGTTCTCTTTCCTGAGGAGATACCTCTTTGCATATTTTTTTTCACCATGGAGCATTGCCAGTAAGTCTCTATACCGTGGCGCGCTGCTAAAAAGTCTTTATAAAAAGGCTGGTCTCTTTAAGGAGAACCAGTACTCTGCCTTTGGGGGGAACATAACTGGGAAGAGATCTAAAACGTCAAATGCGATAATGAAGAATAGTTTTACTTTTGTAATCTGAATAAATGTGAACAATAGATTTTTGTTCATTTTTGTATTGCTTTGTTCTAGACTGAATTAAAGACATATGTTCTTTTATCTGTACTTGATTTAGTACAAGACATGCAGGCAGGGTGTTTTAAGTAGAGCCTGCTTTTCCTAATCTTCCTTAGGTGAAAGGAATTGCTATATAATAGAAGGACTTTTTTTTTTCCCCCAAGAGGTACCATGGGACTGGCAGAGGCAGCCTTGCTCTTTCTGCCCTTTTATCAGTGGTAACATTTTCCGATTGTAAAAAGTCATCACAAATGAACAGAGAATATAGAATCATGGCAGTCATATTGCCTGTTTAGAGCTTTCAGTGTTCTTTAAAAACTTAATAAAGGTCTCTACTGAGGTTGGATTAAAAGAAGCTGTTAAGAAGGCAATTGCTTCCCAAGAGATAACCTCTAATGATAAGAAAAAGGGGAAAAAAGTGTTATTGCTGCTTTCACATTGTCAAGACAGAAAGGTCTCTGTATCTTTGTCCTACAAATGAATTTTGAGAATAATCTCATACTGCTTGGAGAGATAAAAATCCAGGTACTTCTTGCCTGCCAGCATCTTACATTTTCACTGAGGATTTGATAAGGGATTAGAAGTTTTCTATTTGTGTTAGCTGCCATAGTAGGTGTGATCAGACGCCTGGTAGAAAAGGGAACACGTGATTGCTGAATCCTATATAACTTATTTTTAGCAGTAATTTTATCGGTGCAGATTATTGCTGAAATTTTAACACGTTTTTTCCAACGTCAATCTAGTGATAAGGACAATATCTGGTGCTTAAAAATGAAAATATAAATGGATAAAATTGTATTTCTTTTCAGACTTTCACAAAGCACAGAACATGCCATAGACAAAACCACAAAAGAGCAGCAGCATAGTATACCATAGTATGAGTTACATTACATGATTAAAATGACTGAATATTATGATTTTTTTTTATAAAATTGCTACTACTGCAATATCTTCAACTCCCCTATCCACCTTTTCTATGTTTAGGGAGTCGGAGGATGGATTGCAGTGATGACACTACTAGAAAGAACATTATTTTGGATGAGAGCTCCTTGCTGATGAAAGAAATGGTAATGTTGCCAAAGTCTTCATGTGTTTTTATAGTAAGGAGCTATATATCTGGATTCACCCAATATATAATGTCAAACAATTAACCATAGTGTAGGACTGCAGTGCTCTGGGCAGGGATTGTTCTGAGAGACCATCACCTGCTACCTACTTCCTCTCAGGATCTAATTTTTTTTTCACGTTTTCATTTTTAACTCCCTGCCTTCCCAGAGCCATAACTTTTTTATTTTTGTTCACATAGCCATATGAGGGTTTGTCTTTTTGCAGGGCAAGTTGCACTTTCTAATGACACCAGTTATTGTTGCATACAATGTAATGGTAAGCTGGAATAAAAAAAAATCCCAAATGGGATGGAATTGGAAAAAAAACAAACTATTCTGCCGCAGTTTTACAGTTTTAAGAGTTTTGTTTTTGTGGCGTTCCCTATGTGGTAAAACTGACCTGTACACTTCATTCTCTGGGCCAGTACCACTACAGCAATACAACATTCGTATAGGTTTTCTTTTGTTTTGATTCTGAAAAAAATTCACCATATGGGATAAATAATTTCTATAATTTAATAGTACGGGTGTTTTGGTTGGGACGTGGCGATGTGTATGATTTTATTTTAAATTTTTATTTTCGTTCTAGGTAAAGGGAGGGGGGGTGATTGGAATTGTTATATTTTTTTTACTTTTTAAATTTTTTATAATGTTTTTCTTATAGGTGACTATAACAAGCAATAGACTGCCTTTTCTATTTAGTAATAGAATTTGATACATTACTTAATATGGAATTCATATTCCAGTGCAGTGCTGCCACCTGCAAGCCTGTATTGAAATATACCTGTGATAGGCATTAGAGCCTCCAGCAGGCACCAGCCTATCATCAGACAATAGCTTCCCCGATCTCAGCAAGAGGAAGCTGTTCCAGTGCGGGAGTACAGCGTTCCCGCATTTTTACCATTCAGATGACGTGGTCACATTTGACTATGGCATCTGAGGGGTTGCATGTCTAAGATCGGCATTGTCGTCAATTGCAGACACTAGCCCCTCTGCTCTGTGAGACAGCAAGCACCCGGTGGCTATGGCACTCACTGTGCTGTAGACCCGACTTCCTCCATACATGTACTGCAGCGCTTGGGAAGGGGTTAAAGAAGTGTTACCACAAAAAATGTATTTGGCTCTTTATAAAGATAGATGATGTAAATTGTAGTGCAGGTAATCTTAATCTTAAAACTGTAACTGTGAGTTATCCACTCTCTTAGTCCTCAGCTGTGTCATGTGACTAACAGTCTGACTCTCCAGCTGACACAGTGTCTTATGTGTGTACAGGAAGTCATTCTGTCAGTTGGAGAGTCAGAGTGTCGGTTATATGACACAGCTGAGGATCAGAAGGGACTGGATAACATCACAAGTATCCACTCCCTTTTTGGTGGGAACACTTCTTTAAATTGCTGCAGCACATAAGGGTACATTTACACATTTGGTCATATAGCGGAGCGAAATGACACGTCCTTTGAGTTCATCCTTTCATGTTGATTTTGTACACTTTTTTTATTTTTTTATAGCCTACCTTGAAATTTGGTTGGAGGAATAGCGTTCAACAGCTGTCAGTTCCCCTGTCGCATAGTATAAGCAGTGAATTGGAAACAATGACCACTTCTGTTCTGCTGAGAGATTATGCAGAATTGTCTCTTAAGGGAAGGTCCCAAATGGACGTTGTCTGCATCTCCAACACCTATGAACACTATGGATCCATCTCGGAAAAACAGAAGCCAAAAAGAGTAGCAAAGGTAAGTTCTAGAACCAAGACAAGCATTCTTGGTAAAACCCACATGAATTCCTTGACTTTTTTCTTATGTTTGTTTCTATGTCTGTGATAGAAAGTACAAAATCTGTTATCATGACTTGACCATAAGATAAGTCATATGATTGTATACACTTCATGTGTATCGTCTAGGAACAAGTCCTCACTCCTGGTATGAGTAAAGTCATCCATGTATAGGAGAACATCGGCCAGACCAGCCAATGTGTGTGGTATGCAGACTTTCACCTGACCACCATCCAAGGTGTATGGTCAGTATTTAACCTGTGGTTTACATGCTAGCTTACACTAAAAGAGTATTGCTAATGGTCTCTGTGTCTCCCATTCTAATGCAGAAAACAAGTCAGGTACCAAGGCTTAGCTTAGATCCACTATTAAGAAGTACTCTACAGGAGAATAGGGAGAGGCAGTTATCGGCAGACCTGGATGGTACTACACTAGATAAACCCCAGTAATTAGAACCCCTCTGCCCGATCCTTAAAGTAGGAAAACCCCTGTCCTGCAGCAATTTTCTGTATTATTTTCATTTACAGAGACTGCTTCATTTATATACACTGCTTCTTATATGTTATATTGTGTCATGTCCTATCCCGGATTTTAATAGAAAGTAATGCAAGCCATATTTCATATAGCTTGTTATAATCTGTAATAGAACAACAAGAATAGGGACTCAACCCAATACGAGCTGGAACTGAATTGTGCCCCTCCATTGTGAACACTACGTGAGCTGACCGGTTGCGAATGGTTGAAGTCCTTCGTTTGCTAAGCTACAGAATGTGTTTTCTTCTCTAAAGCAATCAAAGTGTCCCTGTACTTTAGCAAAACTTTTGATATAGTGTCATCTCAAAGTTTTTGATCGGTGGGGGTCTGACTGCTTAGAACCCCACTGATTGCTAAAACAAGGAGAAAGAAACGGTCACACAGAGAGCTGTGTTTATTCTCTACTGAGGACAGGCCCTATATAAAGTCTATGAGCCAGTCTCCAGTCCATGTCCTGCACTGAGAAGAGGCAGCTCTTTGTGTGAGCGCTTCTAACTTCTCCATTTAGCGGTCCGTGGGGGACTTAGCACTTGGAATTCCACCAATCAAAACCTTTGATATGTCACCATGACATGAAAAGTTTTGCTACAGGGCCAGTTTAAATTACTAGACAATTATATTACCTAAAAGAAAGGAGTTGTCTGACATCCATTTACTGGGTGGTTGGACAGTGTTCAAATCAACAAAGAATTAAAGACTCACCTTTACACGTGTCCCCGTTCCAGCACTGCAGCTTCTACCCCTGCTAGATGGAAGCGCTGATATTCTGGATACACACTCATGATCACTGCCGTCCGGTCAATGGCCTTAGCGGTGACAAGTGACTTTTCTTGTGAAGTAGTCTAGCTGCCCTGTAAATTTTACTGGTTGTCGGATAACCCCTTTAAGGTTTGCTTAGGCTACTTTCACACTAGCGGTTTCAATTCCGCTTTTGAGACCCGTCTTCGGATCTCAATAGCGGAATAAAATGCTTCAGTTTTGTCCCCATTCAATGTCAATGGGGACAAAACTGAACTGAATGAAACGGAATACTCCATTTCGTTTGGTTGCTTCCCCATCTCGGACAGAAATAACGCTGCAAGCAGCGTTTTTCTGTCCGCGATGTGGTGCAGAGCAAAACTGACACACTAGAAAACGGATCCGTCCCCCATTGAATTTTAATGGGGTTCATGATAGATCCATCATGGCTATAGAAGACATAATACAACTGGATCCATTCATGACGGATGAATGCAGTTGTATTATGGTAACGGAATAACGGAAGCGTTTTTGCAGATCCATGATGGATCCGCAAAAAATGCTAGTGTGAAAGTGGCCTTAATGTATACTGTGTGTTTTTTTTCCAGCGCTGGTACTGACACATCGACTTTAAGACTTGTGGACTCTTGTGAGCCAGCAATAGAATTTTTGCACAGGACAGTATTGTATCTATAGAGTAGGATGTAAAGGAAGAGGCAGTGGTAGACTTATCCGTTGTGCTCTATACATGTGGCACAGGGGACCGATCTCCTATATTAAAGTCAATGTAACAGCTTTCTTCCATCATCATTGTCATACAATTGTTGTGTCACACAGTCATAGCACCAATATATCAGCACTTCAATAAATTTGTACCTCCAGTTCTGCTTTGACATCATGGAAGAATTTGACAAACTGTTCCCACTGGCCTTGGCGTGCACATCGGATTCACTGCAGAACATAAGGACGTGCTTTGTAGATGTGTTTAGCAAATCGGCATCTTCAGTTCTCACTAAATTAGAAGAATGGAGTTCCCAAGTGCCGGACAAGGCTCCTGTGAAGACTGCCCTAGTTGTCCTGTCCTCCGCTGCCCACGTCTTATACCATGCTTCACACTATAACGAGCAGATGAGTAAGAGGTATGTATGGCTTTTCTTACTGCTATAAAAATAATTGAGTCATGGTTTTCATTTTGTTCTTTTGGGAAATAACTGACCCATGTCATCTGGCTGAGCTGTGCGAGTTTAGGGATCAACAACTCTTGTTGGGAGATGGTTTGGTATACTAGATGCATAAGACCGGTTTTCTAATTAAAATTCTTGTTAACTTAAAGAGGTTGTCCAGGATGAGAAAAGGGGTCTTTTTTATATATATACACTGCGTGCAGAATTATTAGGCAAATGAGTATTTTGACCACATCATCCTCTTTATGCATGTTGTCTTACTCCAAGCTGTATAGGCTCGAAAGCCTACTACCAATTAAGCATATTAGGTGATGTGCATCTCTGTAATGAGAAGGGGTGTGGTCTAATGACATCAACACCCTATATTAGGTGTGCATAATTATTAGGCAACTTCCTTTCCTTTGGCAAAATGGGTCAAAAGAAGGACTTGACAGGCTCAGAAAAGTCAAAATTAGTGAGATATCTTGCAGAGGGATGCAGCACTCTTAAAATTGCAAAGCTTCTGAAGCGTGATCATCGAACAATAAAGCGTTTCATTCAAAATAGTCAACAGGGTCGCAAGAAGCGTGTGGAAAAACCAAGGCGCAAAATAACTGCCCATGAACTGAGAAAAAACAAGCGTGCAGCTGCCAAGATGCCACTTGCCACCAGTTTGGCCATATTTCAGAGCTGCAACATCACTGGAGTGCCCAAAAGCACAAGGTGTGCAATACTCAGAGACATGGCCAAGGTAAGAAAGGCTGAAAGATGACCACCACTGAACAAGACACACAAGCTGAAACGTCAAGACTGGGCCAAGAAATATCTCAAGACTGATTTTTCTAAGGTTTTATGGACTGATGAAATGAGAGTGAGTCTTGATGGGCCAGATGGATGGGCCCGTGGCTGGATTGGTAAAGGGCAGAGAGCTCCAGTCCGACTCAGACGCCAGCAAGGTGGAGGTGGAGTACTGGTTTGGGCTGGTATCATCAAAGATGAGCTTGTGGGGCCTTTTCGGGTTGAGGATGGAGTCAAGCTCAACTCCCAGTCCTACTGCCAGTTTCTGGAAGACACCTTCTTCAAGCAGTGGTACAGGAAGAAGTCTGCATCCTTCAAGAAAAACATGATTTTCATGCAGGACAATGCTCCATCACACGCGTCCAAGTACTCCACAGCGTGGCTGGCAAGAAAGGGTATAAAAGAAGAAAATCTAATGACATGGCCTCCTTGTTCACCTGATCTGAACCCCATTGAGAACCTGTGGTCCATCATCAAATGTGAGATTTACAAGGAGGGAAAACAGTACACCTCTCTGAACAGTGTCTGGGAGGCTGTGGTTGCTGCTGCACGCAATGTTGATGGTGAACAGATCAAAACACTGACAGAATCCATGGATGGCAGGCTTTTGAGTGTCCTTGCAAAGAAAGGTGGCTATATTGGTCACTGATTTGTTTTTGTTTTGTTTTTGAATGTCAGAAATGTATATTTGTGAATGTTGAGATGTCAGGCTACTTTCACACTTGCGTTCGGAGCGGATCCGTCTGATGTTTCATCAGACGGATCCGCTCCGATAATGCAGACGTTCGCATCCGTTCAGAACGGATGCGTCTGCATTAAAACTTAGAAAGTTTTCTAAGTGTGAAAGTTGTCTGAGCGGATCCGTTCAGACTTTACATTGAAAGTCAATTGGGAACGGATCCGCTTGAAGATTGAGCCATATAGTGTCATCTTCAAGCGGATCCGTCCCCATTGACTTACATTGTAAGTGTGGACGGATCCGCTCGCCTCCGCACGGCCAGGCGGACACCCGAACGCTGCAAGCAGCGTTCAGGTGTCCGCTCACTGAGCGGAGCGGAGGCTGAACGCTGGCAGGCGGATGCATTCTCAGTGGATCCGCCTCCACTGAGAATGCATTGGGGCCAGACGGATGCGTTCGGGGCCGCTCGTGACCCCCTTCAAACGGTGCGCACGAGCGGACACCCGAACGCTAGTGTGAAAGTAGCCTTATATTGGTTTCACTGGTAAAAATAAATAATTGAAATGGGTATATATTAGTTTTTTGTTAAGTTGCCTAATAATTATGCACAGTAATAGTCACCTGCACACACAGATATCCCCCTAAAATAGCTAAAACTAAAAACAAACTAAAAACTACTTCCAAAAATATTCAGCTTTGATATTAATGAGTTTTTTGGGTTCATTGAGAACATGGTTGTTGTTCAATAATAAAATTAATCCTCAAAAATACAACTTGCCTAATAATTCTGCACTCCCTGTATATATATATTTTTTTTAGAGATGAGTGAATTTCCCAAAATTCCTTTGGAGTCTGATTAAGTCTGTAGATTCAATTCAGTACAAATGAATTTAATTTGAAAGTGCCCTGATTGCCCTAAAAAGTTGTGTATGACACACTGAGGTCTCCTAGGACTGTATCCAACCTCATTCAAACTCTTTAAACGGGTTTTGCCACTTCAGCAAATAGCATTTATTATGCAGAGAAAGTTTCCATGGTTACGACCACCCTGCAGTCCAGCAGCATGGTCGTGATTGCACACTATAGAAAAAAGCAAACGCCTATGTGCGTTCCCACGGCCACCAGAGAGCCTGGCATTTTTTCTTATAGTGTGCAAGCATGAGCGCCACTGATCGATTGCAGGGTGGTTGTAACCATGGAAACGAGCAGTGTGTGTGTGTAGCTCTCATCTCTGATCTCCTGACCTGAGCAACACTTAGTTTGTTAAGAATTGTTTCATAATAAGTGTTTGAGGTCAGGAGTTCAGACATAAGAGCTACACATGAGCTGTCAGATGATGGGATTCAAAGAACTCAGACTCCGACAGCTTGCAAACCGACTGTTTTTTAGCCCTTGTGTCTCAGAATCGGCTGAATATTTTTAATAAAGCCCAAATGAAATAATGATTTGTAGCACAAATTGAGTAAAATGCAATCATAAAAAAATTGTTCTGAAGATGTTCACAGCCTTTAAAAGTGACGATTTACAAAAACTATCTGTAATAATATTAAATTGGTTGATATCGCATTCCGACATGTTTATTACCTAAAACACTGATGACCCCTTTGAATCCAAAAGAGATCTCGTTATTAGATGGGTTTTCATTTTGAAAGAACAGATGTTTGACTTTATCGCAACCACTTTGTTCCTCACCACCACTCAGTGTGTCCTCTTTTGATCATCTTTTTCCCTAGGCCCTTGTTTCTAGCAGTTGTCCAGCGATATCAACAATTTATCAACGATCTCCAGATTCAAGTTACAAACTACTGTGTCAATGTTTGTGCTACAAGCCTTTTCCTGGATGCGGAGAGTCACCACTGGGACGACAACAAAGCTTTTTATGAGGTGCGAGTGTAAAGACGTTCTTCGGCCATTGAATACCATTATATTTCATCTGCTGTGTTAGAGGGAATTCAACGTACAAGCTCTCTCATTGTCCTGCCTCTTAAAAAGCCACATTTATTCTATAAACCGATACTTCACTCCTGACTTTGACCATACAAATTAGATGAGTGTCAGCCAAATCCACCTATTTTGAGAGGACCGGCTGTTCAACGAATGTGTATGGGGTTGTCGTGACTCTTGCTTGACTGTAGTTGTTGGGGCAAAGATGGATCTGGCATGATAGATAAAAATTTTTGAACATGCACGATCCTTGGTTTTCATGGGAGATAAGCCCTTACCAGAGATGTCTGGAACCAGCTTATTCTCCTCTCCTCACTGAGAACACCTAAATTCACAGCTGAGCTTAGCGTGTATATGTATGGGGGAAGGGAGGCTGGCAGAAGATCTGTTGGCCAAATGGGCATTTTGCCGACAGCTGTCTAAGGTCACTTGAATTTAGAATAAACATTTTAAGTTTCAAACTATTTCTTTAAGGCCTATTGCACACGACCGTATGGCTTTTTCAGTGTTTTGCGGTCCGTTTTTCACGGATCCGTTGTTCCGTTTTTTTGTTTCCGTTGTGTTTCCGTTTCTGTTCCGTTTTTCCGTTCCGTTTTTCCGTATGGCATATACAGTATACAGTAATTACATAGATAAAATTGGGCTGGGCATAACATTTTCAAAAGATGCTTCAGCAAAAAACGGAACGGGAACGGAAGACATACGGATGCATTTCCATATGTGTTCCGTTTTTTTTGCGGACCCATTGACTTGAATGGAGCCACGGACCGTGATTTGCGGGCAATAATAGGACATGTTCTATGTTAAAACAGAACGGAAATACGGAAACGGAATGCATACGGAGTACATTCCGTTTTTTTGCGGAACCATTGAAATGAATGGGACCGTATACGGAACGCAAAAAACGGCCAGTAAATGGGAAAAAAAAACGGCCGTGTGCAGGAGGCCTAAGAAGTATGTGTACAGTAGAAGGACAGTTTTAGGCCTTAGTCACATTTTCAGTGTTTTGCATCAGTGATTGTTAGTCAAAACCAGGAGCGGAACCTGCACGGTATAAGGTATAAATTCATACAGTTTAATTTCCTCTTGGCTGGGTAGGATTACTGAGCTATGATCTAAAATTCCACAGTTTACACTCACCCCTCACTTAACTACAACTGAGCACAGAACATACCCCAAAGAGTCCGTACAAGAGTACATTTGGCCACCACAAATATGAGCAATATGTGCCAATACTACACAGCGTACTCACTAGTACTAGCACTCTAGCAGTAAAACCATAGACAAGTCAAAACTTTAACTCTACAGAGATGATTTAGGGTTCTTCTTGGTGACAAAGCAAAACTATTAAAGTACAAGTGCTTAATCTTTACAATCAAAGCTAAAGAAATACATAAAATGTGCAGAAACAGTTACAAAAATAAAAAGGTGGAAAAAAAACTGAACATTTCAATACTTAGTGATTCCATGTGTTAAATTATTTTCTCTGCTCATAGGGACATGGACAAAAAAATTCATTTGGATTGGGTCAACAACTTGTGTGGATCATTATTTTTATACCCTCCTCTTTCTGGGTCAATCAGTCAGTGGGAAGGGCATTTCATTATTCATGTTTTTTGTGGATAAGATAACCTATTCATCACATTGTCTCCAGTGTAGGATTATCGATTCCAAAAATATTTTTAGAATTACTGGAGTTATTTATCAAACTACTGTAAAGTAGAACTGGTTTATTTGCCCATAGCAACCAATCAGATTCCACCTTTTATTTTTGACAGTTCCTTTGGAAAATGGAAGGTGGAATCTGATCAGTTGCTATGGGCAACTAAACCAGTTCTACTTTACACCAGTTTTGATAAATGACCCCATACAATTTTAAAGACTACTTTCACTACACTATATTTACTAAGCTGTATGGGGGAAAGGGGGCTGTGTGTCAGTGCCATTATTCTTTGAATAGTTTTTACATGCCTCCCAAGTGTCCCTCTTTTGGAGGAACAGTCCCTTTTTTTTGACCCAAGTTCCTCTGTCCCTTGATCCTTAAATGTCCCTATTTTTGACCCACGGAATTAATGCATAAATCTGCATTAATAAATGTACAACATTTTTCCTTACTACACTATCTGTATGGTTTCTACCTGTACATTAGACCATAACTTCATTATTTTGTGCAATTTGGACATTAAAATATCTATAATCTGATGATTTATGTGCTAATATTTAAATGGATATTGAAGCGCAAGAAAAAAAATTGTCCCAGAGGCTCCATATGCTGTAAAAAAATAAAGGAACTAATACTCGCCTAACAAATCCCTAGCTGCTGTAGTTGTGATGGAGTCAGTAATTATGCTTTGGGTGGAGTTAGAAGCGTGGCCTAGTATGAAAAATACTGCCATGATGCGCACCGCACATATTGTCCCATATTGCCTGCGTCAGTAACCAATAGATCATTACCTATCTGCTTCCCGCTACTCTGGTTCTCCAAGATGGCTCCAGTGTATTTATCCTCCAATCCCTGACTTGCTTACATCCGGGCATGGTCACATGTTCTGCTGCAGCTAATGACTGGCTTCAGCAGTGAAGTGTCCGCAAGCGGCATATCACTACTGTAGCCAGTCATTGTATACCGCAGAGCATACGACCATGCCCATGGGAATGGAAGATGGACACATTGGAGCGGTGGGGAGCAGATAAGTATGAATCTTTCAATTACTGAGACAGGCTGCGAGAATTGGCTAAAAACGACTTATTCCCAGACACCCCCTTCAAGGTGTTTTCTCACCAGTTAAGAATCACCACTTCAAGCACTTGAACTGTCTTTGGACATGGTATGCATTTTACCCAGATTGCCGTTTCACCAGTTAGTGTAGTTTTATAAACTATATGACATCAGAAAGCGGTTTTGCTTTGTTATTCACTTTTGGACAACCAAACAAATTAGTTGGCATCAAAGAGATATCGCCTGTAGACTTTGTGTTCTAAGAACACGCTCTAAATCCATTCCCAAATGATTGTGTTCTACTAGGTCCCTTCCTGCAATTATTTTAGCTTTGCTTTTGTCAAAAGGATAAATAATTGCCTGTGTAAAGATAATATTTTGGAGGTTTATGTGATAAAAGCCAGATGTTAGTTTCCTGATGTACAAGCAGTGTAAAACCTCACATCTGTTTATGTTCTGCGAGCTTACAAATAGAGCAGATGTTTGCTCGGAGAAAGTAGTTTAGAATAACAAAAAGGTCAAAAGAAGTGAATGAGTGCAGACAAGTGATCATGGTAATAACACCCGCACTGTCTAGGAAACGAAGGTTTATATGTCTCGTCCGTTATGACAATATGATGGAATGTATTTAGCAATGGCACGTTGTATGATAAGGCGGATATTTGTAAAATGTATACGTTATAAGGAAATGATTTAAGGGCAGAAGAGATGGTCACGCAGCCTTTTTCTGGCGGTATACTTACGTGTGTCTATCTAAAATCTTGAACATTGAGAAACCTTTTTATTTTTTTAAATAAAGACCAAAGTTAGACCAGCGCCTCTAAACAATATGGAGTAAATACTGCTTTATGCGCAAAGACATGAGTCACTGAAAACATGGATGATCCTGAATTGCATTACTGCCATACTAACTGTGCATAGAAAATGTTGCAAGTTTTTGATCAGAATTTTGTGGGCCCATCTGCCAGCAACATGGTGCCTCTTCAGATGGGAACCCGCACTATCAATATCGACCGTGACATCTTAGTGGTTAGACGGAGGGAGCTCCCTCTGTCCTCTCATCGGAACCCCGTGAATGAATTCGCAGGGTGTAGAGTATTTGTCATGACAGCTGGGGGACTCTTGAAGGCCTCTATTTCAACCTGACTATAGCAGTATGTAATAGAACGTCTGTAAAAGTCCATAATACAGTCTAAAGTAGACAGTCAAATGATCGTAGGTTCAAGTACACTTAGGGCCTTTAAAATATATAAAAACAGTTCAATAAAGTTTTTTAAATATTTTAAAAAATTAAGAATTCAGAAGACACCCTTTTACCATTTCACATATAAAAAATAAAAAAAATAATCGCATCCCAAAATGTCAAAATATTACAATATCATGTTATTTATTATGTGTGCCAAACTTATTATCCTGGAGGCTCTTCAAAAGCATCATGGTGCCCTTAAAACAGGGGTGCGCAACCTGTAGCCTGGGGGCCACATCTGGACCTCGATATAATTCTGTGCGGCCCCCAACCATCTGGTGACAGATATGTATGTCTGTCTTGTGGTTGCTCACATGCATTTTTCATGTATTCTCCCATTAAATGGGAATCCTGTAGGTGTATCCAGACATTTATAGTATGTACTGTATGTACAATACACCATAAATACAGTATTTCAGTTGGCTTTAACTTTTATTTTCGGCCCTTGAGATTCCTTCAGTCTGACAATATGGCCCCCAACCTGAAAAGGTTGTGCAGCCCTGCCTTAAACCAATCCATCAAAATCTACTCTCCAAATGCCAAAGGTGGACTTTCCCAAACTCTGCAGAGTACCCAAACAGCAGTTTACGTCCACATTTATGGCATTTCTGTACCCAGCAGAACCAGCTTAACAATGTAAAGGGTGAGGGGGGTGTCTCAGATGGCAAGAGCTGGGCATAGCATATTGGGCATATCTGTGGAAAACTTCCACTTGCACTTTTTATTTCACTGATGTGAAAGTTGACTTTAGGGGTTAATATCAAGGGAAAAGCAGCAAATATGGTAATTGCTAGAAAATTACAGTACTTGATATCAAAGAGTCTGTAAGGGATGAATCTTGGATATGTTACTAAATGAGCTGCAGTTGTCCACAGTGGAGACTCAACTACTTCTGGAATTGAATATTAAGGTGTCCTGCAATGGAGGTAAATATAGTAAAGTATGTCGAGCCGGTACTGAATATTCTGATATTTTTACTGGGTCATATATAGGAGACTATTTTCTATGCAGGGGAGAAAGGGGTTAACAGTAGCTAATTCCAGTGCTTCCTGGGAGATGCAGGGGCTTGATGAACTGCTGCCCACCCAAGGAAAGATAAGTTCTCCAGATCAGGAGATCAGCGAGTAAAAAAAAAGATTTTAAATTTATGTATAACCCCTGTAATGCTTGATATACGTAGAAACCTATTTCGTGATTCACGGATGATTTCCAGTTATGGACCAAATCGTTTTGTATTTGGTAACGTAATCTTTTGCTCGAAGCTTCTCACTTTTTTGATGAGAGTTTGGTAACGTTTGGTGGTGTTCTGCAATGCAGTGAATACCATGTAGTCATTAAAAGGATTCTTCAAGAATAATGAGTTTTTAGCAAGCGCCTGCAACCTGCCTCCCTAAGGGGGGTACATTTACATGACCGCAATTTTGCGGAACAGATGCGGACCCATTCATTTCAATGGGGCCACAAAACATGCGGACAGCGCCTGTGCTGTCCGCATCTGAACTTCCGTTCCGCGGCCCCACAAAAAGATAGAGCGTGTCCTATTCTTGTCTGCAATTGCGGATACAAATAGGCATCTCTATCATAGGACTGGCCACGTGTAAATGCATAACACACATGGCCGGTATCTGTGTTTTGCGGATCTGCAATTTGCGGAGATATGGTCGTGTGAATGTAACCTGAACATACTTATCTGCTCCCCACTGCTTAGGTCTTCTGCGCTGCCTCCGCTGTGTCCATGTTCCAGCCCCCCCCCAGTGTTCACAATTGGTAGAAGATGGGCATGGTCACAGTGTCCTGCTTTAATGGTGACGTGGCCACAAGCGGCACATCACCGCTGAGGCCATGGCCGCTGTGGAGGTTAGAACATGGACACAGTGGAGGACCAGAACGGCTAAGTATGACTCTTCTGCTTATGGATCCAGGATGTGGGCATTAGATTAAAAGTTATTACCCCTTTGAGGATATTATTTTTAGAGTAGTCGACCATCAGAAATAATGAGGTTTATATTTAAAGAAAGCAGACAAGCCAGATCCATAGGCACATGTGTAATTAATGAGATGGACCTGGAAACCACGTGTCTTCTAATGAATGCAGGTCACTGTGACCTGGCATAATGTTACCGAACAAATTTCATAAGCAGTCTGAGATGGGTATATTGTAAGGAAATAACTACCTCAGTAATAGGCTTTGCATGTTTGATCATGAGCTGCTGAGTAAACCTAGAGCTGAATAAAATCTGTATTGATGAATCTCTGTTCTTATTACAATGTATTATTCTCAGCATAATAGCATGGGCTGGTTTTATTTAAGAAGTCCCGGAAATTACACTAATCTTCTGATCTGGTCAGGAAGAAATGAGGTCATCTATTAGAACATCTGCCAATTCCTCATAAAGTCATAAAAATCAGTTTTAGTGCATGTAATAGGTGAAACGTCTTGACACATCTTAAAAATGTTCCCTGGCCTATGCTCTCACACGAATACATATTTATGTGAGTAGAGTTGTGTGGTTAATTTTATTCCTCTGCCCTTTCATAATACACTGGAAGAAGTTCATAAAAGTCCATTAGTAATGCTAATGAATCTACGCAAATGTGGTTGCCTGAACAACTCAAATAATGTTCCTGTTAAAAAGGCATCATGGGGTCATTGCTGAACAGTTGTGCATGTTATCTTGTTAGGTTTTTACTTATTCTTTTATGAGGCTCCAGATCTAGAAGATAAGATGCAGAACAACTTCCGTAACCAGGAGTTTAATAAATCAGGGACAATAAAATTAGAATAAAGCTGAAAATGCACAATGGAGCAAGAATAAATTACTGGCCGAGAAGCACTGGATAATGTTAATGCTTAAAAAAGGAGCTGTCACCATGTTTTCTCAAATGAAACATTCATACTATGGTATGGGTACAGGAGCGGACTGGGAACTCAGTGGTCCTGAAAAAAAACCTAAAAGTGGCACAATATTGTAGGCAGGTCCAAATTGACAGAAAGCAGGGCAACAGGAGTAGGCAAGTCCAACACAAGTAGGCAGGTACAAGAGACGGAGACAGGGCCAACAATGCCTTAGTGCAGCACAAAATACCTCCCTAGCAGAACCAAATACCACACTGCAGTGCAAAATACCGCCCCGGCAGAATCAAAGACTACAGTGCAGCACATACCGCCCCAGCAGAACCTAAGACCACAGTGCAGCACGAAATACTGCTCTAGCAGAATCAAAGACTACAGTGCAGCACATACCGCCCCAGCAGAACCAAATACCATTGTGCAGTGCAAAATACTGCCCCAGCAGAACCAAATACCACAGTGCAGCACATACCGCCCCAGCAGAACCAAAGACCACAGTGCAGCACGAAATACTGCTCTAGCAGAACCAAACACCACCATGCAGCACACAATACTGCCCCAGCAGAACCAAATTTCACAGTTCAGTGCAAAATACTGCCCCAGCAGAACCAAATACTTGGTTCAGGAGCCACATGACCGTTTGCATCCACTGCTTTTAATGGATGTGTTGTATGTATTTGGAATTTTTTTATGCTAAACACTATAATTACTTTAATATTATTTCTTTTTTCCTTTATAAAGGGGGAACGTTGTTCATTTTCCATCCAGATGTGGCATTATTTCTGCAGTGGTCTCCGCCATGATCTTTGGACCATTGTACCACCATTTAATGGACACAAGATTTTTTCAGAAGTTCTGGAGCAAACCTTAGCTTTTCTGACCTTCAGATATGCCCAGGTTCACCCCAACTACAAGCGGGCATCACAAATACGGTATGACATACCATCACCACATTGTTATAAAAAATTCTCTTTTCTCATTGAAAGAAACAGTACAGTATAAAGTAATTTCATTTAAAGGGACAGTCCAACTTTGTAAATTATTTCTCTTTTTTAAATGCGTCTAATAATAAAAATAAAGCAAATGTACAGATAATGTTAGTTATCTTAAAACTCATGCAAAATTACAGGCCCCCTATGTAACCTACTACAAACCTATTGTATGTTATTAAAGGGAATAGCACATAGAGAGTGTGACTGCAAGATCGGACTACACAAGGTTGTAGTAGTTGTATGTAGTCTGTTATCCTGGAGACACACAGGTCTGCATAGCAGATGTAGACCCAAAACAATAATAGAATTTTTATCATAACTATTTTTATATATTTTTAAATTAATACATTTCTGATGCATTGGACAATAGAAAAAATGGCTTGCTGTTGTTTACTCTCCCTTTTATATGAGCCAGAAAAGCTGAAAATCTTTCTGCACATACAGAAAAAAATATATAAATATGTTAAGGATACAAAGAATTTTCACAATTCTTGTATAATGAGGTTGCAAATAGAAAAAAAGGACTAGCCATTTTTCTTAACAATAAGAGATTTTTACATTTCAGACATTTATGGCATATCCACAGTGTAACGAAGTGTGGTCCCACTGTGTCACTGAAAAGATTTGGCTTGGGGCTACTTCAAAGGCCTCATGCACATAACCGTCATTTTGGTCCGCATCCGAGCCGCAGTATTTGCGGCTTGGATGCGGACCCATTCACTTCACTTCAATGGGGCCGCAAAAGATGCGGACAGCACTCCGTGTGCTGTCCGCATCTGTTGCTTCATTCCGTAATCCGCAAAAAAAAATATAACCTGTCCTATTCTTGTCCGTTTTGCGGACAAGAATAAGCAGTTATATTCATGGCTGTCCGCACCGATGCATGGCTGTCCGCAAATTGCAGAGCGCACACGGACGCCATCCATGTTTTGCGGATCCGCAATTTGCAGACCGCAAAACACACAACGGTCGTGTGCATGAGGCCTAACTGTAATGATCTAAGTGGCTTCCCAGAGGGTCAAATCGGTAAACAGGCAGAGGATAAGCATGCAAAATCAGTATGGAATAAAAGAGCACCTTTGTAGGAACTAGAAAGCTAGAGAACCTATTGCTCAGGCACTTTTCCATAGGTAACAGCAGTCATTGGCCGGGGACAGAGTGGTGTGCACAGTGGCACTATAAGAACCGAGGAGAGCATGCTTGTGCGCCCTAGATGCTGCAGGCAGAGGAGAAGAGACCAAGAAAAGGCCTAACAGACAGAATTCTGTTAGGCCTCTCTGGCGGGAGCTGGAGCTGCTGGGCGGAAGAGTGTTCTGACAGGCCTGCCCACTGGGAGAGGAGAAGCACCCGCTGACACGGACCGCCGGTATAACACGGGATGTGTGATAGATTCGGGTCTAACTTCTGGGACCTACAACTATCTCTAGAATGGGGTCCCCATGACCCCATCCCATCTGCCAGCCAGAGGTGATCAGCCCTAAAGAAACAGGTGATCTGGCTGTAGTGTGCGGTTTCCAATATTGATTCTATGCGGTAGCTATGCATTTAAGCCTCACGTTATTGCCCGCTTATGCTCACTAATACTGTGGGTTTGTGACACTGAGCCTGAGGATAATAAGGATTCTACTCTTGTCAGCGCTAGGTGACAGTGTTGCTTGAGTGCACATTGGCTTTATGAAGGATTCTGCACCTAATGCGGATTTAGCTGGTTCTTTTTTCAACTTGTACTGTAGCTGAGCAATTCTTCAAAAGATATTCAGACCGTCTAAATTGTTCCATAGAATTATACTTGTAATGAATGTATATTGGATGTCAGGGGACAGGGGAAGGATTAAGTGTATGACTCCAGAAATGCATATGTATAGTAGTCTAAATACTTATGATGGGCTGCATAATCCAGAAAGAAATTGTTGACACTATTATTCAGCATTTACAGTTTAATACTCTCGACTTCTATTCGCTTTTTCTAATTTATTCAGATTTAGAACAAATCATGTACAAAAGGGCGTAATCCTACTGTGCATGTAGTTAGTGCATATTTTGTATACTCTGACTTGTTCATAGGCCCCAGAAACATCCCTCTGTCGCCCCAAATGAAAGCACATTGCATATAGATTTATTTTTAGTTTTTTTTTCAACTATAACTCGTTATGCTATGAGCTCCCTCTAGTGGGAGGTGCAGGGGGGACCTAATTTTATAAGGGGTGTTCAGGTAATTCTACATTATTCCCTATCCACAGAATAGGGAATAACTATTAGATCGGAGTAGGTTCTACTGCTGGGATGTCCACTGATCATCAGAACAGGGACCCTGTATCCTGCAGGGCACCCTGAAATGAACAGAGCAGCAGGATGAATATGTGCACTGCCGCTCCCTTCACTCTAAGAGACTGCTGAGTATTTCCGGCAGGTCCTATAAGGACAAATGGAGCAGCACAGCACATGCTCCGCCTGCTGCTCCTTTTATTTCAGGGGCGCTGGAGAGTACAGTGGCGATTTGCCATCAATGTCTAAGATGAGACAACCCTCTTTAAATAAAATACAATTCTTGTAGTATACCACAACCATTAACCACTTCACACCAATTTAAACTGTTTAATAAAAAAACATCGAATTCTGTTATGTAATATTAAAGGGTATGTGTCATCAAATTACCTATTGTTTAAATTGCGTTAAATATTTTTTGAAATAATTTTTGGTGATGTTATTTTCCATGTCAATATCTATATTTAAACACAAACCATAAAATCCTGCAGTTTTCGCACTGGCCAATAAGCCTAATAATAGCCTAATAATAGTCACCACTTGTGTTGAGCGAGCATGCTCGGCCGAACACTAGTTCGGCTCGAGCATCGCTATGCTCGGCACATTGCGGAGTTCGGCTAAACACAACGTGTGCTCGAGCGCAATGCTCGAGTCAGTGTATTTAAATCTAATTTAGCCTCTATTTCTATGCAGAAGATCGCTGTACAGTGAGGGAATCCCTCAGTGTGAGTGCGCGGCTTAGAAGTCCCTGCTCTGACTCCATATATAGCTATGTCCACGACCTTCTGCATTAGAGGCAAGGCACTTAACCACTCAGCTGCATAGCCAGTTACAAAAAAATAAAATAAAAAATGAGACTTCTACTGTACTGTACAGTACAGTACATATTCTAAATATATATGTGTAAATATATTATGGCTAAATACATAAATATATAATATATATATATATATATATATATATATATATATAATGTTTAAACTAAGTTTAGCCTATATTTCTGAAAAAGTTTGTGACATGATTTGAACTCACAGCTTCTGCATCACAGCCCAGAACTTTAACCACTACACTATATAGCTGCATGCCAATCACAAAAAAATAAAAATAAAATATGAGACTTCTACTGTATAGGTCTCAGTAGAAGAACAGTACAGTAGAAGTCAAAAAATTTTTTAAAAACATTTAAGTAACTGGCTATGCAGCTATTATAGCTGAGTGGTTAAGTGCCTTGCCTCTAATACAGAAGGTCGTGAGTTTGAATCCCGGCAGAAACTTTTCTGAAATACAGGCTAAATTAGATTTAAATACACTGGGGTGTCCCCAAGCACTGACTCCATTTATGGACATAGCTATATATGGAATCAGAGCAGGGACTCCTAAGCCAAACTAGAGTCCCGACACCCTCCCGTCCTCAGAGCAGGGGGTGCCTGGGGTTTTCCCATTGACTTCCATTATGCTCGAGCACACAAGCACTTTGATGCTCGGTCAACACTAGTCACCACTTTTTGGTCTGTACAGATCACTTTGCTGCAGTTATTTGCTTATCTGTTTTTTTAATCCTGCCTGTAATTAAATCACCCCTGTGTATAGATAAGACATGATCCCCTATTCACAGTAGGTGATTGTCAGATCTTATCTATTCTTACCTTGTACAATGACCTCTGCACAGATCACAGAGCATGTCCAGAAAACTCTCCCATAGAAATCAATGAGGTCCCCTCCTGACCATAGGGCTGCCGTAAAGCAAATCTTTAAATGCTTTCTAAACCGTGTTAAGAACAGCTGAGGCAAGATGGCCTCCCCCATAATCATGTTCAGGAAATGGAATAAAAAATCTGAAAACAAACAGATAAGAAAAAAGGAGATGTGTTTCTATCTGGTTTTAACTGGCAGAGAAAATATTTAGTGACACATTTCCTTTAAATAAGGTCAGTGCACACAGCTGATTTTCAAAATACACGTGTAAAAAATTCAGTGCAGACTTTGACTTTATTAAACTCTGCACTACTTTTCCCACAAGAGATTTTTTGGCCTGTTTATGTGTGAAAAATGCACAAAACAACGCGTGTATGTGCTCACCTCAAATGATGCGTATTTTTTTGCTTCCTAATAATTTGAATGGGACAATCAGCGCTGATTCTTCCTCAAAATAGGACATGCTGCTTCTTTTTTACACACTTCTTTTTTACAAGTGCTGCTTTCCATTGAAATGAATGGGGGGCTGTTTTATGGTGTTTTTGGAGCAGATTTAGAGCAGATTTTGAGGCAGAAATGTTCAAAAATCAGCACCAAAAACTCTTTGTGAACTGACCCTAATGGTCATAAATGTTTTACACAGCTTTGAATAAATGACTAGTACAGGAGAATATATTTGTGATATATCGTAGAGAAAACGGCTTTGTTCTCCAGTTATCAGCTGTTTTTGTACTACGCCATCCTTTCCTAAACTAACATTCTCTCTGAATTCTGCTCTAATTCCATCTTGTGGGACTAAAGGCCCCTCCAGGCCTGTGATGCTAAGCTGGGCTTCCTCAATGTCAACATCTGGCTGTGGTGGTGACCGTATGTCATGACACATGGTGACATGATGCAAGGGGATCCGGTCTCTGCTGCAGCCAGTGATTGGCTGCGCCGATGTCAAACTAGATGTTGACATCCAAGAAGCCCAGCAGAGCAACGCAGGCCTGGAGGAGAAGGAGCGGGGATCCTGCACTGGGAAGCAGGTAAGTCATCTTTCTTTTACAGGTCCAGCCAAGTAGGGGGGGTTACCCAAACCCACCCCCATTCTTTCACAACCCCTTTAAGACAGCTGCCTGCTCATTGAAGGATCAGAATACATCATCACATAGAAGTCTTTGAAGGGGGAGCATCAGTGAGCGATAGGAGTGAGACTGAAAGGCAAACACAACACAGCCATGATTTTAGCATCCAATAGTACGTGCTATATCACACCTCAAGTGCTTTATTCACATCAATACAAACAGCTAAATGCTTACAAGTCATGTAATGGTCAATTGTGGTGTTATCGCTCATGAATACACATATGGCAACTATTCTGAGAAGTTATCTGAAACAACACTTTTAACCACTAAACCGTCTGGACCTCCAGCTATATTAGATATTAACCCATAACAATCTATTGATTGAAATGCCACTCTAGACTTTTAGGAATATCACAGGATATCATTAACCCCTAAACCAGCATCTGTAAGATAATGTGTGAGGTCATAAACAGAGAAAGTTGGCAAAGTGTTATCAGGAGCGAGGAGGAAAAGACAGGCGCTATCTCCAGTGCCAGCACACTTGGAATCCCCCTCCCCTGCTTGCTGTTACACAATTGCAGTCTGGCATCAAGTCTAATATGCACACTCTTATGTAGAGACAAAACTGTTTTGTGTAGCCAGATCTAGTGCCAAATCTAATTTGCAGAGTGAAATCTGATGCCAAGTCTCGTACAAAATCATATTAAATATTTTCCTTTTTGAGCAAGATATCTATTCATTCAAACCCTGCATGTATTTGCCACTGCTGAGCCTCATTCACAAAAACTATGCAAAGCAGAATCCTGCTTTATGCTATATGGCAACCAGGGGCAATATGGCCCACCAGAAATTTTCCCATTTGGCCTATTGCCTTTTACTATGCACTGAGCCACCAGCCCTGCAATGTGTATTACAGTGTAAAGTCCCAGACAGTGTCTTATGAGTCCCTGCGCTCCTTAGGAGTCCTGTGCCTGACTCCATGTATATCTCCATATATGGAATAACTGTTCTGGGAGTCCCAGGCTGACTCTATATATGGCTATTTCCATATTGAGTCATCTCTTGGGGTTATCCCTAAACACTGTTAGCATTCTGACAGTATTTGGGGATAGCCCAGTATATACTGTATGAAAGTTACTCCTGGTTTTAGTTTCAAAACTGCTGGAAAAACCTGAACAAAACCTGAACGTATAATTGGCAACAGTACTTCTGTATTGCTGCGAATAGTGATTTTACCAACATTCTGTATGTAATATGAGTGCTAATATAGAAGACCCCCAGCGGCCAAAATAAACATTCGGCACCTTACATAGCGGGGTGGGTGGGGGCATTCAGGGAACAGAGGAAACCCCCTTTATCTAACCACTCAGATGATGTGGTCGCTATTAACTGACCACAGCATCTGAGGAATCCTGGTTACTGTGGGCATTTCAGCATGTATGGAGCAGCCCAACTCCATTAAATACTTGTACGTCATTGGTCCTTAAAATTAGTCCATATATTTAACTTTGCAACACTTTTATTTTTATTTTATACTTTTTAGAATAAGTTTTATGGTGGAAATTGCATCCTGGGGGGATCATTATTGAGTTCACTGTGTACATTGCATGCTGTAGGTTCCCCCTAGTGGTGGATGCAGGCAGCAAGAATTTTATATTTTACTTTTAAGTCTCTGCAGGAGATTTAAAGGGAACGTGTCATCATTTAAATCACGTTAGTTATATTTTTTAGAATAGAGTTTTTTTTTTTTTTTTTTTTTCATGTTACTATATATATTTTTAGAAAAAGTATATAATTCTGCAATTTTCATACTGGCCACTAGGTCTAATAATAGGTCATGATTTCTTGTCCTGTATATGTAACTTTTTAGTAGCCAACACCTTTTCACCACAGACGAAATTGCAATGACAGATATCACTTCTGTGTAGATAACACAGTATCCATCATTCCCAATAGGTGATATCACAACTCATCTACTCCCTCCTGACCTCTGCCGAGGTCACAGATCATGCCTAGAAAAGTCTGAAAGGGGACCTGTCACCAGTTTTATTTTATTTTTTGTAAATGCAATACCTCATACTGTTGTCCAGGTTTTTTTCATGCTCCACTCCTCTGTTGTGCCTCTATGTCCCTGTTCATTTTTGGCGCCTAATATGCTATAACAGGCTATATGAGTGAGTACAGCAAATACTATGCAAGCTTATGTAGCCTGTTAAGCATAACAGCCGGGAAGAAGGAGACGCTTACTGAGCGGAGCAGAGGTCAACTCCTCCCTGTACCGATGCTAGTAATTAGCATATTAGGGGCCAAAACCGAACGGGGAACATAGTGACAGAATGGAAGAGTGGATCATGAAAATAAAATAGCGAGATGGCATCTCCTGAACCTAGACTACAGTATGAGGTCTTGCCTTTACGAATTTTGGGCCTAGTTTCTAGTGTGAAAATTGCCGGATTATATACGGTACATTTTTTTCAAAATATAGTGACATGAAAAAATAAAAAAAACTCTAAAAAAAACAAAAAATTTGAAAGATATGTTTTGACATAAAAACTTTATTTACACAATAGTTATTTTTCTGATGACAGATTCCCTTAAAGGGGTTATCCAATCCTAAAAAAAGCCCCCCCCCCCCCATATTACAGGCCTCCCACACTGAATATACTTAACTGAGTTCCCGCTTCCTGCGCCCGTCCTGATCCCCACACTGCCGCTGCTGCTTCTCCCTGTGCCCGAATGAAAACATCCGGTGTCGGTGGGAGCAGCCAATGGCAGGCGGGGACAAGCCTCCCTAGCATCGCGGGTGACGCTAGGGAGGCTCGTCCCCTTTCCCGTCTGCCATTGGCTGCTCCCCCCGACACCAGATGTTTTCATCCGTGCACGGGAGAAGCAGCAGCGTAGGTGCGGGGACCAGGAGCGGCGCTGGGACCCGGGTAGGTATATTCAGTGTGGGGGGCCCGGCATATGGGGGTGGCTTTTTTAGGATTGGATAACCCCTTTAATTCTCTATATTAGAAACGTGGAGCTCTGGCTGCTATAACCATATATTAAGAAATTAATTCAAAGAATGTTGGACCTTGAAATGACATAGAGTTATTTTTTTAAAGGGCGTCTGTCAGCAGGATCAACACTATTAAAACAGCCAAAATGTCTGGTAAGGCTGACCCTGTTGATTAAAAGCATAGCTTCCATCCCACCATTAGTTGCCTCTTTTAGAAGTAATACAGGTTTTAAAAAAATATGCAAGTTAGGCCCCTTTCACACAAGCGAGTATTCCGCACGGATGCGATGCGGGAGGTGAACGCATTGCACCCGCACTGAATACCGACCCATTCATTTCTATGGGGCTGTGCACACGAGCCGTGATTTTCACGCATCACTTTTGCGTTGCGTGAAAATCGCAGCATGCTCCTCTTTGTGCGTTTTTCACGTAACGCAGGCCCCATAGAAATGAATGGGGTTGCGTGAAAATCGCAAGCATCCGCAAGCAAGTGCGGATGCGGTGCGATTTTCACGCACGGTTGCTAGGAGACAATCGGGATGGAGACCCGATCATTATTATTTTCCCTTATAACATGGTTATAAGGGAAAATAATAGCATTCTGAATACAGAATGCATAGTAAAACAGCACTGGAGGGGTTAAAAAAATAAAATAAAATCATTTAACTCACCTTAATCCATTTGCTCGCGTAGCCGGCATCTCCGTCTGACACTTTTACTGTATAGGACCTGTGGTGAGCATTAACTATAGTTCAAGGACCTGGGATGACGTCACTCCGGTCATCACATGGTACGTCACATGATCTTTTACCATGTGAAGAAGTTCGGGTTTGGGTACCAAAGACGCGCGATTTTTCTCACGCGAGTGCAAAACGCATTACAATGTTTTGCACTCGCGCGGAAAAATTGCTGGTGTTCCCGCAACGCACCCGCACATTTTTCCGCAACGCCCGTGTGAAAGAGGCCTTAGGGTTTACGTGCCCTAAGTGATGGGCCCATCCAGTTGGTGCACCATAGCTTCTCCACTATGCTTCCCTGGACACTCCCTTCTCCAGCTGGATGTCAGGCCCTATGAATTAAGTGGCGGTAGGAAGCAGAACAGAGGAGTTAAGGTGCACCAAGTGGCTACGACTCACCCCTCTGCACTTAAGCTCTAATTTTCTTATTTTAAAAACCCTTATTTCTCTTAAATGCAGAAAAGAATTGGGGAATGAAAGGCATGGTTTTAAATAGCAGGGTCAGGCCTACCAGGCAATATGGTTGGGTTAGTAGGGTTGATCCTGCCGACAGATGCCCTTTAAGCTCTTTACGACCTCTGCTGTACACGACATCTGCTCTAAAGATGCTGCCCACTCCAGAGCGGAGCGAGCAGCATAGACGCCGGGTGCCTGCTGTTTCATACAGCAGATAATGTCAGCGATTGGCGGTAATGCTGACCGAGGATATTTAACCCCTCACATGCCGTTGTCAAATGTGACCACGGTGTCTGAGAGGGCTAAAACCCGGAAGTGCGCACTTCCAGGGCAGGAAAGTGTTCCCTTCCCCGGCGGAGATCGCCTAAAGCATTCTATGCAAATAATGACTCTGAGCCTGTACTAGGCTTCCAGGCTCATTACTTGTATATTACAGTTCAGGCCAGCAGGTGGCAGCACTGAACTGTAATATAGCTTTGTTTTTGTATAAGATTCCATTAGTTAGCAAATTCAGTTATTCTTGTCAATTTGCAATCTAATGATTGCAAGTTGGGGTCCAATTGGGGACCTTAAAGTAAAAAATAAATAAAATATATATATATATATATATATATATATATATATATATAAAAATTCTCCAAAATAAAAATATAATAAATAAACAATTAAAAAAATAACATCATGGACATTGCCATGTGTGAAAATGCCTATAATATTAAAATATAAAAAACTTATCCCATACGGTGAATGGAGTAAGTTTAAAAAAAAGACCAATTTGCAGTTTTTTCATCACTTTACTTCTGAAAAAAATTTATAAGTGATCAAAAGGTCAAACACACCCCAAAATGGTATTATCAAAAACTATAGATCGTCCTGCAAAAAATTTGTCCTCACACATCTCTGTAGACATAACTATAAAAAAATTATGGAGGTCAGAATACCTTTTGAGAATTACAACTCAAGAAAAACTGCACAAGTGTGATATCATACTGACCCGGAGAATGAAGAGTCAGAAGTCAGTTTTACCACATAGTGAATGCCATAAAAACAAAACCTGTAAAACTGTGGCAGAATTACGTTTTTTTTTTTCCAATTCCACCCTATTTGGAATTTTTTTACAGCTTCTCTATATAGTAACGAAAAATGCAAATGTGATCACACTCTGCATCCAACATTCTGCCCTGCCTCCATGCTGGATGAGACATTGGTGTACATTTTGGCCAAAGCGTAATAAGCCACTCACCACGTCAAGGTCGCCTCATTTGAGTGGTCCCTAACACTAGTTCCTACCTGTTTATGGGCCATGACAGCCAATGTTGGATGCAGAGTGCGATCACATTTGCATTTTTCGTTTGTATATGTATTTCGCCATAGTGATGTGCACCACATACAGGTTGTGCTGACCCAATCCCCCACATTTTCTCTATATAGTGTATGCCATATTAAATGGTAGCATTAGAAAGTACAGCTTGTCCTGCAAAAAACAGCTTTGTGAATGAAAAAATAAAAAAGTTATGACTTCAGGAAGGCGAAAGCGAAAAACTAAAGCGCAAAAATGGAATTGGAGCTGAGCTTTAGTTCCTGTGAATGGCCACTACACCATGTACGGAGCTGTGGTGTTCCAGCTCAGAACACTGTTAACCACCTCCCGACCGCCTAACGCAGGGATGCGTCCTGTGGGCGGCCGGGTTATTCCTCCTGGACGCATCTACGCGTGATCTCACGAGACGCGAGATTTCCTGTGAACGTGCGCTCACAGGAGCGCGCGTTCACAGGAGCGCGAGGTAAACAAGTTGATCTACAGCCTGCCAGCGGCGATCATTCGCTGGCAGGCTGTAGATGCGATTTTTTTAACATCAGAAAGGTATATTAGACGCTGTTTTGTTAACAGCGTCTGATATACCTGCTACCTGGTCCTCTGGTGGTCCATTTTGCTTGGATCGACCACCAGAGGACACAGGCAGCTCTGTAAATAGCACCAAGCACCACACTACACTACACTCCCCCCTGTCACTTATTAACCCCTTATTAACCCCTGATCACCCCATATAAACTCCCTGATCACCCCCCTGTAAGGCTCCATTCAGACGTCCGTATGTGTTTTGTGGATCTGCAAAACACGGACACCGGCAATGTGCTTTCCGCATTTTTCGGATCCGCACATTGCCAGAACTATATAGAAAATGCCTTTTCTTGTCCGCAATTGCGGACAAGAATACGACATGTTCTATATTTTTGCGGAACGGAAGTGCGGACCCGGAAGTGCAGATCCGCAATTCCGGATCCGAGCAGAACAAAGTCTGGCCCCATAGAAATTAATGGGTCCGCAATTCCGTTCCGCAAAATGCAGAACAGAATTGCGGACGTGTGAATGGGGCCTAAGGGTCCCTTATCACCGCCAGTTAGTTAGCCACTTGTTAGGTAGTTAGCGCCCACCGCACCGCAGTCACTGATTAGTCGCTGATTAGCATCATCGCTGTCGCTAATCAGCACTAGTACTATATAATATCTGTAAGTGATCAAGACTGATCGCAATCAGATCTATATCAGTACATTAGGGTCACCTTAGGCTCTACAAAAAACGCAGTGTTCGCCCGATCAGGCCTGATCTTGTGCGCACACTTGCGTTCAGTCCGCCCCACCGCAGTGACAGAAATGTTTTTTTTCTGATCACTGCAAAAACACTGTAAAATCGCTGCGGCGCTATGAAGATCACTTTTGAGCTTTTTAGATCTTTATTAGCGATCGCAGCTTTTTTTTTTTTTTGCAAATTTTTTGGCAGAGATTTTTTTCATCCACATTGATCGATGCGAATGAAGAAATCTGTGCCGTTCATTTTTTCTTTCAGCCCAGAGGCTGAACGAAAAAAAATAATCTTATTACCCGTATGCTCAATATAAGGCCTCATGCACACAACCGTGCCGTTTTTTGAGGTCCGCAAACCGCGGATGCGCAAAAAACGGAAGGAGCCCGTGTTGACTTCCGCAATTTGTGGTACGGAACGCCGGCGCCGGCAATATAAATGCCTATTCTTGTCCGCAAAGCGTGGACAAGAATAGGACATGTTATATTTTTTTAGCGGGGCCGCGGAACGGAGCCACGGATGCGAACAGCACACGGAGTGCTGTCCACATCTTTTGCGGCCCCATTGAAATAAATGGGTCCGCATCCGAGCAGCCAAAACGGCGGCTCGGATGCAAACCCAAACAACGGTCGTGTGCATGAGGCCTAAGGAGAATAGTAGAAACTCCTAATGCTGGCCATACATGTAATGTACTGCCCTGGCATATCTCTGTAAATTGACAACTTTGTATAAATAAATGGGAAAAGTTGTCATTTACAGAGATATTTCTCTCAACCAGCATGGGTATATGTAAAACTACACCCCAAAACACATTGCCCTACTTCTCCTGAGTACGGCGATACCACATGTGTGACACTTTTTTGCAGCCTAGGTGCGCAAAGGGGCCCAAATTCCAATGAGTACTTTTAGTATTTCACAGGGCATTTTTTATGCATTTGGATTCCAAACTACTTTTCACGCTTTAGGGCCCCTAAAATGCCAGGGCAGTATAAATACCCCACAAGTGACCCCATTTTGGTAAGAAGACACCCCAAGGTATTTCGTGAGGGGTATGGCGAGTTCATTTAAAATTTTATTTTTTGTCACAAGTTAGTGGAATATGAGACTTTGTAAGAGAAAAAATAAAATAAAAATCATTTTCCGCTAACTTGTGCCAAAAAAAATATATTCTAGGAACTCGCCATGCCCCTCACGGAATACCTTGGGGTGTCTTCTTTCCAAAATGGGGTCACTTGTGGGGTATTTATACTGCCCTGGCATTTTAGGGGCCCTAAAGCGTGAGAAGAAGTCTGGAATCCAAATGCCTTAAAATGCCCTCCTAAAAGGTATTCGTTGGACTTTCGGCCCCTTTGCGCATCTTGGCTGCAAAAAAGTGTCGGGCAATGTGTTTTGGGGTGTATTATTACATATACCCATACTGTGTGTGAGAAATATCTCTGTAAATTACAACTTTTTAAAAATTTTTATACAAAGTTGTCAATTTACAGAGATATTTCTCTCACCCAGCATGGGTATATGTAAAAATACACCCCAAAACACATTGCCCTACTTCTCCTGAGTACGGCGATACCACATGTGTGACACTTTTTTGCAGCCTAGGTGCATAAAGGGGCCGAAAGTCCAACGAGTACCTTTAGGCTTTACAGGGTTGCTCACAATTTAGCCCCGCCCAAAATGCCAGAACAGTAAACACGCCCCACAAATGACCCAATTTCGGAAAGTAGACACCCCAAGGTATTCACTGAGGGGCATAGTGAGTCCGTGGGAGATTTTTTTTTTTTGCCAGAAGTTAGCAAAAATGGAAACTTTATTATAATTTTTTTTTTTTCTCAGAAAGTGTCATTTTCGGCTTTCTTGTGAAAATTAAATCATACATGAACGCACCATGCCCCTCCGCGAATACTTTGGGGTGTCTTCTTTCTAAAATGGGGTCATTTGGGGGGTATTTATACTATCCTGGCATTCTAGCATCTCAAGAAACATGACAGGTGCTCAGAAAGTCAGAGCTGCTTCAAAATGCGGAAATTCACATTTTTGTACCATAGTTTGTAAATGCTATAACTTTTGCGCAAACCAATAAATATACACTTATTGGATTTTTTTTATCAAAGACATGTAGCACAATAAATTCTGACACAAACTTGTATAGAAATGTAATTATATTTGAACAATTTAACCAGAGAAAGTTAAAAATACACTTTTTTTTTGAAAATTGCGGCCTATTTTGATTAATATCGGAAAAACAAAAAATCTTAGCAGCAATCAAATGCCATCAAAAGAAAGCTGTATTTGTGAGAAGAAAAGGAGGTAAAATTCATTTGGGTGCCAAGTTGCATGACCGAGCAATAAACCGTGAAAGTAGTGTAGTGCAGAATTGTAAAAAGTGGTCTGGTCATTAAGGGGGTTTAACCACCTGCCGCCACGCTAACGCCGAAAGGCGTCATTGCTGCAGCGCTCCCAGGTCACACTAACGCCAATTGGCGTCATCTCGCGTGAGCCGAGATTTACTGTGAATGCGTGCACACAGGCGCGCGCGTTCACAGGATCGGAAGGTAAGCGAGTGGATCTTCAGCCTGCCAGCGGCGATCGTTCGCTGGCAGGCTGGAGATGCGATATTTTTAACCCCTAACAGGTATATTAGACGCTGTTTTGATAACAGCGTCTAATATACCTGCTACCTGGTCCTCTGGTGGTCCCTTTTGCTTGGATCGACCACCAGAGGACACAGGCAGCTCAGTAATAAGTAGCACCAAACACCACTACACTTCACACCCCCCCCTGTCACTTATTAACCCCTGATCACCCCTGATCACCCCATATAAACTCCCTGATCACCCCCCTGTCATTGATCACCCCCCTGTAAGGCTCCATTCAGACGTCCGTATGATTTTTACGGATCCACTGATGCATGGATCGGATCCGCAAAACACATACGGACGTCTGAATGGAGCCTTACAGGGGGATGATCAATGACGGGGGTGATCACCCCATATAGACTCCCTGATCACCCCCCTGTCATTGATCACCCTCCTGTCATTGATCACCCCCCTGTAAGGCTCCATTCAGACGTCCGTATGATTTTTACGGATCCACTGATACATGGATCGGATCCGCAAAACACGCACGGACATCTGAATGGAGCCTTACAGGGGGGTGATCAATGACAAGGGGGTGATCACCCCATATAGACTCCCTGATCACCCCCCTGTCATTGATCACCCCCCTGTCATTGATCACCCCCCTGTAAGGCTCCATTCAGATGTCCGTATGTGTTTTGCGGATCCGATCCATGTATCCGTGGATCCGTAAAAAACATACGGACGTCTGAATGGAGCCTTACAGGGGGGGTGATCAATGACAGGGGGGTGATCAATGACAGGGGGGTGATCAGGGAGTCTATATGGGGTGATCACCCCCGTCATTGATCACCCCCCTGTCATTGATCACCCCCCTGTAAGGCTCCATTCAGATGTCCGTATGTGTTTTGCGGATCCGATCCATGTATCCGTGGATCCGTAAAAAACATACGGACGTCTGAATGGAGCCTTACAGGGGGTGATCAATGACAGGGGGGTGATCACCCCATATAGACTCCCTGATCACCCCCCTGTCATTGATCACCCCCCTGTAAGGCTCCATTCAGACATTTTTTTGGCCCAAGTTAGCGGAAATTTTATTATTTTATTTTTTTCTTACAAAGTCTCATATTCCACTAACTTGTGTCAAAAAATAAAATCTCACATGAACTCACCATACTCCTCACGGAATCCAAATGCGTAAAAATATTTTGACATTTATATTCCAGACTTCTTCTCACGCTTTAGGGCCCCTAAAATGCCAGAGCAGTATAAATACCCCACATGTGACCCCATTTCGGAAAGTAGACACCCCAAGGTATACGCTGATGGGCATATTGAGTCCATGAAAGATTGAAATTTTTGTCCCAAGTTAGCGGAAAGGGAGACTTTGTGAGAAAAAACAAAAAAAAAATCAATTTCCGCTAACTTGTGGCAAAAAATTAATAATTCTATGAACTCGCCATGCCCTTCATTGAATACCTTGGGGTGTCTTCTTTCCAAAATGGGGTCACATGTGGGGTATTTATACTGCCCTGGCATTTTAGGGGCCCTAAAGCGTGAGAAGAAGTCTTGGATCCAAATGTCTAAAAATGCCCTGCTAAAATGAATGTGGGCCCCTTTGCGCATCTAGGCTGCAAAAATCTGTGTGACACTTTTTTGCAGCCTAGGTGGGCAAAGGGGCCCACATTCCAAAGAGCACCTTTCGGATTTCACCGGCCATTTTTTTACAGATTTTGATTTCAAACTACTTCGCACGCATTTGGGCCCCTAAAATGCCAGGGCAGTATAACTAGACCACAAGTGACCCCATTTTGGAAAGAAGACACCCCAAGGTATTTCGTGATGGGCATAGTGAGTTCATGGAAGTTTTTATTTTTTGTCACAAGTTAGTGGAATATGAGACTTTGTAAGAAAAAAAAAAAATAATAATAAATCATCATTTTCCGCTAACTTGTGACAAAAAATAAAAAGTTCTATGAACTCACTATGCCCATCAGCGAATACCTTAGGGTGTCTACTTTCCGAAATGGGGTCATTTGTGGGGCGTTTGTACTGTCTGGGCATTGTAGAACCTCAGGAAACATGACAGGTGCTCAGAAAGTCAGAGCTGCTTCAAATAGCGGAAATTCACATTTTTGTACCATAGTTTGTAAACGCTATAACTTTTACCCAAACCATTTTTTTTTTACCCAAACATTTTTTTTTTATCAAAGACATGTAGAACAATAAATTTAGAGAAAAATTTATATATGGATGTCGTTTTTTTTGCAAAATTTTACAACTGAAAGTGAAAAATGTCATTTTTTTGCAAAAAAAATCGGTAAATTTCGATTAATAACAAAAAAAGTTAAAATGTCAGCAGCAATGAAATACCACCAAATGAAAGCTCTATTAGTGAGAAGAAAAGGAGCTAAAATTCATTTGGGTGGTAAGTTGCATGACCGAGCAATAAACCGCTAAAGTTGTGGATTGACGATTTGTAAAAAAGGGCCTGGTCACTAAGGGGGTATAAACCTGTGGTCCTTAAGTGGTTAAGCTAGGGGGGCTGAGGTGGTTAAAGGGAACCTGTCACATTGACCATGGTGTCGGGGCTGAAGGCAACATGTTATAGAGCAAGAGGAGCTGAGCAGATTGAAATATAGTTTTATATAAAAGGATTCAGTGTAACTTGTATTTTATTCATTTATATCTCTGCTCATTCTGGGCTTTGAAGTCCAGGAGACGTCCTATCAGTTATTGACAGCCTTCCCTCTGACTGTGTATACAGAGACAGCTGTCAATCACTGATAGGACCGTCTCCTTGACTTCAAAGCCCAGAATGAGCATGGATCTAAATGAATAAAATACTAGTTTTACTATATCTTTTCCCATAAAACTATATATTAATCTGCTCAGCTCTTCTTGCTCTATAATATGCTCCCTGCAGATTACTTTGCGAAAAATGAAAACGCAAAAACTGAAAATTGCTGCTTCAGGAAGGGGTTAAGGTTCAGTTAGCAAATGTACGGGAATCTTTTTTATAATGTTTCAATTGGGCCAGCACGTCACATTTGACTGAATTATATCAGGATATCTTCTCTTAGAATACGTATATGATACTTTTTTTTTTCTTTACAAGTGGCGCCTAGATCTGAACGTACTGTATATGCATGTGATAGCATAGACCTGTTAGATAGAACCTTCAAAAGAAAAAGAAAAAAGAAAATGCATACAATACAGTATGTATATAAATGAAAAAGGTTTAAATAGCAGTAAATCCCCTTACTCCCTAATGCACTGGGTTTCCTGGTGCTGTTTACTTGCTGATGTGCCCGCTGGGCATTTAAGAAATAACTAAGTAGGCGCAGATATATATGACATGAGGGTAGCTTTATGCTCTACATATGCAGCACACGTAAATTGTACATGGAATCGTAAAAGTGCAGTGCTTAGTCCCAACACCAATCTCCCCTCCTCCAGGTGCTATGCTCCAATAACCATTGAGAACAATGCACCGCTATCCTCAGCTATTACTAGTAACCAAATACAAAGGCTCTCTATTGGGGATCTGTGCGTGGGACATGTACAAAGCAAAGAAAGAAGTGTTCTGATGTGGAAAAGTGGTGTTATTGTGAGATGTCATGTACTGTACTTGTCTGGGACATTTGTATAAAACAGACCAGCATTAGACTCGGTATTGTATTTCTATATGAATAATAAGAGCGTTTCCCATTATAGATGTAGACATGTGCTTAACACATTTGTCCCTTAACACATTTGTGCATGTTTCCTTTTGCCATTTTATTATTACTTCAGCAAGTGAACACCTGAGATCTTTAATACAGACTTGTCATGATGTCATTTACTGTATACTGCGAGGGTGCCGTGTGTGCTAGAGGGAATATGGGGTGCTACAGAAAGGAGCTTCGGTCAGGGTTCCTCAAGCTCTTTCTACTAGAATATCACTAGCATCTAACCAGTTGTCAAAGTCCATGCCACATATACAAGTGTTGATCAGTTTATAGGGGGATATTTATCATCTTCTCTGGGCCAGAAAAGTGGCGCCACAAGTTGCAAACTGTCCCACACACTGCTATTGTGCAAAATTTTGTGACTTTTGGGGAGGTTTTACTCACCGCTCGCCTCTTTGAAAAGTGCTGGTGAGGCCGGAGTAGACGGTCCGGTACATCTATAATAATAAAATCCCTGTGTGAGTGCGTTGTGTGTGTGTGTGTCGCCAGTTTTGCACTGGGCATGTGCGGCGTCCAATCAGGACTCAACGCTCCACACGGACACAGCGCTACACACAAGTTTCCCTGCAGGGTGCCACCCTATAGGCAGGCCACAGCTCCCAGGGTTGATCGGCCAGAGCGCGGTGTGATGATTGCTCTGCACGCCAGCCAATTCTAGTGCCTGTTATTGTAATGGGCATAATGTCTGGTATATTACAATCTACAACAGAAAACTGGCATAAATTGTAGTGGAGAGCTACACCAGCTCCCTGTTGCTCCACAAATATTAAGAGGCGTGCTCTTTTTAATAATTGCGATGAATCTGAAGCAAGTGGGGGAGAGATTAAGACTGGAGTGTAATATGTCGGTCTTGATAAATTTCCCCTTAGTTTTAGTTGTTTTTTTTTAAACCCCCTATAACTTGAAAAGATGCCCAAAAGAAGTAAATTATAAATCATTCTTGTAGAAATCCTGCAGGGAATAAAGGCTTACTTCTTGCTAATGTGTTCCAGTATAGGCTGGGGAGCAGCTGAGGGATCTGGGCTTTACAAGGCTAAAAAGGCGTTAATGAAAGTTGTCTCATCTTGAACATTGGTGGCATATCGCTAGGATATGCCACCAATTTCAGATAGGTGTGGGTCCCACCTTTGGGACCTGCGCCTATCTCTAGAACGGAGCTCCCAAAGACAACAAGAGCACACTTCGCACGCAGGCCGCCCTCCGTTCATTTCTATTGAAGTGCCGAAAATAACTGGCTCGGCTATTATAGAGCAGGAGGAGCTGAGCAGATTGATATATAGTTTTATATAAAAAGATTCAGTGTCACTCGTATTTTATTAATTTATATCTCTGCTTATTATGGGCTTTGAAGTCAAACAGGAGGTCCTATCCGTGATTGACAGCCTTCCTTCTGTGACTGTGTATACAGAGCTAGCTGCCAGTCGGACTGCCTCCTTGACTTCACAGCATTACTGAATCTTTTCCCATAACACTATATCTCAATCTGCTCAGCTCCTCCTGCTCTATAACATGCTCCCTGCAGATTACTTCGCATTTTCACGATGACGGGTCCCCTTTAACTTCTAGAACTGCAGCTGCTGCTAACAGCTGATTGATAGTGGTGTGGGATGTTGGATCTGATATTGATGACTTATCTTTTGGAAAACCACCTCAATGATATCTCTGTCCTGCTACAGACAGAGCGGAGGTGGGAGGCTCCTGCTGCAGCCATTTGTCATACAGCCAAACACAGGATAGCGAGGAAGAGAAGGGAGTAATGGTTGATCTCCTGGGACTGATTTCTTCACATATTTCTCAGCTTTAATTATAATATGAGCCCAAATATGATCAAAGTAGAGGAGGAGATTAATTGCAGTTTTTTTGTGAATTGTATATGTTCAGTGTACAGTACAGACCAAAAGTTTGGACACACCTTCTCATTCAAAGAGTTTTCTTTATTTTCATGACTATGAAAATTGTAGATTCACACTGAAGGCATCAAAACTATGAATTAACACATGTGGAATTATATACATAACAAACAAGTGTGAAACAACTGAAAATATGTCATATTCTAGGTTCTTCAAAGTAGTCACCTTTTGCTTTGATTACTGCTTTGCACACTCTTGGCATTCTCTTGATGAGCTTCAAGAGGTAGTCCCCTGAAATGGTTTTCACTTCACAGGTGTGCCCTGTCAGGTTTAATAAGTGGGATTTCTTGCCTTATAAATGGGGTTGGGACCATCAGTTGCGTTGAGGAGAAGTCAGGTGGATACACAGCTGATAGTCCTACTGAATAGACTGTTAGAATTGGTATTATGGCAAAAAAAAAGCAGCTAAGTGAAGAAAAACGAGTGGCCATCATTACTTTAAGAGATGAAGGTCAGTCAGTCAGCCGAAAAATTGGGAAAAATTTGAAAGTAACGGCTATTTGACCATGAAGGAGAGTGATGGGGTGCTGCGCCAGATGACCTGGCCTCCACAGTCACCGGACCTGAACCCAATCGAGATGGTTTGGGGTGAGCTGGACCGCAGAGTGAAGGCAAAAGAAGTGCTAAGCATCTCTGGGAACTCCTTCAAGACTGTTGGAAGACCATTTCAGGGGACTACCTCTTGAAGCTCATCAAGAGAATGCCAAGAGTGTGCAAAGCAGTAATCAAAGCAAAAGGTGGCTGCTTTGAAGAACCTAGAATATGACATATTTTCAGTTGTTTCACACTTGTTTGTTATGTATATAATTCCACATGTGTTAATTCATAGTTTTGATGCCTTCATAGTCATAAAAATAAAGAAAACTCTTTAAATGAGAAGGTGTGTCCAAACTTTTGGTCTGTACTGTATATTTAAAGCACCACATATATACAGTTCCTGTTTGCTGCATGCAGCCCTGTTGGAGGCTTCTCTGTTGCAGCATATGCAGCATGCAGGGCGACGTTTGCAGTGCATTAATCTGCTGGTTGATTTTGTTTGTACCCCATAAGATAGGACAGAGCACTGAGACAGGACTGAGAGAAGTTGGAGTCTAAGAGCCAGAATGAAAGGAATTCTCTGTAAGAGGGGCTTCCTCTCTGATGGAACCAGCCGACACATGCATTAAATGGGCGTACATTCATTTGAATGGCTGCCATGGAATACTACTAGAGCAGTGCTCTAATAGCACGTGCTGCTGCTGTAGTAGGCAGCTGCATTTTTGAGTCAATGAATGCAGTTACAGAATTTTTTTTATATATTTTTTTGCAATAGTAACCTAAGCTTAAGAAAATCATATTAGCTCGTAAAAGAGATAGTTGTGGGCATGCTCTGCAACGTATGAACTTGGGGAGGGGGCACAAAGTGAAACATTCACTGTACACAGTTCATTGTTTTTGAGTAGATATTTCACCAGGCTTAATAGGTGGCTTCTACCTGTCATTTTATGGCGGAGGTGTAAGATTGTCACCACTATTTCATTCTAATAAAAGTGTAACAGATCTCTGTGATAGTTAAACCACAGGTCCATCCACAGCGAGCACTTCCTTTACTTGGGAAGGAAATTCATGTTGTCTAAACATATCTAAACACGATGCCATGCCGGTTCTGTAGGCGGAATAATGTTTATGTCTGCATTTTGTGTATTTACTGTATTTATGTTGAATATGTAAAATAGAATGGAGTTGTCATGCTTCATCATTTAGTAATGCAGTGTTTATATTTCCTGCCGAGAAGTGAATAAAACGTTCTTCATAAATCAAGCATTGATGTGTTACAAATTCTTGCTGACATTTTGATGTACAGTACAATAATAATGTATTGGGATTGCTGTGCAGCTTATTTATACATACACTAGACACACTGCACTCCACCATCAGACGCTCTATTTATTCATTGATTTGCATTCTATACCCTTCTACTGCCTTTAGTTTTTTTTCCCCTTTTTTAAGATGTAGTTTACAGATTGAATAATCGAACAATACCTTCTGATGATGTCACAATGGTTTTTGATTCTGTTTGTCTCTCACAGTGTTGTTTGTGTTTATAGGCCGTGTTCTGTTGTAGTGACGTCATAGCGTAATGATTTTTATTGCTCGCTTGTGTTCTATTATAGTGCTGTCACAGTAGACTACATCTACATCCGGTATATGTTGTAAATGTTCTAGAACTCATAGCCTGTGTTCTATTTTGAGTATAATAGTGTCTGCATTCAACTCCTTCCCACATTTGGGTGTAACTGCATCGGTGCCTTATTACAATTGAGAATACAGTTATGCTTATTGGATGGCATGAGCACTGGCTGAGCCATCTGCAGCGGGTGGCAGCTGTAAAATATAGCCAGGCACCCACTGCATCGATCGGGATCAGAGTTAGTTGAATTCACAGCTGTTTAACCCTTTAGATGTCACGGTCAATTGTGACTGTGGCATCTAAGTAGTTTGATAGAAAAAGGGGACTCCTTCTTTTCCTGTTGGTCATATGCGGTTGCAGTTTCACACTGGCAAAAATGCTTGGGTATTTTGACTATACCAAAGCGTTATAGAACCAATCAAACAATCACATTGTGAAGTCCTCTCTATTTTAATAATGTTTAATAAATAAATAAAATCACATAAAATAAATTTTTTATTTTTTTTTCCAAACTGCAAAAAATAAAAAAGACATTGCTGCCATTGTAATTACCTGTAGAATAAAGTTGATATGATTTCAACTGCACGGTTAATGTCATCAGACAGGGATGCTCAACCTGCGGCCCTCCAGCTGTTGCAAAACTACAACTCCCAGCATGCCCTAATAGCTGTAGGCTTTCCAGGCATGCTGGGAGTTGTAGTTTGGCAACAACTGGAGGGCCACAGGTTGGGCACCCCTGTCATAAGACAATGGTGGAACTGCTATTTTCTCCTTCCCACCTCCCTAAAAAATGGTTCTATTAAAGAGTGACAATCCACTCAAATGAAGTCCTCATATGACTACATCAATGGAAAAATTCGAATATTAAGGCTCTTGGAATGCAGCAACATAAAAAAATGTTTTTTTGATTAATTGTTCTTTTATTGTGCAAAAGTAGTAGAACAGAAAAAAGAAACATATTTGGTGTCTATGCAATTGTACTACCCATAAGATAAAGGTAAAAAGTTATTTATATCACTATACAGTGAATAGTGCAAAATTTATAATGCATAAAAAACAATAGTGGCAATGCTATTTTTTTCTATTCCCCTAAGAAAAAGTTAATAAAAGTTAAAGTGTAACCGTCATGTTTTCAGCAAAAAAAATCTATTTTAGCATGTTACTGCTGCAGCAGCATTATGCATAAAGCAATCTTTAATTTCTTCACATACCACTGTTTTCCTTGAGTTTTTCCCTTAGTTACGGCTGTTTAAACATTTACAATATGAGGACCTTCTCAAGATGGCTCCTCTGCCAGTTCTGAGGCCAAAACTGCTTTCCCTCACTTCACATACACACAATCAGATTGGATTACTGAGAGACACGCCTCCTCACTCTAAAGCCTAATGCAGGCATGCAGTGTGAAGGACCGCCCCTCTGTCTTCCTGTCTTCTTAGCTAGAGATAGACAAGCCATAGCAACTGTCTTTTAAGGGAGCAGTGGAAAGGGACAGAGGACATTAATGAAAGCTGTTATTATAAGGTAATTACAGATCTTTTAAGAATCATTGACAGACTAACACATGCCTAGCTCTAATAAACTAGCAAATAAAAAAAATATGACAGTTACACTTTAAGTTATATGTACCCCAAAATGGTCACATTGAAATCAAGCCCTCATAGGGCTATGTTGACAGCAATATAAAAAAGTCATAGCTCTCGTAAGGTTCAGAAAGGCTAAAAGTGGCTGCAGCAGCAAGGAGGTTATTCATAGGCTGTGTTCTGTTTTGATTGTCACAGTATTAATGATTTTTATTTAGAAGCTTTGTTCTGTTGAAGCAATGATAAAACAGTTTACTACGAGGCCATATTCTATGCTGATGTTACAGTAGTATTTATTTTTATTGTTAGGTTTTGTTCTGATGTGGTGATGTCATAATGAGAATTGCCTTTATTGCTAGGCTGTGTTCTATTATGATTTCATAATTACCTGTCTCTTCAATTATAAGCTGTGCTCTATTTTGATTATGTCACAATACTGTTAGCTTTTATTTTAAAGTTGTATTCTATTTGATGGTGTAATAATAGCATCTTTCTTTCTTAGGTTGTATAGTATTGTAATTTGATGTGACAATAGCGCTGCCATTTATCCATAGGACATATTTTATTGTGGTGATGTTACCATAGGCTGTCGCTGTGTCACAATAATGTTAGTTTTTCTAAGGTTGTGTTCTATGTTGATAATATAGTAGTGGTTTTCGCTTCTCTGGAGAAATGGTCCAAATGGAAACTGCAGTTTAATGTTTCCAGATAAAAGCACCCTAAGGTGGTTTATAAAGCAAGTAGGATGCTTGGCTGAATAGCTGCAGGTATAAGCTGTAGGGAGAAATCCCATGGTATAGAGCTCTAGTGAGACCACATCTGGAATACTGTGTTCAGTTCTGGAGACTTCACCTACATAAAGATATAGATAAAATGGAAATGTGCAGAGACTGGCTACAAAAATGATGGAAGGTCTGAAGCATAAAACATATCAGGAGAGACTCAATCTGTGTAGGGAAAGAAGCGAAAGGGGGACATGATCGAAACCTTTAAGTATGTTAAAGGTATAAGTGAGGTTCAGGAGGGAAGTGTTTTTAATTAAAAAAAAAACTACAAAAACAAAGGGGCACAATCTAAAATTAATATGCACAAAAAATTGCTGGCTCACAATATTCAGCAAGTATTTTTACTTTAAATATATGCATAAAAAACATTTAATCACATATAAACAAACAATGTATTATTATTATTTTTGGTGCATTTGTTTAGACTTTACAGACTGGTGGGTGACCAGTAGCCCGAGCTCCAATTAGTCGGTGAGCGTCCGCAATTTTTGTACAGTGGTTCAGCTACAATCTAAAATTATTTGCAGGTGAAGATCAGAACCAATGCCAGAAAATACTTTTACACTGAAAGTAGTTTAGGCTTGGAACAAACTTCTATCAGAATTAGTTGGTAAATCTCAGAATTTAACCTGTTCCTGACTAGTGGCATATATGTACGGACCCGGGCAGGACTTTAAAGTTGGCACCCGCTTGCGAGCCTGGCGGACGCCATGGAAACTGGGTTGCCTGCTGTTTTAAACAGCAGATACCTCTGACTGCGATCAACGCTAACATTGATTGCATATATTTAACTCCTCACATTCTGTAGTCAAACGTGACCACGGCATCTGGGAGTGCAAAAACCTGTAAGTGTGCGTTTCCGAGTGTGCACTGGTTTCCCCTAGCCAGGATTGTGGGATTCAGGATGGTGAGTCCTACTTATTGATCCGAGGCTGCCGCACATAAATTGTGGCAGGGCTCCATGGAAACGTAATGTAATCCTCATAGACTTTAGTGCTAATGCATTGGAGTCTATGAAAGAAGCAATCTGATGATTACTTGTTATAGTTCCCTATGGGAGCTACAAAAAAAAAGTGTAAAAAAATAGTATTTTAAAAATATAAAAATTCTAATTATCCTCATTTCCCCAAAATCAAAATACATAAACAATAAAAAAAATAAAAAGTAAGCATCATGGGCATCGCTGCATGTGAAAACCCCAACTGTGAAATTAAAAAAAGGTAAAAATATCAAATTCGCAGATTATTTTTTATTTTTTTGGTCGATTCACCACCCACAAGATATGTAATAAAAAGTGACCAAAAAGTCATGCAGTGGTATCAGTAAAAGAATACAGATCGCCCCACAAAAGAATGAGCCCTCACACAGCTCCGTACACCTAACTACAAAAAAGTTATAGGGATCAGAATATGGCAACAAAAAAAACAAAACCCATAAAACTGTTGCGGAATTGCGTTTTTTTTCCAATTTCACCCCATTTTTATTTTTTTCCAGCTTCCACTACATTGTATGCAATATTAAATGGTGGCATTAGAAAGTGCAACTTGTCCCACAAAAAAACAAGCCATCATACAGCTGTGTGAATGGAAAAATAAAAATAAATGATTGCCTCGGAAAGGCAGAGAGTGGAAAGAAAAAAAAAAAAAAAACCCGGGGCTGAAAGGGTTAAACATACCTGAGATAAACATGTCTGTACTAAGATAATAATGGTCCAGTTTTTTTTTTTTTGTCGTCAATCTTGTTTATGTCATGAATCTATGTTTCTATTTTGATGATGTCACAAAAGTGTTACTTTTTATGCTAAGGCTGTGTTCTATGTTGATAATACAAAGTGGAGTCACATTATTAGAACATAACTTGTTACTTTCAATGTCGGCAGTGCATAGTTCATGAAGGAAGTCAGATGTGGTGATCTGGCTTGGCGGGTATATAAGGTGTATGATAGGCTGTCTGCACACATATCCTTCGCTGCTGTCATGGGATAATAATCCCTGGAAAAGGGATTATTATCGCATTTCATGCAGTATTTCGGAGACTGCGCAGTTTGTGAGTGGACAAATGGCACCATTGTGAATGAATGACATGGAAACGGCAGAGCACCATGTGCCACCGATGTAAGAGTCGGGCCTGACAGTGTAGCAGAATGAACCAGGGGGCTACCAGACATGTGTCTAAGACAACAGTTCACCAAACCCTACTGTGTATGGGGCTCCAAAGCCAACAGATGGTCACTGCACCTCTACTAACAAAGTTGCATCAACAGAAAAGGCTTACATTTTCGCAGCAGGAATTGGACTTTCGCTGGCGAAGGGTTGCGTTCTCTGATGAGTCACGTTTTCTGCTGCATCAAACGAACATTGTGGGTGATTGAGTCAGCACAACCCTGTATGCAGGTGCACATCGCTATGGCGAAATATATATACAAACGCAAAATACAAATGCAATAGCACTCTGCAACCAGCACTCTGCCCTGCCTCTATGCAGGATGAGGCATTGGTGTACATTTTGGCCGAAGCGTAATAAGCCACTCACCACGTCAAGGTCGCCTCTATGGAGTGGTCCCTAACACTAGTTCCTACCTGTTCATGGGCCATGACAGCCACACAAAGTCCAGGGAATGCAGGTGCAGCATGCAAGCCAAGCACACTCTGCTTTTAACCCCGTCCGGTGCCATTACAGCTTTCATCGGATCCAGGGATGCAAGTACCAACATGCATGCTGAGCCCACTATATACTTCTCCTGGAGCCAAATGGCTACTGGTAGGCTCTATATAAGCAGACTCAGTTTTATACTGACTTTAAAACCAGCCTCCAGGACAGATTGACTGGTCAGGTGTGCATGACTGCATGGAGATCGCCACGCCTCTGCCTTGTCAGGTGAGAAATATCAGAGAGCAAACATCCTGCATCCATTGCTGGAAGAACACAAGCTGGTGGTGGCAGCGTTTATAGTCTGGGGAATGTTTTCATAGCATCCTTAGAGCCCACTCATCCATGTGGAGGGCGCCCTCAGCCGATTTGGGTATGAATCTATCCTTGCATATTATGTATACCCATAAATGCTGATTGTCTTCCCTGGGGTGCATGGGATCTTCCAGCAAGACAATGCAGCTTGTCACATGACTAGAAATGTCTGATATTGGTTGGAAGAGCATGACCAAGACTTTGTACTTCCCTGACCCCCTAATTCCTCAGACGTGAACCCAATTGAGCATTTATATGACCACCTCGATCATCGTGTTCGCTTTATGGATCCTCCTCCACGCACCCTCCAGCAGCTGCGGGATGCACTGCATTATGGCTCCAGAAACCTGTGACAACCTACCAGGACCTTACTGAGTCACTCCCAGCCCGTCTAGCTGCCGTCTGCGCTGCACATGGCGGTTACTCTGGATATTAGCTGGTGCTCATAATAATGTGACTTGACTGTATATAACAGTTGTTATCGTTATTGCTAGTTCTACTTTGATGTCACAATAATGTTTATGTCCATTCTTCTGCAGTATTATATGGAGATGTTGCCTCTGGTGCTCAGGTTTTGTGTGGCATTGCATATCAGATCCATTGAAAACCCATATAGGGTGATTTGAGGACGTTAAACACTAAGGGCTCATGCACACTAACGTATTTTTTTCCATTTCGTTTTTTTACAGGTCCGTATGCGGAACCATTCACTTCAAGGGCTCTGAAAAAAACGGAAATGACTCCGTGTGCATTACGTTTCCGTATGTCCGCATGTTTGTTCCACAAAAAAATAGAACATGTCTTATTCTTGTCCATTTTGTGGAAAAGGATAGGCATTGTTACAGTGAATCTGAAAAAAAAAAATATGCAACATGGATGTCATCTGTTTTTTGTTGTTGATTCGTGTTTTGCAGACCGTAAATACATACGGTCGTGTGCATAAGCCCTAATGGTGTACAATTTAAAAAACATATACAGAGAGTGCAGAATTATTAGGCAAGTTGTATTTTTGAGGATTAATTTTATTATTGAACAACAACCATGTTCTCAATGAACCCAAAAAACTCATTAATATCAAAGCTGAATATTTTTGGAAGTAGTTTTTAGTTTGTTTTTAGTTTTAGCTATTTTAGGGGGATATCTGTGTGTGCAGGTGACTATTACTGTGCATAATTATTAGGCAACTTAACAAAAAACAAATATATACCCATTTCAATTATTTATTTTTACCAGTGAAACCAATATAACATCTCAACATTCACAAATATACATTTCTGACATTCAAAAACAAAACAAAAACAAATCAGTGACCAATATAGCCACCTTTCTTTGCAAGGACACTCAAAAGCCTGCCATCCATGGATTCTGTCAGTGTTTTGATCTGTTCACCATCAACATTGCGTGCAGCAGCAACCACAGCCTCCCAGACACTGTTCAGAGAGGTGTACTGTTTTCCCTCCTTGTAAATCTCACATTTGATGATGGACCACAGGTTCTCAATGGGGTTCAGATCAGGTGAACAAGGAGGCCATGTCATTAGATTTTCTTCTTTTATACCCTTTCTTGCCAGCCACGCTGTGGATTACTTGGACGCGTGTGATGGAGCATTGTCCTGCATGAAAATCATGTTTTTCTTGAAGGATGCAGACTTCTTCCTGTACCACTGCTTGAAGAAGGTGTCTTCCAGAAACTGGCAGTAGGACTGGGAGTTGAGCTTGACTCCATCCTCAACCCGAAAAGGCCCCACAAGCTCATCTTTGATGATACCAGCCCAAACCAGTACTCCACCTCCACCTTGCTGGCGTCTGAGTCGGACTGGAGCTCTCTGCTCTTTACCAATCCAGCCACTCGCCCATCCATCTGGCCCATCAAGACTCACTCTCATTTCATCAGTCCATAAAACCTTAGAAAAATCAGTCTTGAGATATTTCTTGGCCCAGTCTTGACGTTTCAGCTTGTGTGTCTTGTTCAGTGGTGGTCGTCTTTCAGCCTTTCTTACCTTGGCCATGTCTCTGAGTATTGCACACCTTGTGCTTTTGGGCACTCCAGTGATGTTGCAGCTCTGAAATATGGCCAAACTGGTGGCAAGTGGCATCTTGGCAGCTGCACGCTTGACTTTTCTCAGTTCATGGGCAGTCATTTTGCGCCTTGGTTTTTCCACACGCTTCTTGCGACCCTGTTGACTATTTTGAATGAAACGCTTGATTGTTCGATGATCACGCTTCAGAAGCTTTGCAATTTTAAGAGTGCTGCATCCCTCTGCAAGATATCTCACTATTTTTGACTTTTCTGAGCCTGTCAAGTCCTTCTTTTGACCCATTTTGCCAAAGGAAAGGAAGTTGCCTAATAATTATGCACACCTAATATAGGGTGTTGATGTCATTAGACCACACCCCTTCTCATTACAGAGATGCACATCACCTAATATGCTTAATTGGTAGTAGGCTTTCGAGCCTATACAGCTTGGAGTAAGACAACATGCATAAAGAGGATGATGTGGTCAAAATACTCATTTGCCTAATAATTCTGCACTCTCTGTATAGTGATCATAGATTTAGCAGGCAATTATATATGATTACTTTCTAGAATAAAATTTAAAAAGTGAAGACTAACTTAACGTTTTATCTTCATTACAGAATTGATGTACTGGCTATCCTGTCTTGTGTAGATAACTTTCTGTGGTCAGTGTGCACCAGTGTTCAAGAACTTGTGACAAGAGCACATAATCCTAACAGCGCGGTCTTTAAGATACACAATCACTGTAACAGCCTACTGACAACCATGATCATATTATTAGCGCCTCTGAAATTGTTGACACAGTAAGTATTTGCTTGTGTGGTCTTCATGCTTCTAAAATGAAGAAAATCTATTAGACAACACCATTTTTTTCTTAATATTCTTCCCCTAATTTTCTTTTTAACATCTTAATGGTAAATGTCTGTTGACTGCTTCTTAGACTTCTGAGTGTTCTATTATAGTGCTGGCCATGTGAGGTCCGCAAAATGCAGAACACACACGGCCGGTATCCGTGTTTTGAGGATCTGCAATTTGCGGATTAGCAAAACACAAAGGTCGTGTGAATGTGCCCTAAGTATGTATGCAGAGATAGCTGTCAATCACTGATAGCTGTACACAGGGGAAGTGTTATCAGTGATTGATGGCATTCTCTGTGTAAGTGTGTATACAGACATAGCTGTCAGTCACTGATGGCTGTACACAGGGGAAGTGTTATCAGTGATTGATGGCATTCTCTGTGTAAGTGTGTATACAGACATAGCTGTCAGTCACTGATGGCTGTACACAGGGGAAGTGTTATCAGTGATTGATGGCATTCCTTGTGTAAGTATGTATGCAGAGATAGCTGTCAGTCACTGATAGCTGTACACAGGGGATGTGTTATTAGTGATTGATGGCATTCCCTGTGTAAGTGTGTATACATAGATAGCTGTCAGTCACTGATAGCTGTAAACAGGGGAGGTGTTATCAGAGATTGATGGCATTCCCTGTGTAAGTGTGTATACAGAGATAGCTGTCAGTCACTAATAGCTGTACACAGTGGAGGTGTTATCAGTGATTGATAGCATTTTCTGTACAAGTGTGTATACAGACACAGCTGTCAGTCACTGCTAGGTGTACACGTGGAGGTGTTATCAGCGATCTGAGACACAGGGAATGTCCCAACATTTGAGAACTTTGCCATCATGGCAGAATATTCTGGGGGAGACCTGATATTGTCCACCACTACCACTCTGAGAGGAATGGAGTTGGAGGATTGTTTGCTGACATAAACAGAAAAGGAGTTTGTGTTTTATAAAATTTGCAGGAGACCTTCATACATTTTACTGAAATTACACCACACAACTAGCATAACTGCTTCATTTATAGGTAATATACTGTATTTTTTGCTTTATAAGACGCACCTGATGATAAGACACAGGTTTAAGGAGGAAAATAAGAAAAAAATATTTTTCATCAGACCTCATATCAGATCCTCAGATCAGACCCCCATAAATATCAGGACATCAGCTCAGACCCCCATAAATATCAGGCATCAGATCAGGCCCCCATAAATATCAGGACATCTGATCAGGCCCCCATATCAGGACATCACATCAGTCCTTCATGTCAGAACCCCATCAGACCTTATATCAGCCCATAGTGAGACCCCCATCAAACCTCAAATCAGATTAAAATAAAAACCATCTCTTACTTGTCCTGTGCCGTGGTTCCTCTCCACCTCCGGCAGAAGTCGCGCTCCCCTGTCTTCCCGGCCGGCGCTCCTCTGTCACCTGATTGTATGCAGCATCAGGTCATAGTGCATGCACTACGTCCTGATGCTGTACGCGGTCAGGACAGTGCAGCGCCAGCCGAAAGACAGGGGAAGAATGAAGACCGGGAGGGTGAGTATTGCAAGGGCTTGCAGCGCTTCACTCCCTACTCCCGGCACCTAAAGCATACTAGTGAACGCTTCCATAATGGAAACGCTCACTAGTATTCGCTTTATAAGATGCATGGCCATTTCCCCCCCACTTTTGGGGTTGAAAAGTGCATCTTATAAAGTGAAAAATATGGTACTATTTGCGCATAGTGAAGGTATCATTATGGACCTCAACCAGGAAAACAACGGTATATTACACTGTTCTTTTAAGAACATGAATTCAGCATATGAAGTATGGTAGCTGCCACTGTGTTGGTTGAACATTTCCACTGTAATAAAAAGATTGCATTGTTTTAATTTCGCATTGTGATCAATGTCATTCTAGGACGATGGAGAAGAGTTTGGCTGAGTTTCATTCACATTCCTCACAACCAGGATCAGAAGACTTTTTATTCTGGCTCACTTTTAATAATCCACACCTATTCCCTTCTTTGTCCAAGTAAGTATCTTTTGTTTTATTGCTGCAAACTTTGATGTGTATTTCAGATACCATGCTGTTCTATCTTCTTTTTTTTTCTTTCTTTCTTTTTCTTTTATATCTCATAATATAATGCACTTTATCTCTCGGTATAGGTGCAAGGATTTGGGCCATATAGTGAATACATGATTATTTATGTTTTGAATGTATTAATGATATATTTTATAGAAGCTTATATATTAGTAATCAGCTTAAAGGAAATGTGTCACCAAAAATTATATCTGGCGGTTAAAACCAGATAGCAACACGTATCCTTTTTTCTAATCCGTTTTTATTTTCTGACTGCAGATTTTATTATTTTTCCTGAACATTAGTATGGTGGCGGCCATCTTGCATGTGCCGTTATTAAGCGCATTTAGAAAGCATTTGAAGAATAGCTTTATGGCAGTCCCATGGTCCATAGACACAATGGTCAGCAGAGGACCTCAGTGACTTCTATGGGAGAGTTTTCTGGACATGCTCTGTGACCTGTGCAGAGGTCATTGTACAAGGAAAGGATAGATAACCTAAACAATCACCTATTGTGAATAATGCATCCTGTCTTATCTGGTGATATCATTACAGGCAGGATTAGAATGACCGATAAGCAGATAACTGCAGTAAAGTGATCTGTACAGACCAAGAAGTGGCGCCTATAATTAGGATTAGTGGCAAAAGCGAAAACTGCTGAATTTTATGGGTTTTGTTTACATGTAGATATTGACTTGGAAAATTGTTTGTGATGTTACTTTCAAATCTTTAAAAATATGTTAAACATAAATACGTGATTTAAACAATAGGACATTTTCTATGACACATTCCCTTTAAACTTTTTATTTTTGATGAAACCAGAACTTTTTCTTCATTATTCAACTAAGGGCTTGTTCACATTTGCATTGAGCTTTCAGTTTTTCTGACCCGTCAGAAAAATGAAAAATAACTAATCTGTTTGAGGTGTTATTCAAGATCTATAATGCCTCCCATATGCCCGGGACGCTCTGGGACATCACTGTTACGTGTCAGAAATGTGAAAAATAAAAATGACCATTTTAAATGAAGGTTTAAAGGGTTTCTATCACTTCGTATCACATATTTAGGTGTCACTAGTGATCCGCTAGTGTCTGCTCTAACAAACCATCCTAATATGATAGGTTTTGGGGCAGCCGTTTCGCTAAAATAAGAACTTATATCTATATGCTAATGAGCCTCTAGGTGCTATGGGGGCGTCATTAGCACCTAGAGGCTCCGTCTACCTTCATAAACTGCCGCCGCCCAGCGCGTCCCTCCAGCCTGCCCATCTCCTGCTGAATGCAATCCTCCCCGTGCGCGTCCCTGTTCGGCGCATGCGCAGTGAATGTCTGACCGCTTCCCTGCACAGACATCTCCACTGCGCCTGCGCCGATGACATCATAGTGCTCCGAGGAACAGGCGCAGTGGAGATGTCTGTGCAGGGAAGCAGTCAGACATTCACTGCGCATGCGCAGAATAGAGACGCGCACGGGGAGGATCGCATTCAGCAGGAGATGGGCGGGCTGGAGGGACGCGCTGGGCGGCGACAGTTTATGAAGGTAGACGGAGCCTCTAGGTGCTAATGACGCCCCCATAGCACCTAGAGGCTCATTAGCATATAGATATAAGTTCTTATTTTAGCGAAACGGCTGCCCCAAAACCTATCATATTAGGATGGTTTGTTAGAGCAGACACTAGCGGATCGCTAGTGTCTGACACCTAAATATGTGAAACGAAGTGATAGAAACCCTTTAAAGCCTAAAAAAAGAAGGTCCAGAATGTTTGAATTAGCCATTAAGCTTCTTCTGTCCTTCAGTAACTCCTCTTGGTTAAATGTTTAGTTAGTTGGTATGTGTCAGATAACATCCACACGCCTCAGTGGCTAGCGCTGTCTTGTGGCCCTAGGTTCAAATCTGACCACAAGCAACGTATGCATGGAGTTTGTATGTTCCCCCCATGTTTGCGAGGACTTTCTGTCCGTCTGTGTGCACTATGTCCTGACGCTCTACGCAGGCAGTACACTGGTAGTAAGGTCCCTGGAAGAGGACCAGGGAGCCGTGAGTGCAACCATTGCAACGCTTCCTTCACCACTCCCCACATATCCTGCATGCTGATGACTGCTTCCATAATGGAAGTGGTCATTAGCATTCAATCTATAAGACGCACTGCCATTTTCCCTTTGCTTTTAGGGGTGAAAAAGTGTGTCCTATAGTCTAAAAAATACAGTAAATATATAAAATGGCAGGAACATGTCCCGAAGTTTCTCTTCTTCCCGTAATGGACCCTAGTGCCATATTTTATGTTATGTATATTGTACAGTATGATGAAAAATTATCCATCTTTCCTGTATATCGTGTTTCAGTTGTCACTATTTCCAATATCTTTGCTTCCTGTCACTAAATAGAAACAATATTTTTGTAATCCAGAGAATTAGATTTGATCCAAATTTTTTCTGGTGTAGGTTGGGCTGCTGTATCAGAACAGGACCAGTATCTTTTAAGTTTTATGTACAGAAAAAAATATATATATATTCTTTAACTCTCCTATGTATGACTATAACAAATACAATGCATTCAGAAAGTGTTCAGACCATTTCACTTTTTTCACTTTTTTTTATGTTGCCCTGTGCTAAAATCAGGGTTTTCCCCATCAATTGACAAGAAATACCCCATCATGACAAAGTGAAAACAGAATGGTTCATATTTTTCCTAATTTATTTAAAAGGGAAACCTCAAATATTGCATTGACTTAAAGGGGTTTTCCAGGATTTTAATATTGATGATCTATCCACAGATTGGAGCTAGGTGCTTGAAACTTTGACCATCTGCAGATGTTGTGACACCTGCTACTTCCCCGATTTGAATAAGCTTATGGCTTGTCCTTCTTGATGTTGAAATTTCAATGCTGAGGATTGTGTATATATAATACATACATACTAACCACTATACTAATAGTGCATCCCACAATTAGGATGTCTATATGCAGATGGAGAATGGCGAAGAGACTAATATAATGTATGAAAGTTTTTCATTCTTAGCATTCATTTATACCGACATTATTGATGTACAAGGTAATGCTACATGATCTTAGCTCATGTAGGTGACAATGGACACAGCCTAAAAAGCAACGATTGACGCATAATTTATGCTGGATCTCTCTTGTGTTCACATGATCCGCCCTAAAATAAATTATCTGAATATACCATTTGTGATACATCCCTGCAACATATCTACCCCGTTTATAGGACATTAGAGACATTTGATGCTTGTGCCTAATTTTACAGTGTCAATTAGTTGTTAAAAAACACCAATAAAATGTAGCTCTATAAAAATATTGCCATTGCCTATGCAGAGCATGTCTTTCTGTTCCAGTCTCTGACCTAGCCGATTGTACCTTCACTTTACCTTAATTTGCTTTATTGCACAATTACGAGTATCCTATTTTCTTCTTACATCTGTTGTAAAATTCCGGGAAAAATGTAAATGCTTTTTTCTTTCTCTGGTTAATATTCGCTTTAGTTAAAATTATGGCCTTGTTCTGTTTCATGAGATTTCTCTTCTTCCGTTTATGAGGCTCGTCTTGCTCACACAGAGCTGTGTTAGTTATGAGAATGAGCTAGCATATGCCTCTCCATATGTCCAACATAGAAGCACTCCATACAGCGATCGGTGGTCGTTCGGTGGCCAAGGTTTTTCCTACAGCATGTAATTTCTCCCCTTAGAGCGAATCACTTTCCTGTGAATATTTCAGTCTGCATCTACTTTAAGTGCCAGAAATGTGTATATATTGCAACTTGATCATTCGCCATCTGGTTATGGGAAGAACTATATTTGTAACAGAATATTCTATAAATTACTTTTTTATTTTTTATTAATTCCATTTAGACAGATGCACATGGGAAGTTTTTCACAAAGTGTTGCATAACACATCTCGTCATTTACAGCTACTGAATTTTATCTCTTGCTCTTTACAGTGGAAATTTGAAATTAAAATCTGCAAAAAAGCACTTATTTCATGATCCTTAAATAGCTGTACTATAATGTACAGGGCCAGGCAGCTATTGCTTTCCAGTTTTTAGATAGACTTGTATTATAATATATTTTTAATGTTTTACTTTTTTATTTATATATTGCACAATCTTTTGGGGTAGATAATCCCACTGAAATAATTTTAGAATTACTTCAGATTTAAATGCATTACTTAATGGCTTATTTGCTTGAATATTTATAAATTACGATCCAGGTTTTCTAAATGGATACACCTCCTTTGTGCAGTATGAACCAATGTAATTCTGATGTATCTAATGAAGAGGCTGCATCTCTCACCTGAGTGTTACTGCCCTTTCAAAAAGCTGGTCGGCAGAGGTGCAGAGATCCCATAAAAAAACAACTGGATAACCACATTAGTGATTAATTGGATTAAAGGGCATCTGTCAGCAGATTTGTCCCTATGACACTGGCTGACCTGTTACATGTGCACTTGGCACACTGGCCACCAATGATAATACAATAGAGGGAGGGAGGGGGGGGCCGGGGGAGGCCGCACACTGGCCACCAATGATATTACAATAGAGGGAGGGAGGGGGGGCCGCACACTGGCCACCAATGATAATACAATAAAGGGAGGGAGGGGGGGGCCGGGGGAGGCCGCACACTGGCCACCAATGATATTCAAACTGGGGAGGGAGGGGCTCTGCCCCCTGCTGCCTGGCAGCCCCTGATCTCTTACAGGGGGCTATGATACGCACAATTAACCCCTTCAGGTGCGGCACCTGAGGGGTTAATTGTGCGGATCACAGCCCCCTGTAAAAGATCGGGTGCTGCCAGGCAGCAGGGGGCAGTCATGTACACAGTTCGTAGTATATTCTAACTTGAGGCGTCCCCATCACCATGGGAACGCCTCTGTGTTAGAATATACTGTCGGATCTGAGTTTCACGATGTAACTCAAATCCGATGGTATATTCTAACATAGAGGCGTTCCCATGGTGATGGGGACGCTTCAAGTTAAAATATACCATCGGATTGGAGAAAACTCTGATCCGATGGTATATTAACTCCTGACTTTACATTGAAAGTCAATGGGGGACGGATCCGTTTGCAATTGCACCATATTGTGTCAACGTCAAACGGATCCATCCACATTGACTTGCATTGTAAGTCAGGACGGATCCGTTTGGGTCCGCACGGCCAGGCGGACACCAAAATGACTTTTTTTTCATGTCCGTGGATCCTCCAAAAATCAAGGAAGACCCACGGACGAAAAAACGGTCACGGATCACGGAAAAACGGAACCCGCAAAAAAAAAAACGGTCATGTGCATGAGGCCTTACACTGGGCAATTTACAGAGACCAGCATTTCTAGGCCTGCACCTTCCCAATAATTGCCCCAATCATCGTGTAAAGGAGCATTTACATTCATTTAACCACCTCCGGACCGCTGTACGCACAGACGCGTCCTGGAGGTGGTTGATTCATTCCTCCTGGACGCGCCGGCGCGTCCTCTCGCGAGACGCGAGATTTCCTGTGAACGCGCGCACACAGGCGCGCGCGCTCACAGGAACGGAAGGTAAGAGAGTTGATCTCCAGCCTGCCAGCGGCGATCGTTCGCTGGCAGGCTGGAGATGTGTTTTTTTTAACCCCTAACAGGTATATTAGACGCTGTTTTGATAACAGCGTCTAATATACCTGCTACCTGGTCCTCTGGTGGTCCCCTTTGTTTGGATCGACCACCAGAGGACACAGGTAGCTCAGTAAAGTAGCACCAAGCACCACTACACTACACTACACCCCCCCCCCCCGTCACTTATTAACCCCTTATTAGCCCCTGATCACCCCATATAGACTCCCTGATCAACCCCCTGTCATTGATTACCCCCCTGTCATTGATCACCCCCCTGTAAAGCTCCATTCAGACGTCCGCATGATTTTTACGGATCCACTGATAGATGGATCGGATCCGCAAAACGCATCCGGACGTCTGAATGAAGCCTTACAGGGGCGTGATCAATGACTGTGGTGATCACCCCATATAGACTCCCTGATCACCCCCCTGTCATTGATTACCCCCCTGTCATTGATTACCCCCCTGTAAAGCTCCATTCAGATGTCCGCATGATTTTTACGGATCCACTGATAGATAGATCGGATCCGCAAAACGCATCCGGACGTCTGAATGAAGCCTTACAGGGGCATGATCAATGACTGTGGTGATCACCCCATATAGACTCCCTGATCACCCCCCTGTAAAGCTCCATTCAGATGTCCGCATGATTTTTACGGATGCACTGATAGATGGATCGGATCCGCAAAACGCATCCGGACGTCTGAATGAAGCCTTACAGGGGCATGATCAATGACTGTGGTGATCACCCCATATAGACTCCCTGATCACCCCCCTGTCATTGATTACACCCCTGTCATTGATCACCCCCCTGTAAAGCTCTATTCAGATGTCCGCATGATTTTTACGGATGCACTGATAGATGGATCGGATCCGCAAAACGCATACGGACGTCTGAATGAAGCCTTACAGGGGCGTGATCAATGACTGTGGTTATCACCCCATATAGACTCCCTGATCACCCCCCTGTCATTGATTACACCCCTGTCATTGATCAACCCCCTGTAAAGCTCCATTCAGATGTCCGCATGATTTTTACGGATGCACTGATAGATGGATCGGATCAGCAAAACGCATCCGGACGTCTGAATGAAGCCTTACAGGGGCGTGATCAATGACTGTGGTGATCACCCCATATAGACTCCCTGATCACCCCCCTGTCATTGATTACCCCCCTGTCATTGATTACCCCCCTGTAAAGCTCCATTCAGACGTCCGCATGATTTTTACGGATCCACTGATAGATGGATCGGATCCGCAAAACGCATCCGGACGTCTGAATGAAGCCTTACAGGGGCATGATCAATGACTGTGGTGATCACCCCATATAGACTCCCTGATCACCCCCCTGTCATTGATTACCCCCCTGTAAAGCTTCATTCAGATGTCCGCATGATTTTTACGGATGCACTGATAGATGGATCGGATCCGCAAAACGCATCCGGACGTCTGAATGAAGCCTTACAGGGGCGTGATCAATGACTGTGGTGATCACCCCATATAGACTCCCTGATCCCCCCCCTGTCATTGATTACCCCCCTGTCATTGATTACCCCCCTGTAAAGCTCCATTCAGACGTCCTCATGATTTTTACGGATCCACTGATAGATGGATCGGATCCGCAAAACGCATCCGGACGTCTGAATGAAGCCTTACAGGGGCATGATCAATGACTGTGGTGATCACCCCATATAGACTCCCTGATCACCCCCCTGTCATTGATTACCCCCCTGTAAAGCTCCATTCAGATGTCCGCATGATTTTTACGGATGCACTGATAGATGGATCGGATCCGCAAAACGCATCCGGACGTCTGAATGAAGCCTTACACGGGCGTGATCAATGACTGTGGTTATCACCCCATATAGACTCCCTGATCACCCCCCTGTCATTGATCACCCCCCTGTCATTGATCACACCCCTGTCATTGATCACCCCCCTGTCATTGATCACCCCTCTGTAAGGCTTCATTCAGACATTTTTTTGGCCCAAGTTAGCGGAATTATTATTTTTTTTTCTTACAAAGTCTCATATTCCACTAACTTGTGTCAAAAAATAAAATCTCACATGAACTCACCATACCCCTCACGGAATCCAAATGCGTAAAAATTTTTAGTCATTTATATTCCAGACTTCTTCTCACGCTTTAGGGCCCCTAGAATGCCAGGGCAGTATAAATACCCCACATGTGACCCCATTTCGGAAAGAAGACACCCCCAGGTATTCCGTGAGGGGCATATTGAGTCCATGAAAGATTGAAATTTTTGTCCCAAGTTAGCGGAACGGGAGACTTTGTGAGAAAAAAATTAAAAATTTCTATTTCCGCTAACTTGTGCCAAAAAAAAAAAATTTCTATGAACTCGCCATGCCCCTCATTGAATACCTTGGGGTGTCTTCTTTCCAAAATGGGGTCACATGTGGGGTATTTATACTGCCCTGGCATTCTAGGGGCCCCAAAGCGTGAGAAGAAGTCTGGTATCCAAATGTCTAAAAATGCCCTCCTAAAAGAAATTTGGGCACCTTTGCGCATCTAGGCTGCAAAAAAGTGTCACACATCTGGTATCGCCGTACTCAGGAGAAGTTGGGGAATGTGTTTTGGGGTGTCATTTTACATATACCCATGCTGGGTGAGAGAAATATCTTGGTCAAATGCCAACTTTGTATAAAAAAATGGGAAAAGTTGTCTTTTGTCAAGATATTTCTCTCACCCAGCAAGGGTATATGTAAAATGACACCCCAAAACACATTCCCCAACTTCTCCTGAATACGGCGATACCACATGTGTGACACTTTTTTGCAGCCTAGGTGGGCAAAGGGGCCCATATTCCAAAGAGCACCTTTAGGATTTCACAGGTCATTTACCTACTTACCACACATTAGGGCCCCTGGAAAATGCCAGGGCAGTATAACTACCCCACAAGTGACCCCATTTTGGAAAGAAGACACCCCAAGGTATTCCGTGAGGGGCATGGCGAGTTCCTAGAATTTTTTATTTTTTGTCACAAGTTAGTGGAAAATGCTGATTTTTATTTTTTTCATACAAAGTCTCATATTCCACTAACTTGTGACAAAAAATAAAAACTTCCATGAACTCACTATGCCCATCAGCGAATACCTTGGGGTCTCTTCTTTCCAAAATGGGGTCACTTGTGGGGTAGTTATACTGCCCTGGCATTCTAGGGGCCCAAATGTGTGGTAAGGAGTTTGAAATCAAATTCTGTAAAAAATGACCTGTGAAATCCGAAAGGTGCTCTTTGGAATATGGGCCCCTTTGCCCACCTAGGCTGCAAAAAAGTGTCACACATCTGGTATCTCTGTATTCAGGAGAAGTTGAGGAATGTGTTTTGGGGTGTCTTTTTACATATACCCATGCTGGGTGAGATAAATATCTTGGTCAAATGCCAACTTTGTATAAAAAAATGGGAAAAGTTGTCTTTTGCCAAGATATTTCTCTCACCCAGCATGGGTATATGTAAAATGACACCCCAAAACACATTCCCCAACTTCTCCTGAGTACGGAGATACCAGATGTGTGACACTTTTTTGCAGCCTAGGTGGGCAAAGGGGCCCATATTCCAAAGAGCACCTTTCGGATTTCACAGGTCATTTTTTACAGAATTTGATTTCAAACTCCTTACCACACATTTGGGCCCCTAGAATGCCAGGGCAGTATAACCACCCCACAAGTGACCCCATTTTGGAAAGAAGAGACCCCAAGGTATTTCGTGATGGGCATAGTGAGTTCATAGAAGTTTTTATTTTTTGTCACAAGTTAGTGGAATATGAGACTTTGTAAGAAAAAAAAAAAAAAATCATCATTTTCCGCTAACTTGTGACAAAAAATAAAAAGTTCTATGAACTCACTATGCCCATCAGCGAATACCTTAGGGTGTGTACTTTCCGAAATGGGGTCATTTGTGGGGTGTTTGTACTGTCTGGGCATTGTAGAACCTCAGGAAACATGACAGGTGCTCAGAAAGTCAGAGCTGCTTCAAAAAGCGGAAATTCACATTTTTGTACCATAGTTTGTAAACGCTATAACTTTTACCCAAACCATTTTTTTTTTACCCAAACATTTTTTTTTCATCAAAGACATGTAGAACAATAAATTTAGAGCAAAATTTATATATGGATGTCGTTTTTTTTGCAAAATTTTACAACTGAAAGTGAAAAATGTCATTTTTTTGCAAAAAAATCGTTAAATTTCGATTAATAACAAAAAAAGTAAAAATGTCAGCAGCAATGAAATACCACCAAATGAAAGCTCTATTAGTGAGAAGAAAAGGAGGTAAAATTCATTTGGGTGGTAAGTTGCATGACCGAGCAATAAACGGTGAAAGTAGTGTAGGTCAGAAGTGTAAAAAGTGGCCTGGTCTTTCAGGGTGTTTAAGCACTGGGGGCTGAGGTGGTTAAAGGGGTTGTCCAGGCTTTTACTATTGTCTATGGCAAAGATCATAGACCGCAGCAGCGAGCAGGAAGATAGAAGGCAGACGGCATGTGCACACTGTGCGCGCTGTCTCCTCATACAGCTAATTGACGGGATACTGGGAATTGGATCCCCGCCGATCTGGTATTGATGACATATCCGGGAGGATAGATAATCAATAGTAAAAGCCTGGAAAACCGCTTTAACATGAAAATAACCATGCAAAGTGTTATCCCCTATCAGCATCTATTCCCTTGGTTAAACCCCAACCAAGGACGACATCTGTATGGAGTTTGTATGTTCTCCCCGTGTTTGTGTGGTTTTCCTTCAGGTACTCCGGTTTCCTCTTACATTCCAAAAATAAGCTAAATTGGCTTCCTAAAAAATAGACCCTAAGGGCTGTAGGGATTAGGCCTATATGGCAGCCATTTATTCTCCTGCTCCATAACTTCCCTCCCTTGTGTGAGAAAAATCATATTACAAATGTTTGTCCTCACATATATTATTACCAAAATAATACAAATGAAAAGTAATAAAAAAACCTGAATTTTGTATTTCTATTTTTTCTTTTATGTTGGTAGAAAAAAACACTGATACATAGACAGTGATATTTGTGTGTATATCCACAATTCCTGGTATACTGAATATATAAATATTCTGTAGCTGTGTGAAATGCTGATTCTGGAATTTCAAAGCGCTGATTTGTTATTTACCTCAATTCAAAGGCCAATGACAAATATATGAAAGGCCTGAAATTTGCTGTAGACTCAGACTCCATTAGAAAATATTAAATCTGTGCTTCTGAAATTCAACTCCGTTTTATAGACGTAATCTGACCTGGCCTTCATGTGCATACGAAATATAATTATACCAATAAGTAATACAATGGATCCACTTAATAATATACATGATTTTTTTGCTGGCGTCAGGAGCTTTGTGTACATACAGCATCAGACAAAAGTAAAATGTCATTCACTTCAGTCTGCTGTCAGCATCATAATGATTATACATGGCTTCTGCTTCAAAGGCAGAGAATAATATTCAGCTTGTGGAACCTTTTTCATTTGAGTAATTTTTGTGTTTCAGACTTTATGAATTCATATTGCATATATTGTGAGCAAAGCGCAGGGCATGGAGTCTAAACATTATTTCACGTTTGGCCTGTGTCTGCTGGGGATTCTATGCCTCTTAAGGTTTTTCTAATTTGACAAAACTATAAGAAGAGCATGATAATTTGAGTACACTCTTATAAACCATGGTGTAACCCATTTTTTATTTAGTATTATGAATTTAATTTTATTATTTGATATATACAATATCTTCATGACACACTTTTTACTTGAATATGCCTGAAGCACCATTTTACATGGTTTGTCCTCAATATCAGAGGCCTGTTTGTGTGAGTACTGCTTCCTCTTCGATGTTTGCCGGCATGCCGTTGACATTGTAGTGGTGGTGCAGTGTAATGACCCGTTTGGGTGTGAACAGCGGTAATTACACTGCACCACCACTACAATATAGGTGCCGGTATACATTAAAGCAGATGCAACACTTGCAGGAGCGCTGCAGCTTCTTCACATAGCTAGTTGGCTGAAGTCAGACCCCTATCGATCTGATATTGATCACCTATCCTTAGGATAAGTCAAAAATCTGAATGCCCCTTTAAGTACATTAACCACATTAAAAATGCTTTAAAACAAGTGGGTTTTGGTGGCTGTTTTTCTGAGCACAATTAAGGAGGTTTACTAATCAAAATTCACCAGAAGTCTAGTTTAATTTATGGAAAAAAAAAAATGGCGTACATGCTTTGTACCACATTGACTAAGCTGTTTTAGATAGTTTTGTATCCTTTTATGTCTCGCCTGACAAGGGCCTGTGGCTCTACTAAAAAGGTGTGGCTTATAGGAAAGGGGTGTGGCTTAATTGTTCTCTAAACTAAGCCAGCAAATAGGTGGTATAAAGTAAAGGTGGATTTAGAGGGGCCAACTGAGCGGCCGATTGTCGGAAAGGTAGCGTTCCTTCCTGACAGTAGGCTACTCACTCAGTGAAAGAGACCAATACATTTACATGCAGCGATCTTCTCCACCGTGGGACGATGGGTGATTTCTATAGCAACAGATTCATGTCTTCTGAGCAGCAGATCACTGTTTAGACCACAGGAGCGACAGGATCACCCGATGAACAAAGGTGGTAATTTTGCACAGCTGCCATAGGGTTTAAAGTAGACCATGTTTAGGAGGGAAAACCCCAGACTTGTTTACCACCATGCTTTGGAGGGAAAAACCCAGACTTATTTACCACCAAAATCAGACTGACCTTTTAACCTCCTCCCGACCGCCTAACGCAGGGATGCGTCCTGCGGGCGGTCGGTGTGTTCCTCGTAGACGCATCGGCACATCATCTCACGAGACGCGAGATTACGCGCATAGCCAGCCCGCACATGCGGGCTGGCTATATAAATATAATGTGTTAAATGGATTCTGTGCTCTCTGCTGGGTCCTTTTCGGCGGTTGGTCCCAGCAGAGAGCACATATCACTGTGAGTACACCAAGCACAACACATTTAGCCCCAGATCAACCCCCATCACCCCAATTAACCCCTTGATCACCCCTATCAATCACTAGTGAAAGGGAAAAAAGTGATCAATGTAAACTGTCACTTTTTTTTTTTCACCAGTATTGACTGTTAGGTTTAGATTATTTATCAATCGCAGCGGCTTCCTGTACTTCGCTAGCCTCCCATTTGTAAGGCAGGCTTTTTTCTTGGGTAGTCTCAGGGAATACCCCCTAAATTTAGTTGACCAAATGGCAAGTAAGGGGTATTCTTCTGAAGAGGCCTACAGGCTTCTGACCCAGTCGGATGAGGAATGGGAACCCTCATCTGACGAATCCAGCGGGTCAGAATACGAACCTGTAGAAAGCAGTGGCAGGTCTGACCCAAAGTTTGGACGATGAGGTTGAGGTCCCTGATACCACCAGGCGTACTGCCGTACAACATGGTGAAGTGGCGAGCACCAGAAGGGCAGTTGAAGCTGGTACGGTGGCACATGCAGTAGTTCCCCGTCGCAGCCACTGCACAGACAGGCCCGTAGAGTCCCTAGAATCCCTGAGATGCTGGCAAACCCTGATTGGCAGCCCCCATCTTCAGCCGCACCAGTAGTTCCCCCTTTCACCGCCTAGTCTGGAGTCCGGGTTGAGACAGCTCAGATCGGATCGGCACTGGGGGTTTTTGAGCTGTTCTTCACTGCGGAGCTCTTAGACTTAGTCGTGGCAGAAACAAACCGGTATGCCACTCAATTTATAGCCGCCAACCCGGGAAGCTTTTATGCCCAGTCTTTCCGATGGAAACCCGTCCAAGTTTCCGAATTTAAAACTTCTCTGGGCCTTCTCCTCAACATGGGCCTGACCAAAAAGCATGAATTGCAGTCATATTGGTCCACGAACCCAATTCATCACATGCCCATGTTCTCTGCTGCCATGTCCAGGACACGATTTGAGACCATCCTGCGTTTCCTGCACTTTAGTGATAATAGCACCTCTCGTCCCAGAGGCCACCCAGGCGCCACAATATTCGGCCCCTCATAGACCACTTTAACACCAAATTTGCAGATTTGTATACCCCTGAGCAAAACATCTGCATAGACGAGTCCCTGATACATTTTACCGGGCGCCTTGGCTTCAAACAATACATCCCAAGCAAGCGCGCCCGGTATGGGGTCAAATTGTATAAGCTCTGTGAAAGGGCCACAGGCTATACGCACAAATTTTGTGTCTATGAGCGTAAAGATCAGACCCTGGAGCCGGTCGGTTGCCCTGACTACCTGGGGAGCAGTGGGAAGACAGTCTGGGACTTGGTGTCACCCTTATTTAGCAAGGGGTACCACCTTTATGTGGACAATTTCTACACAAGTGTGCCCCTTTTCAGGCATTTGTTTCTAGAACAGATTGGCTGCTGTGGCACCGCGCGACCTAGTCGCCGGGGCTTCCCCCAAAGGCTCGTTACCACCCGTCTTGCAAGGGGGGAGAGGGCTGCCTTGTGTAACGAAGAACTGCTCGCAGTGAAATGGAGAGACAAGCGTGACGTTTACATGCTCTCCTCCATTCACGCAGACATGACAATCCAAATTGAACGAGCAACTGGAGTCATTGAAAAGCCCCTCTGTGTCCACAACTATAATTTGCTCATGGGAGGGGTGGACTTCAATGACCAGATGTTGGCTCCTTATTTACTCTCCCGCAGGACCAGACGCTGGTATAAGAAGGTGTCTGTATATTTAATTCAATTGGCTATATATAATAGTTTTGTTCTCTACAGTAAGGCTGGGAGAACAGGATCCTTCCTCAAATTTCAGGAAGAGATCATCGAGAACCTCCTGAATCCAGGAGGTTCCGTGGCCCCATCCACCAGTGTAGTGAGCTGTCTACACGAGCGACATTTCCCCAATGTTGTTGCTGGTACCTCAAACCAAACGCCACCCCGAAAAAGATGTCGTGTCTGTAGCAGGAGTGGAATTAGTCTTGACACCCGCTATTTCTGTCCTGACTGCCCTGACCACCCTGCCCTATGCTTAGGGGAGTGTTTCCGGAAGTACTACACACAGGTACACTTAGCATAGGGATTGCGTTACACAGGACAGGCACACAGAGGCCCTTTCACACAGAGCTGCTGCAAACCTCTCCTTTCACCTGGGACAAAGTGCATAATGTACTTCGCCACATCTCTGGGCGATTTGCACATTGTCCCATGGGGAAGGAGAGGTTTGTCCTATAAAGGTAATAAAAAATAAATAAAGAAAATCACAGGTAAGCAAAAAAGTTAATGTTCCAAAAGTTCAATAAAGTTTATAAAAGTTAATGTTCTGTTTCAAATGTTATATAAAGTTAATGTTAATAAATTGATTGCGTTGCGGCCTGTTTTTTTTTTTTTAACCTTCTAGGTGGACCAACCGATGAACCAGCTGCTGCACTGATGTGCATTCTGACAGAAGCATTGCGCTGCTGTCAGATTACACAAAAGTCGGTGTATGCGGCGCTGCAAGACGAGATTTCTCCTCTGCAGTAAAAAAAGATAAGTTTGCCGAGGCTTATGAGCTGAGGGGCGGTGTTCATATGCTTTGGCAAACACTTTGTATATAAAAAAATAAATAAAAAAATTCCGGCAATGATTTATTCATCCACATCGATTGATGTGAATGGAGAAATCGGGTTTGCCAGGGCATACGGGCTGAGTGGGTTTGGATGTTGGGCGGAGCTCCTATGTCCTGGCAGACGCCTTTCCCCTCCTTTCCCCCCCACATTTTTTGGCAGAGATTTTTTCATCCACATTGATCGATGCGAATGAAGAAATCTGTGCCGTTCATTTTTTCTTTCAGCCCAGAGGCTGAACGAAAAAAAAAAAATCTCATTACCCGTATGCTCAATTTAAGGAGAATAGCAGAAACTCCTAATGCTGGCCATTCATGTAATGATTGTGGAGACCCTCAAATGCTAGGGCAGTACAAACACCCCACAAATGACCCCATTTTGGAAAGAAGACACCCCAAGGTATTTGCTGAGGGCATATTGAGTCCATGAAAGATTGAACTTTTTGTCCCAAGTTAGCGGAAAGGGAGACTTTGTGAGAATAAACAAAAAAAAAAACAATTTCCGCTAACTTGTGCCAAAAAAAAAAATCTTCTATGAACTCGCCATGCCCCTCACAGAATACCTTGGGGTGTCTTCTTTCCAAAATGGGGTCACATGTGGGGTATTTATACTGCCCTGGCATTTTAGGGGCCCTAAAGCGTGAGAAGAAGTCTGGAATCCAAATGTCTAAAAATGCCCTCCTAAAAGATACTCATTGGAATTTGGGCCCCTTTGCGCACCTATGCTGCAAAAAGGTGTCACACATGTGGTATCGCCGTACTCAGGAGAAGTAGGGCAATGCGTTTTGGGGTGTATTTTTACATATACCCATGCTGGGTGAGAGAAATATCTCTGTAAAATGACAACTTTGTATAAAAAAATGGGAAAAGTTGTCTTTTACAGAGATATTTATCTCACCCAGCATGGGTATATGTAAAAATACACCCCAAAACACATTGCCCTACTTCTCCTGAGTACGGCGATACCACATGTGTGACACTTTTGTGCAGCCTAGGTGCGCAAAGGGGCCCAAATTCCAATGAGTATCTTTCCGATTTCACAGGGCATTTTTTACGCATTTGGATTCCAAACTACTTCTCACGCTTTAGGTCCCCTAAAATGCCAGGGCAGTATAAATACCCCACAAGTGACCCCATTTTGGAAAGAAGACACCCCAAGGTATTTCGTGAGGGGCATGGCGAGTTCATGTAAAATATGAGACTTTGTAAGAAAAAAATAATAATAATAATAATTTTCCGCTAACTTGTGACAAAAAATAAAAACTTCCATGAACTCACTATGCCCATCAGCGAATACCTTAGGTTGTCTACTTTCCGATATGGGGTCATTTGTCCGGTGTTTCTACTGTCTGGGCATTGTAGAACCTCAGGAAACATGACAGGTGCTCAGAAAGTCAGAGCTGCTTCAAAATGCGGAAATTCTAATTTTTGTACCATAGTTTATAAATGCTATAACTTTTGCGCAAACAAACTTTTATCAAAGACATGTAGAACAATAAATTTAGAGAAAAATTTATATAGAAATGTAGTTTTATTTGAAACATTTTACAACAGAAAGTGAAAAATTTCATTTTTTTGCAAAAATTACGGTCAATTTTGATTAATATCAAAAAATTTCAGCAGCAATGAAATACCACCAAATGAAAGCTCTATTAGTGAGAAGAAAAGGAGGTAAAATTCATTTGGGTGGTAAGTTGTATGACCGAGCAATAAACTGTGAAAGTAGTGTAGTGCAGAATTGTAAAAAGTGGTCTGGTCATTAAGGGGGTTTAAGCTAGGGGAGCTGAGGTGGTTAAATGACTCGTTTTAGCTATGTTGTTATGTCTGGAAACGTATTTTTGTCTGGAAAACCTGCTGTTTCATTGCCATTGAGTATCATTGAAGCTCTAATGCTATGATGGCAAACCTATGGCACGCGTGCCAGAGAGGGCTCGCAGAGCCTTCTCTGTCGGCACGCGCGCCCTAGCCCATAAAGAGGAGGATCGCGGTCCCGGACTCCAGCTGACTTACATTCCTGTGCGCCGAACACAGAGGGGAGTGAGAGGGGAGGGACTCACATCACTGCGCGCCTCCTGCAATCAGGAAGCAGAGAGGGCGCAACATGTGATATGGGAGGGGCGGAGGCAGAACCAGAGGACCAAACGGAACATTGCAGGGAGCTCACTACCTTTCAGTATTCTGTCAGTGACTGCTTGTGGGTTTCAGGAAGAAGCATAACGCTGGTTGGCTGAGCTTCTGCCAATCAGCGTTATGCTTCTTCCTCTGCTGTGTCAGTACAACATCATCTTGCTCTGTGAGTGGTGCAGCCTGGACCCATGAGCTGTTCCTGGAAGCAGAACAAGCAGTGAGAGAATCACATCTGCCCTGGTATAATTATTTTTTTATGTAAAAGTTCACACTGACTGAGGGGACTCAGCACCCCTGTTCCCCACTCATACACCTCCAGACTCCAGCCCAGTGTATGAGAGGTGGTAGAGGGGTCCTCCTCCCTAAGGGCCCTTGCACACGACCAGTCTAAGGCTAGTTTTACGCTAGCGTCAGGACGGATCCGACAGCCTGTTGGATCCGTCCTGCCGCTAGTTCACGTGTGCCCCCGAACTGCTGCTCATCCCCATTGACTATAATGGGGGCGGAGTTCCGGCAGCAGCGCTCGGCGAGAGGCCCTTGGACTAAAACTACGACACGACCGACATTTAGTACGGCAGCCTCTCACCAAGTGCTGCCGCTGGAACTCCGCCTCCATTATAGTTAATGGGGATGAGCAGCAGTCCGGGGCCACACGTGAACTAGCGGCAGGACCGATCCAACAGGGATCCATCCTGTCGCTAGTGTGAAACTAGCCTGAGTGGGCCATATGTCCTGGACTGGTATTGATCATGTGCAGGGGAGCACACAACATCATAAGATCTTATGATTGTGTGACATTAGTCCCGCCGGCAGCCCAACATGCACAGCATCACAGTAACCTATGATGTTGTGTGCTCCCCTGTACACAATCAATGCCAATCCGGGAAATCTGGTCCGCTCACGTTATTTTAATGAAAAAAACGGATCTCTGCCGGTCCCCAATTATAGCGAACAGGGCCAGGTGAACTTCCGGCAGTGCACGTGGTAGTTACGGATCCAGCAGGCTGTTCCCCCACCGGAAAAGCCTACCGGAGAAGGCTGCCGCTAGTGTGAAAGTAGCCTAAGTTGGGAAGTGTTCAAGTTACCATTATTTTTCCATTCTGAATAAATAAAAAATGAATCCTGTAAAAAAAATAAAAATCCCGTGCATCAGTTGCACATTTAGCATTTATTTGATCCATTTCTGTGTGATCCTTTAGGCCTCATGCACACGAATAATGGCTGTGTGACTGCCGTCTAAGTAACGTCCGTCACACGGCCATTTTTAGCACCAATGAAAGTCTATGGGGCTATTCACATGGCCGTTCTTTTAACAGCCAGTGAATAGCATCTGTCCAGAAATAGGACATGTCCTATTTTGTCCGTTTCCACAGCCATGCGGACCCCACTGAAATCAATAAGACCGTTTTTAACAGCCAATTGACGAGTACACTTTCATTAGGGGTTTAAAAAAGTGTCCCCCATGATTTAAATAATGCCCCCATGGTGACCCGCAGCAAAAAAAAAACAACTCACCTCATCCACTTGCTCGCGGTGCGGCAGTCTCTTCTCTCTTCATTGAGCAGGACCTGCCGAATTACCTGCAATGTGTGTGGTGACGTAACCACGTGGGAGCGCGCAGTGACGTCATCACGCACATCGCAGGTCCTGTTCAATGATGATAGAAGAGACTGCTGCAGAGCGAGCAAGTGGAAAAGGTGTGGGGTTATTTTTCATGTAAAATCAAGAAAACAGAAACAACGGTGGACCATTATGGGGGCATTGTTTAAAGCATGGAGGAAATTAAGATGGGGCATTAAAAAAAATTATTCATACCCTACGGGGGGCCATTATTTAAGATGGGGACCTACATTGGGGGCATTATTAAAGCTGAGGGGGCTAAAAAACACACACACACACACACACACTATGGGGGACATTATTAAAGCTGGGGACAGTAAAAAAAAAAAACCTACACTATGGGGGCTATTATTAAAGGTGTGGTCCTACATGGGGTACATTAAAGCTGGGGTCCTACATTTGTATCTTTGAAAGGTCTGTTATTGTATTTTTCTTTTAAAGCAAAAGATGTGAATGTATGAGTTTTTCTAAAATAAAACCTCAACATTAAGTTTAAATTGCCATTGGTTTTGGGTTGCGATTTGGGCACTCGGTCTTTAAAAGGTTCGCCATCACTGCTCTAATGTCAGTCTATACCATACGGGAGCTGAAACAATGTATCTGTTTGTGCTGAGTTTCTCCTCTCCACCCCTCCCACTAGAAGGTTCCGGTCTCACAAAAACTGTATATAAGGAGAGCAGTCAGAGCTCCTAGTGTGCTGCAGTTAGGGACAGGTGCTTGGAGGGGAGACTCATGCCAGCCTGCATGAGTGACCAGAAGAAGACGTTGAGATGGGGACGCTGAGCCAAAAACCATAGGTCACTAGCCCTTTGGCCAAGGAGCCACCGGGACTACAGAACTGCAGACCTTGGGCCCTTGACCAGGAGAGGGGGACAACTAGTCCAGGTCCTTCTTCTGCCATGGAGGAGACTGGAGAAACCAGCCCAATGTATTGTTTTGTACCAGAATTCCTCCAATAAAGAAGTACCCTGGTTTATATCAGACCCTGACTCTCTGGACTTATTTCCCATTGGGGTGCACCACACCTTACCATCCCTTCCGGAGAGCAGCAACACGTGGTGACACCTCGATGGTGCCCGGGGGACCCAGCGTAGCTTTGGGGCCACTCCAAACCCGGCCATTGCATAAACATTTAGAATACAAACTGATCTTCTTAGAGAAGAGTTTGGTGAGAATACATTTTCATTTCAGTGGAGAAGGAATGTGTGTTATGAAAACCACAACCAGCACCCCATCTTTTTCCAGCAAAAAAAAAAATAAAAACAGCTCAATGGGTTTTTCTGGGACTTGACTACTGATGAAATTTTCTCAGGATTGGTGGGGGTATATCTCCCAGCTCTCTGGCGATTGCTGTTTGAAGGGGCCACGGTGCTCAGGGGAGTGCTGCGGCCTCTTTCTCTACCTGTAACATCACTTGAATTTGTCACAATTTCTGCAGCTCAGTCCCATTCAAGTGAAAAAAACTGAGCTGCAGTACCGAGCACAGTCGTTTTACAGTGTTGTGCTTTATATACTATGAAGAGGACGCAGCACTCTTCAGTGTGCCGCTGCCTATCAAATAGCTGATCAGTGAGGTTGCTTAGCCTCAGATGACAACCCATCCAATATTGATGACCTATTCTAATGATAGATGATCAATATTTAAGTCCTGGGAAACCCCAACATATACAATGAATTATCAATAAGGTTCAACAGGGGTCAGTATTTGACCTACAGTCCCATCTTTGTTTCCTTATATTTGTCTATGACAATGTAATTGGTTTAGGCTCTGGAGAGCAACATTTGCTTATTTATAGACGATATTATATATTTTATATATTCTGTATATTATAATTATATACTGTATGTAAATCTGTAACAGTTCTTTGCAATATACTAAACTGTACAGGGTAACTAACCTATGACGGAACTCAGTGCCGGAAAAGAAAAACACTAGTACCCTAAGCTGAATTATAGCAGCTAGTGCCAGGCAGCTGCTGCCAAGGCAAATACGATTATTGCATATACAGTATCAAAAGGAGCCTAGATACACATGACACTAGGAAAACATAGTTGTACCTTCATGTGCAAAAGAGACACAACAGAGGTGAAGACACATGGGAATGGCTGGATTACAATTCAAAGAAAAGTTAATAAGCCTTGGAATGTGTACAATTCGGAAAACTTGGCTAAGGGCTGCATTACACTACTTGATATTCGGGCAGTGCGATTGCCAATGGATAACAACATCAGCGCTTGTTTGCACCAGCTTGATTATGTCATATTCTCATCTCCGGATTGTTCGATTCAACAGGTCACCCGGCGGTGATCCAGCCACTTTCCGGCATAAATGCTGGTTTTAAGCCGGACAAATACCGTTCCATGCAGCAGTTTTTGGTCCAGCTGACAGCCAGCATTTGTGCTGGATCATCTTGCCAGAAATGTGAACGTGGCCTTACACAGGTGGATAAATACTCAATGTTGGAGGAACGATCGCTACTGCAGTCATTCCTTCCGTATCGGCAGCACATCCCTAATTACACAGGAAGTTCTGCTGCCAATAACCGGCATCTTTTGTCCGGATGAAAGATGCCCATCAGCCAACAAACGCGCATTTGCTGGTTCATCGGCAGATCGGCTGCTCAGTTATACAGGTGAATTATCAGGAATGAATGTTCCTATTAACACTTGTTCCCTATAATTGGCTCGAAAATCATGCACTGTAGCAAGGCCTTTAGGGCAAACCTAATTACTATGTATAAAGACATCAAAGCTCTGTATAGAGGTCTGCACAGTAATCTTTTTACACCCAGGCCTGTGAACAGGGGGCGTCCACTGCTTACAGGAGTTAATTTTTTTCAGTTTTTTTCTTTGAAGAATTGTATGTAAAATAATGATATATAAATATAGTATCTATATGTGGCACTTCTGCTCCACAGGCTATTGTTTACACCATATCATCACTGCATAGTAATACCACAAACCAGATGGATGGCGTTCTTCATGCTTACTGACTAGGAACCCTTTTTATAAGTACCCTACTAGGGAAGATCTTTTGACTGACGTTTTGCATTTTTTACTTCTGCTGGTCACGGTTCACTTTGCCCCGACCAAGCAGTCACATGAGCATGTCCTGTAAATGCATTGCCCCTTCCTCCATATCATATGCGTCACTCTGTAAAGAGTGCTTACGCCAAATGCTCCACTGGGATCACATACTGTACCTAAAATCCCATGTCTGTCCGTCGCCAATCACCCTGAATGGGGCCCCACGGCAGACGCCATTGCTCTTTCAGAACGTTGTAATATTATTTTGGCAATGTAGAGCGATCAATCGCTGATCGTCGTTATGTCTTAGATTAGCCCCTGGCTTGTCAAAACGCCTTTCAGTAGACAGATTATTTTGAGTGCACCCCCCCGGGGTATAGTGACATCTAGGTACAGTTTAGTGGAGGCAGATTTATTCATGCACAAAAAGTTCCAATTTTTTAGCTCCGACAACAAGAACATACATGGCTCCACACAAAGGATAAGTGAAGTTACTTTGTGTCAGTAACATATCTGGCAGCGTACCAAATGTTAATTTGCTCTTAGCTACTTGAGATTAAATGTAATTCCTTCCCTGAGCAGTTTTAAAGTAAGCAAGCATGAAAGCATTTTCCGAGTAATCTGGGAGGAATTGACATTTAAATGAGTTAGCATTACATCTGCACTTTAAGGCTATTCATTTCATAGATAAATTAACTACATTATTCTCTCTTTATCTTACGTTTTGAAAGAACTCCTTCAGCAGGAGAAATGGCAGTCCAGGGTCAGCTCAAACTGCTCTTATCCCAACCATGCTGTAATTGGAACTTGCTGCTGGAAACACTGCTGCATCCTGATTGTCTCGTTGCTAGAACTTTGCTGACTTGCTCAAGTAAGTACATCTATTTCCTCTAAGACTTGCAGTATGGGCAGTACGCATATACACCTATGTGCATGCTTGTACAGGGTATTCCTGTTTGTGCTCCTGTGAACCTTAAGCCTTCTGGCGGTTGCATTTTTACAGAATTTGCTTATAAGTCTTGGGGGGGATCTATTGAGGGCAGTGACGCTGAAAGGCAATCTAATGCAAGGCAGACAGGATTTTGCTGTTAGGATCTGATGAAGGCCCTAGTGAACGATTTGCTGATGGTTTTTTGTTAATTATTAAAAACACAGTACTAAGGTTTCAGCATCTAAATGCTTTATGTAATACACAATGGAATAATGCGTATTGAAACACTTTATTATAGTAGATGGTAAGATTTTATAGATGTTTTACTAGAAATTCTAAGTGTTCAGACATATGATGTGCTATTATCATACTATAAGCTTGGTATGGTTTATTATACAATTGTACCTTGCAGATGCCGCTGTAAAGATGAAGGTTATCGATAGCAGTATTGTTCTCTAAGCTGATATATTGTACAGATAAGATGTTTTAAAATTGTTCAATGATAGGAAGCAAGTGAAGCATTGTGATTCAATGGTCAATGATATTTGGGACTGATGTGTTGGCCCCAAATACTTACCACTTTCTTAAATGAAGCTGCATCGGACTGATGTCTTCGAAATTATTGTAGGCAGTCCATAAAGTCCCAAACATGTAGTGATGCTTCAGGTTTGCTGTAGATTAGAGATAGCCTATAATACTTAAGTTGTTGGCTATATGGACCTCTTCCAAGCGGAAAGGACACATTGATTATTTGTCCCCAAACCAGCAGGGAGGACAGAAGTACTGGTGGTACTCATGAAAAATGCCATTCTAGAAAAAAGTGTAGACTCCTAGCATGGTGGCATCTAGTATCAGCAGTCATAGCATCCATTCTAATAGGACAGTGGAGATTAAAAGAAAACGAAACAAGAACTTCACTGGTGACTCGGATAACAAATGTTGTTCAAGGTCTACACAGTGTCCCCAGGACTCATATAGTTAGTATAATCAGTAGACTGGTACAAACTAAAAGACATAAGGTATAATTATCAAAACCAAAATGGTCAACATTATTGGAAATGGCTTAATGAGGATGTATAACAAAACAGGGTTATAAAGTTGATAGTTATATATCTTCATAAAGATTCAAAAAGACTCATTTTGTCATAGAGCCTTCATTCCATCCCTTTGAAGAACCATCCATGCACTATGAGATTCCAATTTCTCAGAAAAAATAAATACATTTAAATCTCATTGCATTGATAAATTGGAATGTAATGTGGCTAAATATTGTCCAAAATGTTAGCCCTATGCAACTACAGTCTAGAAACAACCTATATATGGAAAGTTCTTTTGAGAAGTTGGAGATGTCATTTTCTCCTGACGAAAAGGGACAGCAGAACTAATGAGCCTAGAAATATGTCTCTGACATCTACCATGCTTCAGAGTTACAATAGTTGGCACCATTGATGTGCTGTAGTAGCATTTGTTTGTGTGCAAATATGGGATTTTTGTTTTATAGAAAATGCTGGCTATGGATAAATGCTCAATCAAGCTGAAAATACTACAAGTATCAAAGAATTATATTTGATTTGTAACAGGCACATGGAAAGACACGCAAGTACTGCTCGTATATAAGATAGACCAGGGTGTGGTGCCAAGATAACCCACTATCACCACAAAACTTTCCCCTTTATTTTTTGTAGTGCAATATGAATAGTTCTTATGTCCCTCTCCCATCTCAAGAAGGATGGCAATTCAGAGCACCTACCGAAAAAATGCATACGATCTCTATATCTCCTCTTCTCCGAGTAGGACAGGGCATGTCTTAGGGCTTATTCACACAGGGATTCACATCCACGTGCTGTTTGTGTTATCCATGGACAACCCACAAATCCATTAAATTATATACATAAGCTCATTAAAACTACGGACAGAATATGGATGGTCTTTTTCAGTGCTCTATTGTATAGAAAATTGATAAAAACTTTGTAAAAAAACAAAACCAAACATCAACCATGGTGGAAAAAAACTTGGAGATGTGTCCTGAAATGTTTTGTGGATGCAAATCTTGGATACAAAATGATCTGGGTTTTGACGTGTGATTAAGGCCTAAAGCTGCCTTAGTTTTATTGAAGTGGTCATTTCTATGTTAAAGAGCAGATTTGTAGCTATGACACTGGCTGACCTGTTACATCTGCACTTGGCAGCTGAAGACATCTGTGTTGGTCCCATGTTCCTATGTGCCCGCATTGCTGAGAAAATTATATTTTAATATATGCAAATGAGCCCCTAGGAGCAACAGGGGCGTTGCTATTACACCTAGAGGCTCTACCCTCTCTGCAACTGCGACGCCCTCTGCACATCATCATGCCTGGCCCTGTCAGTCAAAACACAGAGGGCGCAGATAGAGCCGAGCCTTTTAAATATTCTCTCCTCTATTTCCTTGTTGATTCCCTTTATGTATTTAAAAGTTTCTACCATATCCCGTCTGTCTCGTCTTTCTTCCAAGCTATACATGATAAGGTCCTTTAATCTTTCCTGGTAAGTTTTATCCTGCAATCCATGTACTAGTTTAGTAGCTTTTCTCTGAACTCTGTCCAAAGTATCAATATCCTTCTGGAGATATGGTCTCCAGTACTGCGCACAATACTCCAAATGAGGTCTCACTAGTGCTCTGTAGAGCGGCATGAGCACCTCCCTCTTTCTACTGGTAATGCCTCTCCTTATACAACCAAGCATTCTGCTAGCATTTCCTGCTGCTCTATGACATTGTCTGCCTACCTTTAAGTCTTCTGAAATAGTGACCCCTAAATCCCTTTCCTCAGATACTGAGGTTAGGACTGTATCACTGATTTTATATTCTGCTCTTGGGTTTTTACTCCCCAGGTGCATTATCTTGCACTTATCAACATTAAATTTTAGTTGCAGAGGGGATCAGACCCCCAAAAGTGAACAGCGGAAATAAAGTAAAGAAAAAAAAGTTAAAAAAAAGTGTTTTTAATAAAATTAATAAAGTAATAAAATTAATAAAGTAAAAAAAGAAAAAAAAAACACCCCTTTCCCCTTATTTTATAATAAAACACAGAAAACAAAAACAAACCACACATATTAGGTATTGCCACGTCCATAATGACCGGCTCTATAAATATCAATATCACCGGACCCAAGAGAGAGTCACAAGAACCACCCCATATATGCGGATTGAGAAAACAGGGGGCACACCAAATAATACGCGGAGTGCAAAGGGTGGTGAAAAGAGCATGAACCAATATCACCGGACCCAAGAGAGAGTCACAAGAACCACCCCATATATGCACATCCGACAATAAGTCAATATAAAAATATATATAACGTTTATTAGACACACCAACAGATACACATTAAAAATTGTATACAATTAGAACAAAGTGCGGTATGCAATATAATATATGTAACCGACACATGCAGGTCCACTGGGTTGCCACAGAATGGGCATATACATTATAAACCAGCATATAAAAATCCAATACAAAACATATAGCAAATATGAAATGAGGTGAGACCACTAGAAATGCAGACAGACCATGATGAGGTCTAAATTGGAGAGTCCAACCTACATAAACCTGCTGGTGCAGTGGACCTGAAAAAGTGAGAGAACGCCCAACACGTATCGCCGGAACAATCCGGCTTCCTCAGGGGAAAGGGCTGTGTGTTGGGGTATCACTTTATATAGGATGATAAATAGGAGGTCACATGATCGGCAGGTGGAACGCATATGCGTTCCACCTGTCAGATCACAGCTGCACAATAAAAAATAAAAAATAAAATTAAAAAAATATATATATATATTTTTTTTCCCCTCTTCCTTTTTTTTTTTTTCTTTCCCCTTTTCCTTCTCCTTTCCTTCTCTCTTCCCTTGCAGGAGGGAAGGGGCATATGATGCGTTCCTGTCAAGTGCAGAACGATAAACATGTATGAATGTGAGAGTTATGTCCCACAGTTAGAGAATACATGTACCAACTAAGTTGGTTAACATGTATGAGCAGGGATCGTGAACCGGATGTGTAGAAACACATGACCGGAAGTAAAATGCCGCAGTGGAACGCATGGTGACCTGCCGATCATGTGACCTCCACACTTCCGGTTTCTGGTCATGGATTGTTTAAAATGCCTCCACACTGCTCAGAACACTCTGCTGCACAGGTGAATGTAATTTTGCCCTATTTATCATCCTATATAAAGTGATACCCCAACACACAGCTCCTTACCCCTGAGGAAGCTGTATTGTTCCGGCGATACGCGTTGGGCGTTCTCTCACTTTTCCAGGTCCAGTGCACCAGCAGGTTTATGTAGGTTTGACTCTCCAATTTAGACCTCATCATGGTCTGTCTGCATTTCTAGTGGTCTCACCTCATTTCATATTTGCTATATGTTTTGTATTGGATTTTTATATGCTGGTTTATAATGTATATGCCCATTCTGTGGCAACCCAGTGGACCTGCATGTGTGGGTTACATATATTATATTGCATACCGCACTTTGTTCTAATTGTATACAATTTTTAATGTGTATCTGTTGATGTGTCTAATAAACTTTATATATGTTTTTATATTGACTTATTGTCGGATGTGCATATATGGGGTGGTTCTTGTGACTCTCTCTTGGGTCCGGTGATATTGGTTCATGCTCTTTTCACCACCCTTTGCACTCCGCGTATTATTTGGTGTGCCCCCTGTTTTCTCAATCCGGCTCTATAAATATATCACATGATCCACCCTGTCCGATAAATACAATAAAAAATAAAAACTGTGTAAAAAAAAAGCAATTTTTGTCAGCTTACATCACAAAAAGTGCAACACCAAGTGATCAAAAAGGCATATGCCCCCAAAATAGTACCAATCTAACCGTCACCTATTCCCGCAAAAAATGAGCCCCTACCTTAGCCAATCGCCCAAAAAATAAATAAAAATATGGCTCCAAGACTATGGAGACACTATAACATGATTTTTTTTGGTTTAAAAAATGAAGTCATTGTGTAAAACTTACATAAATAAAAAATTGACATATTAGGTATGGTCGCGTCCATAAGAGCCTGCTCTATAAAAATATCACATGACCTAACCCCTTTTTTTGTCACCTTACATCACAAAAAGTGTAATAGCAAGCGATCAAAAAGACATACGCACCCCAAAATAGTGCCAATCAAACCATAATCTCATCCCGCAAAAATCTTGCATGAAGCCACTAGGAGCAACAGGGGCGTAGACATATTAAGTATCGCTGCGTCCGTAAGAACCTGCTCTATAAAAATATCACATGACCTAACCCCTCAGGTGAATACCGTAAAAAAAAAAGGTGTAAAAAAAGCAATTTTTCTCGCTCATATCATTGGGGGACACAGGACCGTGGGTATAGCTGCTTGCTGCCACTAGGAGGCGACACTAGGCTGAAAACTGTTAGCTCCTCCCCTGCAGGCTATACTCCCTCCAACCTGGAGAGAGCATTTCAGTTTTTAGCTTAGTGTCGTAGGAGGCAGACCTCCTTAGTGTCGTAGGAGGCAGGGTGGCTCTTTTGGAAATTTATTTTTTATTTTTTATTTTATTAGGTTCATGGGGCACAGATTCGCATGGCGTCGCTGTCTCCCTGGGAGGCTAGCTGGTGTCGGTTGTCCCACCGCCTTGCCCCCCCAAGAAGACAAGTGGACCAGGGCAGCCTCGCTCCCCTGCTTCCCACCAGCAATAGGGCCACCTACTCACCAGCCCTATACTGCCCGGACCCCTGATGCCTTCTGCCAGCAGTCGTTGGGTGGCCCTGCTGGGACAACATCTAAGGGCGAAGTCCACAGAAGACAGGTGAGTATTACTCCCCTCTCTCCCTCCCTTAGCTCCTCACCCCTGTCTGCTGGGTAGTGATCTCCCTCCTGCGTCCTCAGATCCTCAGCGGCGGCGGTACGGCACTGCGGGGGTTAATGTCGGCAGCATCGCGGCTGCAGCGGCTCTACTACTACAAGGAGAGCGGTCCGATCTCTCCCTCTTCAGCGCTCTTCCTCCCCACTCCACTTAAGTCTCCAGGCATCTCCTGAGGCAACTTGTCCGGCGCTATATTAACCCCTTCCTGTCTCATGGCGGCTCCTAGCATGCGAGCGGGGGTCATGGCTTCTTCCTGGCCATTTCCTCGCACGACCCGCGCGGAGGGGCGGAGCCTATTTTCCCATGCGGGGGTCGGAGCCTATTTTCCCACCGCGGCACTCCGGAAGACCTCTCCAGCGCTCCCTTGCCACAAGGACACAGGACCTGGGACTTCTAATGGTAGAAGATCGCTACCTCTTCCAGCATAGAGAAGCCACACAATGTCAGACCCATCCAAGACCCCTCCCCAGGCACCCTGCAGGATTACTTATTATGCCTGCACTTCATGTTCTGTTAAATTCCCTCGTGGCCAGTCACTCTCTCTATGCTCTGCATGTCAGGCGGCCCCACAGAGCCATCCATATTGTCACAACCCACAGGAGTTCAAGACCCCTCTGGCTGTGGAGAACCTGACTGGGCAAGGTCCCTGTCCCGGGCAGTAGAAGACCTCTCCAAAGTCTCCCATTCCTCCCTTTCATTACTGGGTCATTTGGTAGAGACCCACAGTGCAGCCCTCACCTTCGCAAGGCGCAAAAACTAGGAGCAGGCTTACTAGCAAGCGTCCCAGATCAGGTCGTCATTCCTCTTCTGACGACTCTGCATCCCCTCCCCCTCCCGTTTCCCGATCTCAGACGTCCTCCATTTTAGGTGACGCACTATCAGATGGTGAGATTGCGGATTCAGATACGGAGATGGACCTGGAGCAGTCTTTCCAGATTGCGTCTATGGTAGATAGTCTGATTTCAGCTATCTGGGACACTTTCCAAGTTCAGGAGGAACTCCCCTCCACCAGCCACCAGGGAGTGTCGTTTTTGCGTACAAAGCAGACCCCTAAGTCCTTCCCTGTATACGACGACTTTTCCGTTGTTGTCGCAAAGGCTTGGGACCAGCCAGGTTTGCCCTTTATTGTCCCAAAGCGGTTAGACTTGCTGTACCCTTTTCTAACTGATTGTGTGGAAAAATGGGCCTCACCTCCGAAGGTAGACCCATCGGTCGCTCGCCTCGCAAAGAACACGACTATTCCGGTGGCGAATGGCGCCTCTTTCCAGGACCCAGTAGATCGTCGCATTGACTCGCTATCGAAGTCGGTCTTTGCAGCCAGTGGTTCAGCCTTACGCCCGATCTTCGCATCGGCATGGGTAGCCAAGGCGGTTTCAGAGTGGGCCCTCCGTTTGAACCAAGACCTTGCGACCAATCTTCCTCCGGCGGAACTCCAGTCCTTGGCGGTACAAATTTCGCTGGCAGGAAAGAACCTCTGCGAAGCGGCTCTGGACGCGGGAACGATGGTCGCCCGTTCCTCGGCTCTCGCAGTATCTATCCGCCGAGAACTGTGGCTTAAAGTCTGGTCGGCGGATTCATCCTTCAAACGTTCTCTTTCAAGACTTCCCTTTGCCGGGTCTCGACTCTTTGGTACCCGGCTAGATGATATTATTTCGGAAGCAACAGGGGGAAAAAGCACCCATTTACCGAAACCCAAGGTGAAACATTCCTTTCGTCATAGGGTCACATCTTCCCGTTATCAGTCCTTTCGTGGGTTTGCGGGCACTCGTCCGGCGGCCCCACCTGCATCTAGGCCACCCAATCAGGACCAGCGAAAAGGCCCATCCTTCAAACCCCAGCCAGCATGGCGTCCGCGAGCGCAACAGCCTCGCTCCGCTCCCGGGAAACAGCCCTCAGCATGAAGGTGCAGCCCCACCCTTGCAGGTGGGGGGTCGTCCCCTTCTTTTTCAGGAAATGTGGCAAACTCATATATCGGACGCTTGGGCACGAGAGGTAGTGACATCAGGATACAAGATAGAATTCAAATCTATCCCACCCAACCGTTTTTTTCTCTCCCAGCCGCCCAAGGATCCAGGTCGGGCGGCTGCTTTCTTCCAAGCAGTCCAGTCCTTTCTCATGCGGGGCGTGATAATTCCGGTCCCCTTACACAAAAGATTTACTGGTTTCTATTCAAACCTTTTCGTAGTACCCAAAAAGGAAGGCGATGTTCGCCCAGTGCTGGACCTCAAGATAGTGAATCGCTTCCTCCGCATTCAACGGTTCAAGATAGAGTCACTCCGCTCCGTGATTGCCTCTTTGGTAAAGGGAGAACTCATGGCATCGATAGACATCCAAGAGGCCTACTTACACGTTCCCATCGCACCCGCTCATCAACGTTTTCTTCGTTTTGCCATTCATTCATGTCACTACCAGTTCGTCGCCCTGCCATTCGGCCTAGCGACAGCTTCGAGAGTGTTCACAAAGGTGCTTGCCCCCCTCCTGGGTCTCCTGCTCTCCAGGGGCATCACTCTCCTCCCGTAAGTAGACGATATCTTGATCAAAGCATCTACGGTCTCCCAATGAGAGGAGAGTCTTCAGATCACTTTGAGCACCCTGTCCCGCTTCGGGTGGATAGTCAATCGGCGGAAATCCTGCTTATCTCCCACCACACAAATCAGGTTTCTGGGCATAATACTAGACTCAGGTACAGCCTTGGTACGCCTGCCATTGGACAAGAGCGTGGACATTCAGAAATCTATATGCATATTACTCCAACGCCGCAATACGTCTATCCGCAATTGCATGCGGGTGCTGGGCATGATGGTGGCCTCCTTCAAGGCCATTCCTTTCGCTCAATTTCACACGAGGTGTTTTCATCGAGCCATTTTGTCATCTTATATATATATATTACACTGATATATACCCTGCACATGTAGAGGCACTAATATTGTATTTACATTTAGTCATGGACTACTAATTGCCTTCTCTTGACATGTGCATTTGTATTGTGATTTTTATTGGTTTAAAATTTAACTTTTATTGGTTTGAAAACAATAATAAATGATGAACAGTTTATCTAACTTACTAATTAAAACTATCTCCGGGCCTCCAGATGATGTTTCCTATTATATTGATTTTTTGCTGTATTGACAGCAGTAGTGAAACATTAGCAGTTACTGTTCAATAGTCAGCCTTTAGGTGCATGCTGCCTTCTATTCAAGTGCCTAGCTATACTTTTATCTATTATGATATGCGCAGTTATAGCTAGTATACATTGTCTCAGACAGTTGGATACATAGGAGCCGTCCAGCTTGCTACTGTTTGTCCAAGACTGGTTACTGTAGCTTAATTATTGCAACATTTGTTGCTTGTGATTGCTGTATAGCTGTTCCTATGATGCTGCTGCTGTTCAATCTGCTGTCTACTGGTGGTGCAATTGCTATAATATAGCTTCTTTGATGTCGGACTATTTGTGGTAGCCTATCTTCTGTCTCAGCTGTTTGTTATCTCACTGCTGGCAGTTTGCTTTATAAGCTGATTATGCTAGTACCAGCGGAATGCTTTTGTAGGCTGTCACTATATTGGTCTGACTCTAGGTCATAAGTCTCTGGAGGTCCTAAGGTATAAAATCTAACTACTGCCCCCCGACATGTTTCGCCATGTCCATGGCGTCTTCAGGGGATCAGACTGCCCGATCCCCTGAAGACGCCATGGACATGGCGAAACATGTCGGGGGGCAGTAGTTAGATTTTATACCTTAGGACCTCCAGAGACTTATGACCTAGAGTCAGACCAATATAGTGACAGCCTACAAAGGCATTCCGCTGGTACTAGCATAATCAGCTTATAAAGCAAACTGCCAGCAGTGAGATAACAAACAGCTGAGACAGAAGATAGGCTACCACAAATAGTCCGACATCAAAGAAGCTATATTATAGCAATTGCACCACCAGTAGACAGCAGATTGAACAGCAGCAGCATCATAGGAACAGCTATACAGCAATCACAAGCAAAAAATGTTGCAATAATTAAGCTACAGTAACCAGTCTTGGACAAACAGTAGCAAGCTGGTCGGCTCCTATGTATCCAACTGTCTGAGACAATGTATACTAGCTATAACTGCGCATATCATAATAGATAAAAGTATAGCTAGGCACTTGAATAGAAGGCAGCATGCACCTAAAGGCTGACTATTGAACAGTAACTGCTAATGTTTCACTACTGCTGTCAATACAGCAAAAAATCAATATAATAGGAAACATCATCTGGAGGCCCGGAGATAGTTTTAATTAGTAAGTTAGATAAACTGTTCATCATTTATTATTGTTTTCAAACCAATAAAAGTTAAATTTTAAACCAATAAAAATCACAATACAAATGCACATGTCAAGAGAAGGCAATTAGTAGTCCATGACTAAATGTAAATACAATTTTGTCATCTTGGGACAAATCCCCGGATTCTCTGGATCGCCGGACCCGGCTGTCCCTCCAAACGCGTACAGCCCTCGGTTGGTGGACAGAGTCTGCGCATCTGTTGGCGGGGAAATCCTTCCTTCCAGTGATATGGACGATCATTACAACAGACGCCAGCCTTCGCGGTTGGGGCGGAGTTCTCGCCACACGGATGGTCCAGGGTGTTTGGTCTCCATCGGAGTCCAAACTTCCCATCAACATACTGGAACTCCGGGCCATTTATCGCTCCCTTGTCCATTAGACTCCACTTCTGCAGGGTCGTCCGATCAGGGTGCAGTTGGACAATGCCACAGCTGTGGTTTACATCAACCACCAAGGAGGGACCTACAGCCTACCGGTGATGCAGGAGTCTGCGAAGATTTTGCGGTGGGCGGAGTCCCATGTTCCGATGATTTCGGCAGTCTTCATCCCAGGAGTGGACAACTGGACGGCAGACTTTCTCAGCCGGACAACAGTTGACCCGAGGGAGTGGTCCCTCCATCCGGAGGTGTTCGAGGCCATCTGTCTCTGGTGGGGACGTCCGGAAGTGGACCTGATGGCGTCCAGGTTCAATCACAAGCTCCCGTGCAAGGGATCCAGCAGCACACGGCGTGGACGCTCTCGTGGCGCCTTGGGTCAGCTTCGCGTTTCTTTACGTGTTCCCACCTTTACCACTTCTACCTCAGATCCTACGCAGAATCAGGAAGGAAGGCATCAAGACGATCCTGATCGCCCCAGACTGGCCTCGACGAGCTTGGTACTCAGAACTCATTCTTCTGCTAGGAGATACTCCGTGGCCTCTGCCAATCAGAACCGATCTACTCTCCCAGGGCCCAGTCTTCCATCAGAGTTTAGATATGCTACGTTTAACGGCGTGGCTGTTGAAACCTTTCTGTTAAAACGCAGAGGTTTTTCTGATGCGGTCATTCGAACCATGATTAGGGCCAGGAAACCTTCCTCTTCTAGGATTTACTACCGGACCTAGAAATCCTTCTTGCTTTTCTGCGAGGAACGAGCTCTTCCTCCCAGGCGTTTTTCCCTTCCAACGGTTCTAGCGTTCCTTCAGTCGGGATTGGACCTGGGCATGGCTCTCAGTTTCCTCAAAGGCCAGGTCTCGGCCCTGTCCATTTTTTTCCAACGTACTCTAGCCGTCCTAGGTCCGTTCAAGACTTTCTTGCAAGGAGTAGCTCATACCGTTCCCCCATATCGGCCCCCATTACATTCTTGGGACCTGAACCTGGTTCTCGGTGCACTCCAGACAGCGCCGTTCGAACCTCTGAGTGAAGTTTCCGTCCGTCTACTTTCCTGGAAAGTGGCCTTTTTAGTGGCCATTACCTCTACTCTACGGGTTTCGGAACTGGCAGCTCTCTCCTACAAGGAACCCTTTTTGGTGTTTCACCAAGATAAGGTGGTTCTTCGTCCAGTGCCATCTTTTTTTATCAAAGGTTGTTTCTGCCTTTCACGTGAATGAGGACATTGTTTTGCCCTCAGCCTTCTCATCCGCGGGAGGTCTCCCTCCATCGTCTGGATGTAGTACGGGCCTTGAAGATCTATCTGTCGGTGGTGGCCCCCTTTAGACGCACTGACGCTCTGTTTGTTATCTCGGAAGGCCCTCGTAAAGGTTTGGCTGCTTCAAAGGTGACTATTGCTCGGTGGATTCGCTCGGCCATCGTTCCAGGGACAAGGTTCCTCCACCCGGGATCACGGCTCACTCTACCAGAGCGGTCGGGGCTTCTTGGGCACACCTCCACCACGCTTCTGCGTCTCAGTTGTGTAAAGCAGCGACTTGGTCCTCTCTACACACCTTTACTAAATTTTACCAGGTGCATTCATTGGCCTCGGCGGATGCTTCTCTCGGCCGCAGGGTTCTGCAGGCCGCAGTTCAGTGACTTCCATAGAGAGTTGGTTTGGGAGAATTTTGTTTCCCTCCCCGGGGACTGCTTTAGGACGTCCCATGGTCCTGTGTCCCCCAATGATATGAGCGAGAAAATGAGATTTTTGTGAACTCACCTGTAAAATCTATTTCTCGCTTGATTCATTGGGGGACACAGCTCCCACCCACATATTGTTGTGAGGCAAGTGGGGTTCCTTTTTTGTCTGTTGGGACCTTGTGTTTGGTTCGGTCTCATGACCGTGTACAGTTTTCTGTTGATTTTTACTTTAATTTGGTCTCTCCTACTGCTGGAGCACAAACTGAAATGCTCTCTCCAGGCTGGAGGGGGTATAGCCTGCAGGGGAAGAGCTAACAGTTTTCAGCCTAGTGTCGCCTCCTAGTGGCAGCAAGCAGCTATACCCACGGTCCTGTGTCCCCCAATGAATCAAGCGAGAAAGAGATTTTACACGTGAGTTCACAAAAATCTAATTTTTGTCACCTTACATCACAAAAAGTGTGATAGCAAGCGATCAAAAAGTCATACGCACCACAAAATAGTACCAATCAAACCGTCATCTCATCCTGAAAAAAATGAGCCCCTACACAAGACAGTCACCCAAAAAATAAATAAAACAACGACTTTCAGAATGTGGAGACACTAAGAAATCATTATTTTTTTTAAAATGCTTTGTTATATAAAACTGAAACAAACAACCCCAAAAAGTAGTCATATTTGGTATTGTCGCATCCGTGACAACCTGCTCTATAAAAATACCATATAATCTAATCTGTCAGATGAATGTTGTAAATAACAAAAAATAAAAACTGTGCTAAAACAGCTATTTCTTGTTACCTTGCCTCACAAAAAGTGTAATATAGAGCAACCAAAAATCATATGTACCCTAAAATAGTACCAACAAAACTGCCACCTTATCCTGTAGTTTCCAAAATGGGGTCACTTTTTTGGAGTTTCTACACTAGGGGTGCATCAGGGGGGCTTCAAATGGGACATAGTGTCAAAAAACCAGTCCAGCTAAATCTGCCTTCCAAAAACCGTATGGCGTTCTTTTCCTTCTGGTCCCTGCCGTGTGCCCGTACAGCAGTTTACAACCACATATGGGGTGTTTCTGTAAACTACAGAATCAGGCCATAAATATTTAGTTTTGTTTGGCTGTTAACCCTTGCTTTGTAACTGGAAAAAATTGATTCAAATGGAATATCTGCCAAAAAAGTGAAATTTTGAAATGTTATCTCTATTTTCCATAAATTCTTGTGGAACACCTAAAGGGTTAACAAAGTTTGTAAAATCAGTTTTGAATACCTTGAGGGGTGTTTGTAAAATGGGGTAATTTTTGGGTGGTTTCTATTATGTAAGCCTCACAAAGTGACTTCAGACGTGAACTGGTCCTGAAAAAGTGGGTTTTAGAAAGTTTCTGAAAAATTTCAAGATTTGCTTTTAAACTTCTAAGCTTGTAACGTCCTCAAAAAATAAAATGGCATTCACAAAATGATCCAAACATGAAGTAGACATATGGGGAATGTAAAGTAATAACTACCGTATTTTTCGCCCCATTAGACGCACTCCCCCCCCCCCAAATGGGGCGAATGTGACATTTTTACATCGCAGGCTGCGATATATGAGCGAGAGGGGAGGGACTGGGAGGAGGAGCTGGGTGCCGGCAATTGTGGCGGGGCCGATGCAGTCACTGTACTCCGGCCCCTCTGCTCCAGTGCTGCACTATACAATTATAAAATGTCTCATTCAATTAAAAGTGAGTAAACATGCCCCACCACTTTTACAGCTTCTGTAGAATGAAGGCAAGCAGGCCAGGCGGGCGGCAGCGTAACGCCCTGATGTCACGTGCCTGCGCCGCCTAAAGCAGGCAGCGCAGGCACGTGACGTCTGTGAGTGACGCGCCGGCCGCCTGGCCTGCCTGCCTGCGTTGTACAGAAGCTGTTAGGGTGTACGGTAATGAGGGGGCATGTTTAATCACTTTTAATTGAATGAGACATTTTATATTTGTATACTGGAGCGGTGTGGGGGGGGGGGGAATCTGTGGATGACAGTTTTATGGGGGACATCTGTGGACGGCACTGTTAAGGGGTGGGGGGTCTGTGGATGGCACTGTTATGAGGTGGGGGGTCTGTGGATGGCACATATATAACAGTGCCATCCACAGATCCCCCATAACAGTGCCATTCACAGATCACCCATAACAGTGCCGTCCACAGATCCCCCATAACAGTGCCGTCCACAGATCCCCCATAACAGTGCCGTCCACAGATCCCCCATAACAGTGCCGTCCACAGATCCCCCATAACAGTGCCATCCACAGATCCCCCATAATCTTTTGTTTGGAGAACAGCTCAGGTATACTATACCTCGCTGTCTTCCAATAAAGAGCATTTTTGCTCCCTTTTATCGTACTATACCATTACCTTACCGGTTTTCCTATTTTATGTGAATAATTTGCTGTAAGTGTAATAATTATAAGCACTATTAGAAGCCATTAGGGCATTTAATTAGAATTGTTTATATCAAGCTGCGTTAGCATCCTCATTAGAAGACTGAAAAAAGAAAATGTGCTATCTGGTTGACATGCAAATATAAAACAAGATGCCATTTTAATTACTCTAGTAACCTAGGACGATATATAAACATTAACAAGTGCAAATAATGCACATTTACTTTTATGTGATCCGTGTCATGCCAGTTTATTTTCTTTTTTAATTTAACCTGTTTGGGACACATGACGTACCGATACGGCATGATGTCCCGGTACTTAAGGACACATGACGTACCGGTACGTCATGTGTAGTTCCGATCACCGGCGGGCGGTGATCGGAACTGGGTGCCTGCTCAAATCATTGAGCAGGCACCCTGGGACAATGCGCGAGGGGGGTGTCCTGTGACCCCCCCTGCGTCGGCGATCGCAGCAAACCGCAGGTTAATTCAGACCTGCGGTTTGCTGCGTTTCCGGGTTATTCGGTTATTATTATTTTTTTCTGCGTACGCTGACTGTGGCCGGCACTCTTAGTGTCTGGCCACTGTTAGCGCATCACACACCCTACCGCTGATCAACTTCAGACTGTTGATCAGCGAGTTTGAATATTTTTGGTATTTTTTCTTTACATTTTTTGGCCTTTTTTATTTTTATTATTATTTTTTGTCTGTTAGGTTTTAGAGTAAGTCTGCGAACACCCGTGCCCCACACACACACGCACACACTCCCCTATGGCCCGCCGGATGTTCTCGGCCGTGGAGGCATACGCCCAGCTTGCCTACGAGTCCGAGAGCCCCAGTGAGGACGAGGGTGACCCCAGTTTCCTTTTGTCATCCGCGTCCTCCTCATTATCTAGCAATGATGATGAGCCCCCAAGGAGGCGGAGACGCCGCCAGGCGGAGCAAGGGGACCGCCATGCTAGGGACCCTGTGGCCCACACTAGTACGAGCAGCTCTGGGGCTCGTACTAGTTTTCCGGTGCCCCCTACTGGTGAACTTGCCTGGTGTACCCCAGAGCATTTTGAGCCCGTGATTCCTGATTTTGTAGGCAAACCAGGAATCCAGATATCCACAGTGGGCTTCACTGAATACGACTACTTTATTCTTTTTTTCAGTGACCACTTTGTAAATCTGATGGTGGAGCAAACGAACCTGTACGCCCAACAGTTCGTTGCTCAACAACCGGGCTCCTTTTTGGCTAGGGTCGGTGGCTGGACTCCGGTCAGTGCAGCCAAGATGAGGACGTTTTGGGGCCTCGTGCTGCACATGGGCCTAGTCAAAAAACCTAGTGTCAGGCATTACTGGAGTGGGGACGTCCTCTACCAGACCCCCCTTTACAGTACGGCCATGACACGCTCCCGGTTTGAGGCCATCCGGTAATGCCTGCATTATGCAAATAATGCAGCATGTCCCCCCCCCAAGGTGATCCTGCCTATGACCGCCTGTACAAAATCAGGCCGGTCATCGATCACTTTGGGGCCAAATTTCTGGAGGCCTATGTACCTGGAAGGGAGGTCGCGGTTGATGAGTCTCTCATTGCATTCAAAGGGAGATTAATTTTTCGCCATTGTGTTCCCTCTAAGCGGGTGAGGTATGGTGTGAAGCTGTACAAACTTTGTGAGAGTACCTCAGGGTACACTTACAAGTTTCGTGTGTACGAGGGGCGAGATTCCCGTATTCAGCCCCAGATTGTCCCCCCACTCTGGGTGTTAGCGGGAAACTTGTGTGGGACCTTATGCACCCACTGCTAGATAAGGGTTACCACATGTACATGGATAACTTTTATACTAGTATCCCCTTGTTCCAGTCCCTCGCCGCCAGATCCACGTCCGCTTGTGGGACCGTGCAGAAAAATCAACGCAGCCTCCCTACCCACCCCCTCCAGGTACCTATCCCCATTGGTGCGACCCGTGCCCTTACCAGTTGAAACCTGTTGCTGGTCAGATATAAGGACAAGAGGGATGTCCTTGTACTGTCCACAATTCACGGTAACGGCATCGCCCCTATCCCTGTGTGAGGTACCGCAGCAACGGTCCTCAAGCTCGATTGTATCGTCGATTACAATCGGTATATGGGAGGAGTTGATCAAGTCCTGAAGCCATATAATGCCATGTTAAAAACCCGGGCATGGTGCAAAAAAGTTGCGGTCTACTTGGTACAGGTTGCCTTGTACAAATATTTTGTGCTGTCCCGGAGCGCTGGCAACACAGGGAAATTCCTTCAGTTCTATGAGGCAGTCCTCAAGGACCTGATCTTTTCTGACCGGGAAAGAGCAGGCCGGAGTACCTCGGGAACTGGAGGCGCCCGGATCGTCACCTGGCCAACACTTTCCAGGTGTGGTAGGAAAAAATGCGTATAGCAGCACAACAAAAAAGTCTTATCTTGTGGTGGTGCCAGCCGTGTTGGGAGCCAGTCAGAAGTTCCCCCTTGGATGCGTCATATAGAAGAAACCGCAGCACTCTCCTGCAACATTTCGACCGTAAAGGTCTTTCTCAAGCTTGAGAAAGACCTTTACGGTCGAAACGTCGCATTTTTTTTTGCTGGTGAAATAGTTTCCAGGTGTGGTCCCACATACTGGAATGAAGGGACGGACCCAAAAAAGGTGCAGAGTGTGTCATAGGAGGGGGATACGGAAGGACACCACCACTCAGTGTGACACGTGCCCCGATCATCCGGGCCTCTGCATTATTGGTTGCTTCAGGGAGTACCACACTTCCATGGAGTACTAAATTTATATTCCCCTTCCCCAATTAACCACTGACAATCGGAAAAAAAAAATCTATGGTTCTCAGACCTGAGACACTAAGGCCCCTTTCACATGGGCGAGTATTCCGCGCGGGTGCTATGCGTGAGTTGAACGCATTGCACCCGCACTGAATCAGGACCCATTCATTTCCATGGGGCTGTTCACTAGAGCGGTGATTTTCACGCATCACTTGTGCGTTGCGTGAAAATCGCAGCAAGCTCCATTTTGTGCGTTTTTCACGCAACGCAGACCCCATAGAAGTGAATGGGGCTGCGTGAAAATCGCAAGCATCCGCAAGCAAGTGCAGATGCGGTGCGATTTTCACGCGCGGTTGCTAGGAGACTATCGGGATGGGGACCCGATCTTTATTATTTTCCCTTATAACATGGTTATAAGGGAAAATATTAGCATTCTGAATACAGAATGCATAGTACAATAGCGCTGGAGGGGTTAAAAAAATAAATAAAATAATTTAACTCACCTTAATCCACTTGACCGCGCAGCCCGGCTTCTCTTCTGTCTTCTTCTTAGCTGTGTGCAGGAAAAGGACCTGTGGTGACGTCACTCCGGTCATCACATGGTCCGTCACATGATCTTTTACCATGGTGATGGATCATGTGATGACCGGAGTGACGTCACCACAGGTCCTTTTCCTGCACACAGCTAAAAAGAAAACAGAAGAGAAGCCGGGCTGCGCGATAAAGTGGATTAAGGTGAGTTTAATTTAAAAAATATATATTTTAACCCCTCCAGCGCTATTGTACTATGCATTCTGTATTCAGAATGCTATTATTTTCCCTTATAACCATGTTATAAGGTAAAATAATACAATCTACAGAACACCGATCCCAAGCCCGAACTTCTGTGAAGAAATTCGGGTTTGGGTACCAAACATGCACGTGCAAAACGCATTACAATGTTTTGCACTCGCGCGGAAAAATTGTGCATGTTCCCGCAACGCACCCGCAGCTTTTCCCGCAACGCCCGTGTGAAAGAGGCCTAACACAAAATAAAAAATAAATTAAAAAAAAGTAGACATATTAGGTATCACCGCGTCCGTAAGAATCTGCTCTATAAAAATACACCATGATCTAACCCCTCAGATGAACACGTTAAAAAAAAAAAAAAAAAGTGCAAAAAAAGGTATTTTTTGGTTACCTTACATCACAAATAGTGTAATAGCAAGTGATCAAAAAGTCATATGCCCCCCCAAATTAGTGCCAATAAAACCGTCCTCTCATCCCGTAAAAAATGAGCCCCTTCTTAAGATAATCGGCTGAAAACAAAAAAAACTGTCTCTTAGACTATGGAGATACTAAAATGTTTTTCTTTTGATTATAAAAGGATAATATAGTGTAAAACCTAAATAAATATAAAAAAGTAAACATATTAGGTATCGCCGCGTCCATAAGAATCTGCGATATAAAAATACCCCATGACCTAACCCCTCAGATGAACACGGTCAAGAAAATTAAATAAAAACAGCTATTTTTTTTTACAAATTTTCCATTTTAAACCATTTTTTACAGTAACAAAGCAAGGGTTAACAGCCAAGCAAAACTTTATATTTTATTACCCTGATTCTGCAGTTTGTGCATGTGGTCGTAAACTGCTGTATGACCAAACGGCAGGGTGCAGATGGAAAGGAACGCTGTATGGTTTCTGTAATGCAGATTTTGGTGGCTTTTTTTTTTTTGCCACCATGTCCCATTTGAAGAACCCCTGATGCACTCCTAGAGTAGAAACTCCATAATGGTGACCCCATCTAAGAAACTACACCCCTCAAGGTATTCAAAACTGATTTTACAAACTTTATTAACCCTTTAGGTGTTCCTCAACAGTTTATGGCAAATGGAGATGAAATTTCAGAATTTCTATTTTTGGTAACCTTGCCTCACAAAAATTTAATATAGAGCAACCAAAAATCATATGTACCCTAAAAATAGTCCCAACAAAACTGCCACCTTATCCCGTAGTTTCCAAAATGGGGTCACTTTTATGGAGTTTCTACTCTTGGGGTGCATTAGGGGGGCTTCAAATGGGTCATGGTGTAAATAAACCAGTCCAGCAAAATCTGCCTTCCAAAAACCAAACGGCGCACCTTTCTCTCTACGCCCTACCGTCTGCCGTACAGTAGTTTACGGCCACATATGGGGTGTTTCTGCAAACTACAGAATCAGGGCAATAAATATTGAGTTTTGTTTGGCTGTTAACCCTTGCTTTGTTACTGAAAAAAATTGATTAAAATGGAAAATTAGGCAAAAAATTGAAATTCTTAAATTTAATCTCCATTTGCCAATAACTCTTGTGGAACACCTAAAGGGTTAACTACGTTTGTAAAATCAGTTTTGAATACCTTGAGGGTTGTAGTTTCTTAGATGGGGTCACTTTCATGGAGTTTCTACTCTAGGGGTGCATCAGGGGACTTCAAATGGGACATGGTGTAAATAAACCAGTCCAGCAAAATCTTCCTTCCAAAAACCACACGGCGCACCTTTCCCTCTACGCCCTACCGTGTGCCCGTACAGTAGTTTGCGGCCACATATGGGGTGTTTCTGCAAACTACAGAATCGGGGCAATAAATATTGAGTTTTGTTTGGCTGTTAACCCTTGCTTTGTTGCTGGAATAAATGGATTAAAATGGAAAATTAGCCAAAAAATTCTTAAATTTCATCTCCATTTGCTGATAATGCCTCTTTCACACGAGCGTGTCTGGATTAGGTCCGGATGCGTCCCGGTGCATTGCTGCAAACCCGCGCGAGTAGGTACTCAATTGCAGTCAGTTTTGACTGCGATTGCGTTCCGTTGTTCAGTTTTTATCGCGCGGCTGCAATGTGTTTTGCACGCACGTGATAAAAAACCGACTGTGGTACCCAGACCCGAACTTCTTCACAGAAGTTCAGGTTTGGGTTCAAGGTTTTGTAGATTGTATTATTTTCCCTTATAGCATGGTTATAAGGGGAAATAATAGCATTCTGCATGCAGAATGCATAGTACAATAGGGCTGGAGGGGTTAAAAAAAATATATATATATTTTAACTCACCTTAATCCACTTGTTCGCGCAGCCGGCATCTCTTCTGTCTTCCTCTGTGAGGAAAAGGACCTTTGATGACGTCACTACGCTCATCACATGGTCATTCACATGATCCATCACCATGGTGATGGATCATGTGATGGACTATGTGATGAGCGCAGTGACGTCACCACAGGTCCTTTACCCAGGTCCTGAAGAAAGAAGACAGAAGAGATGCCGGCTGCGCAAACAAGTGGATTAAGGTGAGTTAAAATATTTTAATTTTTTTTTTAACCCCTCCAGCCCTATAATAATGATCGGGTCCCCATCTCGATCGTCACCTAGCAACCGTACGTGAAAATCGCACCACATCTGCACTTGCTTGCGGATGCTTGCGATTTTCACGCAACCCCATTCATTTCTATGGGGCCTGCGTTGCGTGAAAAACGCACAAAGAGAAGCATGCTGCGATTTTCACGCAACGCACAAGTGATGCGTGAAAATCACTGCTCATGTGCACAGCCCCATAGAAATGAATGGGTCCGGATTCAGTGCGGGTGCAATGCGTTCACCTCACGCATTGCACCCGCGCGGAAATCTCGCACGTGTGAAAGGGGCCTAACTCTTGAATACCTTGAGGGGTGTCGTTTCTAGAATGGGGTCATTTTTGGGTGTTTTCTATTATTTAAGCCTCACAAAGTGACTTCAGACCTGAACTGGTCCTTAAAAAGTGGGTTTTTGAAAATTTCTGAAAAATTTCAAGATCTGCTTCTAAACTTCTAAGCTTTGTAACATCCCCAAAAAATAAAATGTCATTCCCAAAATAATTCAAACATGAAGTAGACATATGGGGAATGTAAAATAATAACTATTTTTGGAGGTATAACTATGTATTATAGAAGTAGAGAAATTGAAACTTAAAAATTTGCAAATATTTTAAATATTTTGGTATTTTTTTATAAATAAAAATGATTTTTTTTTTACTCCGTTTTACCAGTGTCATGAATTTCAATATGTGACGAAAAAACATTCTCAGAATGGCCTGGATAAGTCAAAGCGTTTTAAAGTTATCACCACTTAAAGTGACATTGGTCAGATTTGCAAAAAATGGCCTGGTCCTTAAGGTGAAAATGAGCTCGGTCCCTAAGGGCTGAAAAGGGTTGTCCGGGTTCAGAGCTGAACCTGGACATACCCATATTTTCACCCAGGCAGCCGCCCTGACAGGAGCATTGAAGTTTTTTATGCTCCGTTGCTCTCCTTTGCCTATTTTAAGGAGATCCGGTGATGTACCGTGCTCTCCTTAAGGCTGCCAGGTGGAGGCTTCCGCCCAGCAGTGAGCCCGGTGAACTCACCGGCACTGATGGGCGGGCTTTAGCACTGTCTTAGCCTGTAAAACGTCTAGGGGAGCGCTAAAGCCGGCCCATCAGAGTCGGTGACGTCACCTAACACACTGCTGAACGGAAGCTTCCGCACAGCAGTGTATTATTGTAAATAAAAAGCCCTTTGCTTGCGCGATCCAGCACAGGACAAGTGAGCGCATCGGAGCATGACCTGCTCCGATGCTAACATCAGGGGGGCTGCCTAAATGAAAATATGTGTATGTCCGGGTTCAGATCTGAACCCAGACAACCCCTTTAACACTTATTTGATTAATTTGTGGTATTTGTATCATCTCCTGTGATGTCTCTATGCATATTCATTGTAAATCCCAACAATTCAATAAAAACTAATGTAAAAATGATTCACTATTGACTTTGTAAAGAGAAATAATGGTCCTTTTACACAGACTGACAATATTGGGGAACTAGCAGACGTTCATTCATCGGGTGATTGTGTCTTCCATCCGGCACCAGAAGTCATCATTTCCGTGCAGCAGCTTGGCCTATATAAAACATGATCTGCAGCAGATTGGCCTGTATGAACAGGGATTTGCTGCCAGAAACACAGAAGCTGTATGGGGACAAGCAATTGCTGTTTCCCATACAGAGGAGATGAAATGTGCATGTAAATGCTGCTCTCACTTCCTTGACAATCAGGGAATTATCGTTACCCTTTTGTTCGTTCCCAATCAATGCCTACTAAATTGGTCTGTGTAAAAGTACCTTGAATAATGCAGTTCAATAATTTAGTCATTAAGACCCCTTTACATGGCCAATGATCTGGGCAATTATTGAGAAACAGCATCCCTAGGAACGCTGGTTCCTAATAATTGCCCCATGTAAAGGTGTCGCTAATCAACCAATGAACAATCATATGCTAGTTCATAAGGAGAAAGCAACGCTGATGTGGTCACCTAAAGGCTCCTTTACACTGATCGACACAGCAGGCAATTATTAGGAATGAGCTGTTTATTCACAATGATTGTCTGGAGGAGGTGAGAGCAGCATTTACATGCAACATGCACCTGTACTCTATGTATTGTTTCCGAAAATTAGATCATGCTGTCTAAACAGCGATCTGCTGCCTAGAAACAATGAATTTGTATGGAGATGAGCGATGACTGTAGTGATTGCTCGTCCCCATAGAGCAGAAATGATTGCTGCATGTAAATGCATCTCTCGCCTCCTCTGTCAAGCAGGCAATTATCTGGAACAAAGAGTTCATTCCCAGTTATTGCCTGCTGTGTCAACCTGTGTAAAGGGCCTTTAGGAGACCACATCAGCAATGCTTTCACCCAATAAACAAGATCTTTCATTGAAAGATCAGCAGCACCTTTATACAGGTCATTTATGGGGAACGGGCATTCCTAGGAACGCTTCTTTCCAATACTTGCCATGGTCATTGGCCCATGTAAAGGGGCCTTAAAGCATAATGCCGACCATGTACGTCATTATGCGCAAGGGCTTGTATGAAGTGGGCTGCTGCACTGAGCCCGCTCCATACAAGGTGGGTCCCGGCTGTATAATACAACAGGCACGCGTTCACATTGACCAGAATTGTTGATGATGCCGAAACCGGTCATTTAACCCCTCAGATGCCGTGTTCAGTAGCGATGGTGACATCTGTGAGGTTAGGCAGAGGGAGGTTACCTTGACAGCCTGGAGCCTGCTGAAGGTTCTCAGGCCTGTCATGGGAAACTGCCTGTAAAGCTGTGCACGAGGAACAGCTTCACAGGCAGGCAATGAAAATTGTGTAGACGATAAAAGTTCTTAATTATGGTCTATGGGACAAGTGATCAGTGGACTCTATGGGGCTATACATTACTGAGTAAAAAGTAAATCAAAATATATATATAAAAATATGAAAAATTAAAATCACCCCCCGTTCCCAATTTTACATATAAAAATATTTAACCACTTAAGGACCACAGGTTTATACCCCCCTAAAGACCAGGCCCTTTTTTACAAATCGGCACTCCACAACTTTAGCGGTTTATTGCTCGGTCATGCAACTTACCACCCAAATGAATTTTACCTCCTTTTCTTCTCACTAATAGAGCTTTCATTTGGTGGTATTTCATTGCTGCTGACATTTTTACTTTTTTTGTTATTAATCGAAATTTAACGATTTTTTTGCAAAAAAATGACATTTTTCACTTTCAGTTGTAAAATTTTGCAAAAAAAACGAGATCCATATATAAATTTTGCTCTAAATTTATTGTTCTACATGTCTTTGATAAAAAAAAAATGTTTGGGTAAAAAAAAAATGGTTTGGGTAAAAGTTATAGCGTTTACAATTTATGGTACAAAAATGTGAATTTCCGCTTTTTGAAGCAGCTCTGACTTTGTGAGCACCTGTCATGTTTCCTGAGGTTCTACAATGGCCAGACAGTACAAACACCCCACAAATGACCCCATTTCGGAAAGTAGACACCCTAAGGTATTCGCTGATGGGCATAGTGAGTTCATAGAACTTTTTATTTTTTGTCACAAGTTAGCGGAAAATGATGATTTTTTTTTTTTTTTCTTGCAAAGTCTCATATTCCACTAACTTGTGACAAAAAATAAAAAGTTCTATGAACTCACTAGGCCCATCACGAAATATCTTGGGGTCTCTTCTTTCCAAAATGGGGTCACTTGTGGGGTAGTTCTACTGCCCTGGCATTCTAGGGGCCCAAATGTGTGGTAAGGAGTTTGAAATCAAATTCTGTAAAAAATGACCAGTGAAATCCGAAAGGTGCTCTTTGGAATATGGGCCCCTTTGCCCACCTAGGCTGCAAAAAAGTGTCACACATCTGGTATCTCTGTATTCAGGAGAAGTTGAGGAATGTGTTTTGGGGTGTCTTTTTACATATACCCATGCTGGGTGAGATAAATATCTTGGTCAAATGCCAACTTTGTATAAAAAAATGGGAAAAGTTGTCATTTGCCAAGATATTTCTCTCACCCAGCATGGGTATATGTAAAATGACACCCCAAAACACATTCCCCAACTTCTCCTGAGTACGGAGATACCAGATGTGTGACACTTTTTTGCAGCCTAGGTGGGCAAAGGGGCCCATATTCCAAAGAGCACCTTTCGGATTTCACTGGTCATTTTTTACAGAATTTGATTTCAAACTCCTTACCACACATTTGGGCCCCTAGAATGCCAGGGCAGTAGAACTACCCCACAAGTGACCCCATTTTGGAAAGAAGAGACCCCAAGGTATTCGCTGATGGGCATAGTGAGTTCATGGAAGTTTTTATTTTTTGTCACAAGTTAGTGGAATATGAGACTTTGTATGAAAAAAAAATCAAAAAAAAAAAAATCATCATTTTCCACTAACTTGTGACAAAAAATAAAAAATTTTAGGAACTCGCCATGCCCCTCACGGAATACCTTGGGGTGTCTTCTTTCCAAAATGGGGTCACTTGTGGGGTAGTTATACTGCCCTGGCATTTTCCAGGGTCCCTAATGTGTGGTAAGTAGGTAAATGACCTGTGAAATCCGAAAGGTGCTCTTTGGAATATGGGCCCCTTTGCCCACCTAGGCTGCAAAAAAGTGTCACACATCTGGTATCTCCGTACTCAGGAGAAGTTGGGGAATGTGTTTTGGGGTGTCATTTTACATATACCCATGCTGGGTGAGAGAAATATCTTGGCAAAAGACAACTTTTCCCATTTTTTTATACAAAGTTGGCATTTGACCAAGATATTTATCTTACCCAGCATGGGTATATGTAAAAAGACACCCCAAAACACATTCCTCAACTTCTCCTGAATACAGAGATACCAGCTGTGTGACACTTTTTTGCAGCCTAGGTGGGCAAAGGGGCCCATATTCCAAAGAGCACCTTTCGGATTTCACTGGTCATTTTTTACAGAATTTGATTTCAAACTCCTTACCACACATTTGGGCCCCTAGAATGCCAGGGCAGTAGAACTACCCCACAAGTGACCCCATTTTGGAAAGAAGAGACCCCAAGGTATTCGCTGATGGGCATAGTGAGTTCATGGAAGTTTTTATTTTTTGTCACAAGTTAGTGGAATATGAGACTTTGTATGAAAAAAAAAAAAAATCATCATTTTCCACTAACTTGTGACAAAAAATAAAAAATTCTAGGAACTCGCCATGCCCCTCACGGAATACCTTGGCGTGTCTTCTTTCCAAAATGGGGTCACTTGTGGGGTAGTTATACTGCCCTGGCATTTTCCAGGGGCCCTAATGTGTGGTAAGTAGGTAAATGACCTGTGAAATCCGAAAGTGCTCTTTGGAATATGGGCCCCTTTGCCCACCTAGGCTGCAAAAAAGTGTCACACATCTGGTATCTCCGTACTCAGGAGAAGTTGGGGAATGTGTTTTGCGGTGTCATTTTACATATACCCATGCTGGGTGAGAGAAATATCTTGGCAAAAGACAACTTTTCCCATTTTTTTATACAAAGTTGGCATTTGACCAAGATATTTCTCTCACCCAGCATGGGTATATGTAAAATGACACCCCAAAACACATTCCCCAACTTCTCCTGAGTACGGCGATACCAGATGTGTGACACTTTTTTGCAGCCTAGATGCGCAAAGGTGCCCAAATTCCTTTTAGGAGGGCATTTTTAGACATTTGGATACCAGACTTCTTCTCATGCTTTGGGGCCCCTAGAATGCCAGGGCAGTATAAATACCCCACATGTGACCCCATTTTGGAAAGAAGACACCCCAAGGTATTCAATGAGGGGCATGGCGAGTTCATAGAAATTTTGTTTTTTGGCACAAGTTAGCGGAAATTGATATTTTTTCTTTTTTTCTCACAAAGTCTCCCTTTCCGCTAACTTGGGACAAAAATTTCAATCTTTCATGGACTCAATATGCCCCTCACGGAATACCTGGGGGTGTCTTCTTTCCGAAATGGGGTCACATGTGGGGTATTTATACTGCCCTGGCATTCTAGGGGCCCTAAAGCGTGAGAAGAAGTCTGGAATATAAATGTCTAAAAAATTTTACGCATTTGGATTCCGTGAGGGGTATGGTGAGTTCATGTGAGATTTTATTTTTTGACACAAGTTAGTGGAATATGAGACTTTGTAAGAAAAAAAAAAAAAATTCCTCTAACTTGGGCCAAAAAAATGTTTGAATGGAGCCTTACAGGGGGGTGATCAATGACAGGGGGGTGATCAATGACAGGGGGGTGATCAGGGAGTCTATATGGGGTGATCACCCCCCTGTCATTGATCACCCCCCTATAAGGCTCCATTCAGATGTCCGTATGTGTTTTGCGGATCCGATCCATGTATCCGTGGATCCGTAAAAATCATACAGACATCTGAATGCAGCCTGACAGGGGGGGTGATCAATGACAGGGGGGTGATCAGGGAGTCTATATGGGGTGATCACCCCCCCTGGAAGGCTCCAGGGAGACGCCTGTATGTGTTTTGCGGATCCGATCCATCTATCAGTGGATCCGTAAAAATCATGCGGACGTCTGAATGGAGCTTTACAGGGGGGTGATCAATGACAGGGGGGTAATCAATGACAGGGGGGTGATCAGGGAGTCTATATGGGGTGATCACCACAGTCATTGATCATGCCCCTGTAAGGCTCCATTCAGACGTCCGTATGCGTTTTGCGGATCCGATCCATCTATCAGTGGATCCGTAAAAATCATGCGGACGTCTGAATGGAGCTTTACAGGGGGTTATCAATGACAGGGGGGTAATCAATGATAGGGGGGTGATCAGGGAGTCTATATGGGGTGATCACCACAGTCATTGATCACGCCCCTGTAAGGCTCCATTCAGACGTCCGTATGCATTTTGCGGATCCGATCCATCTATCAGTGGATCCGTAAAAATCATGCGGACGTCTGAATGGAGCTTTACAGGGGGGTGATCAATGACAGGGGGGGGGGTGATCAATGACAGGGGGGTGATCAGGGAGTCTATATGGGGTGATCACCACAGTCATTGATCATGCCCCTGTAAGGCTCCATTCAGATGTCCGTATGTGTTTTGCGGATCTGATCCATGTATCCGTGGATCCGTAAAAATCATACGGACATCTGAATGCAGCCTGACAGGGGGGGTGATCAATGACAGGGGAGTGATCAGGGAGTCTATATGGGGTGATCACCCCCCCTGGAAGGCTCCAGGGAGACGCCTGTATGTGTTTTGCGGATCCGATCCATCTATCAGTGGATCCGTAAAAATCATGCGGACGTCTGAATGGAGCTTTACAGGGGTGTGATCAATGACAGGGGTGTAATCAATGACAGGGGGTGATCAGGGGGTCTATATGGGGTGATCACCACAGTCATTGATCACGCCCCTGTAAGGCTCCATTCAGACGTCCGTGTGCGTTTTGCGGATCCGATCCATCTATCAGTGGATCCGTAAAAATCATGCGGACATCTGAATGGAGCTTTACAGGGGTGTGATCAATGACAGGGGGGTAATCAATGACAGGGGAGTGATCAGGGAGTCTATATGGGGTGATCAGGGGCTAATAAGGGGTTAATAAGTGACGGGGGGGGGGGGTGTAGTGTAGTGTAGTGGTGCTTGGTGCTACTTTACTGAGCTACCTGTGTCCTCTGGTGGTCGATCCAAACAAAGGGGACCACCAGAGGACCAGGTAGCAGGTATATTAGACGCTGTTATCAAAACAGCGTCTAATATACCTGTTAGGGGTTAAAAAAAATCACATCTCCAGCCTGCCAGCGAACGATCGCCGCTGGCAGGCTGGAGATCAACTCTCTTACCTTCCGTTCCTGTGAGCGCGCGCGCCTGTGTGCGCGCGTTCACAGGAAATCTCGGCTCACGCGAGATGACGCCAATCGGCGTTAGTGTGACCTGGGAGCGCCGCAGAAATGACGCCTTTCGGCGTTAGCGTGACGGTAAGTGGTTAAACAATAAAAAAATAAACATAACAGATATTGCCACATCCAATAATGTTTGAACTATATTAAAATATTTTTCTTGTGTGGTAAATGTTGTAACAGAAAAAAAATAAACACTTGATTTGCCATTGTTTAGTTACGTTGTCCCCCCAAAAAAATTGAATAACAGTGATCAAAAAGTTGTACATACCCCAAAAATGTTTTCAATAAAAGCTATAGTTTGTTCCACAAAAAACCTTCATACAGCTCTGTGGATGGAAATGTAAAAATAAGTTATGGCTGTCAAGAAAATAGTGATGCAAAGAATTTTTTTTAATTTTTTTAAGTAATACAACAAAATAAAAACTGTACAAATTTGTTATTGCTGTAATCATATTGACCCTCAGAATGAGGACGTCATGTCATTTTTAATGCACATAGAATTTTATAATATCAAAACCAAAAAAACCTTTGCTGAATTATATATATTTTTTTTTCAATTTTACCACACAAATAAATTTTTTCTCGTTTCCCAATACAAGACATGGTAAATAAATAAAAAATGCATCACACAAAAAATAAGCCCTCATATGGCCATGTGAATGGAATTTTTAAAAAGTTATGGCTATTGGAATGTGGGAACGAAAAATTTAAAATGAACGAAAATACACCCGGTCTTTAGGGGTTAAATCATCAATTCTGGGTAGCTGATCTTGCTGTCTAAACAGAAATCTGCTACCCAGAAATAATGATTTTCTATGGGAATGAGCGATTGCAGCACAGATCCCTTGTCTCCATATAGTGGACGTGATTACAGGATGGAAATACAGCTCTCACCTCCTATGATGAGCAGGCAATTATTGGGAACGGATCATTACTGATAATTGCCTGCTCTGTCAGTCTTTGTAAATCGGCCTTAAATGTTAATTGCTCAAATATTGTCTTACTGACCAAATGCTGCCTCAGTTTGTTCCACAAATTTTTCGGCACTTGGCAGTGTCATTAGAGCGTGTCACATCAGGTATTACGGTGACGTATCCCAATATTTCTCCATTTTTACTATGTACACATTTTAGAAATTGGGCAGATGAAGCAATGCCTAACATTACTGGGGAGGACATGCTGAAAATACTGACGGCTTTGCCTGTGCAAAGTTTCTTCTTTACTAGATTGCGATATCAAAGTAGTTTTTCTCATTAGTGTTACATGACCTTCAAAGCCCCGGGTGCCATTTGTTATTTTAATACCTAGTTAATTAACATCTTCAGTTTTATCTGCACAGCAAACGTTCCTTGTTTTATCTAAATTATTTACACAGGCAACAAATTATCACGGCAAGAAACTGAGCATGTCATTTCTGTGTCGTGTCCAAAAAGAAAATGAAGTCACTGCAACGCATTGTTCAACCATTTACAGCAATACATAGAGCCAGTGAATGGATACCTAGCGGTGTAAAGAAGGATAATTGATCTAGCGTGTTATAGAGAAAGAAGATATAATGATTCAGACCTAGGCTCGGCCATTGACTTTAATGGTAATTGTGTGGTCACATCTCAATTCAGTCTTGCCCGACCCCTTATTCCCCTGTTGAGCGTAAATGTCTATGTAAATCCCTGTAATATGCATTTACCTGGAGTGTTTCCTGGTACAATAAACACCAACTCTACTGTAACATTTTTTTTTTATAAAAGGGAGCATAGATAAACAATAATATTTTTTGGGAAAACTGATTCGTTTTCTATATGCCGGAAATGTGACCAGTCTATCACACATTCATGACAAATGGAATATGGATAATCTGCATTTACTTATTTGTGATTGCCCCTTAGAGTACAGGCCTTCACAGATCCACATGGCAGTGTTATACTTAAAGGGATTGTCCAGAATTAAACAAGTTGCTCTAAATCAACTTTAGTTGGCATAATAAGAGATTCGGTCATTTATAATATGTACTGTTTTGGTTCTGTTTAGCCGATTCCGGTGTTGGTCAAATGACCCCATCCACTCTGTAAGCCCCCAACTTCCTGTGACGTCACATACACAGAGCTGAGACTGAATCTTCTCGCCCTCTAAGACAGTGGGAGCAGCCACACCTTTGTACTAGTTATTTCAGTGGGCGTTCCTTCAAACCACTGGCGTTGCCTGCAGCATGCGCTGTATTAAAGGATCCTCTCGCAGGGCCAACACATGTGCAGTGAGTATCCTGCTTCATCGGATCTACTGAAAAAGCATGAGCATTGTGCAAGCATCGGCTCTGTGTGGTACAGCCGGCAGTACAGTCCGCTGTTCAGGGCCTGCGCTTGTGCACAATACTTTGGGGCACACTGTGCAATTGTTCATTGCAGCCCCCTGATGTCTTCTTGATGTCTCCCCTATGTTCCCTATATCTTTACCATCCCTTGTATCTATGTTTGGTGTGGGTTATGTGCGGGGTCTGTTGTTTGTCTAGTTGTCATTACATGTCTGGCATGTGGTGTCTGTGTTCCAGCATGTTTGCTAGACATTTCCCCTTTGAGTCGCATAACCTCCGGAAGGGGGTGTCTGGGTTGCCCGGAGGGGGAACCACTAGTCGGTGGTGCCTGGGGCCGCCATGCTTTCTGTCAGCATGGGGGTCCGGTTGTCGTTGTGTTCGCGGCAGGTAAGTGCGTGTTGTTTCTGGGCTCTTACCTGCCGTTTCAGTGGCTGTTCACTGGCTGTCCTTTTCCTTGCAGCTAGGCCGGTGGAGACTCCTGTCTATCCGCGTCTAGGGCTACTCAGGGTCCCAGGTTCCTGTGTATGAGCCCACCTACCATCTGGGCTGTTCATACGATTAGGAGTCAGTTCCAGAATTAGGGCGGCTTTAGGAGGTGACCTGCTCCCTTTTTCTGGTGTTCAGGTCTAGCTGCTTCCTCGTTTTCCCACGTTATACGGTGGGTAGTTTCTTCCCACTCCCCACCGTGACACCTGATTACTTTTACAAACTTCATTTAAGGCCCCATTGACGCACCGTATGGTTCCGTAAAAAAAACGGACAGCACACTGTGTGTTGTCCGCATCCATATGTTCATTCCGCAGGCCCGCGTAAAAGATAGAAGATGTTTTGTAGACAAGAATAGGCATTGTTATAATGGGTACGCAAAAAAAAAAACATCCCCAACACAGAAGTTACACGGACGTCATCCGTATAATTTGTAGATCCGCGTTTTGCGGACTGCATGATACATACGGTCATGTGAATTCACCCTTCTGATCGCATCTTCAATTATTGTTTCTATGTGTGCTCTGAAGATCTGGAGTGTCAATCCTCACAGCTGATTCCTTCACTTGGATTAGGAAAGGCTGAATTGCAAAGTGGGAGGATGTAGAGGGCGTGTTTGTGCCATGGGAGGTGTTTTAGATGGTTACAATGAATCTGGAAGGAGTTGCAGTGCATGCTGGGAATGGTACAGAGAGGTACAGACACTTTGAACACACTAAAAAGGGTGAAACATGGTCAGAAAATACACAATAATAATACATAATACCTAATAATAATAATAAGGCATTTCAGAGCTTGTACAATAGAATTAACTAAAAAAAATGTTTGGGATCAAACAACCCCTTTAAAGGGGTATTCAGGTTACTAAAAGTTATCTCCTGTGTTTTAGCTAGGGGATAACTAACTGATCGGTGTAGAAAGCTGGGACCCCTGATGCAGAGAATGAGGGTTGTGTGCCCCTGTCCTGAAGGAGTAGCAGGTCAAGCATGCACCCTGCTCTCTATTCATTCTCTATGGGACTGAAGAGATTGGAAAGTACAGTGGTCAGCGAGCATGAATGGAGCGACTGGACACATGGTCAACCTGCTGCTCCATCAGGACAGGGTTACGTGACCCCCATTCTTGGGATCGGTGCATAACTTTTAGTAACCTGAATACCTCTTTAATGCCACTGGTACAGTTTAGTAAGGTCAACTACTGGATTTGTTGTGGCTAAAGTGGAGTGCAGATTCTAATGGGAATTTCCTGGTTTTGACTCTTAACTCTTCCAGGTAGGTATTGACTGAAGGAAGATCCCCCAGAATAGAAACTCACAGGATCAAGAGGACAGAATAATACTTTAATTACCAGACAAATCATAGAAGGACTATTCCCATTTAAGTTGGCTGCCATGCTTTGTGCTGCCTTAACCATACATTTGTTTGAGGATTTGCATCATTTAATTTACAGAACATGCCCACAACTTTGAAGATGTTTTTTTTTTTTTATTATTATTGTGAAGCAAACAACAAAAAGGACAAAATAACAGAAAAGGTCAATGTGCATAACTATTCACCCCCCTAAAGTTAATACTTTGTAGAGACACTTTTTGCAGCAATCACAGCTCCAAGTCGCTTTGGATAATATATTATGAGCTTGCCACATCTTACCACTGGGATTTTTGCCCATTCCTCCTTGCAAAACTGCTCCAGTTCTGTAAAGTTGGATGGTTTGTGCTTGTGAACAGCAATCTTTAAGTGTGACCACAGATCTTCTATTGGATTGAGATCTGGGCTTTGACTAGGCCATTCCCAGACATTTACATGTTTCCCCTTAAACCACTCAAGTGTTGCTTTAGCAGTGTGTTTGGGTTCATTGTCCTGCTGGAAGGTGAACCTCCGTCCTAGCCTCAAATCACACACAGAGTGGTACAGGTTTTGCACAAGAATATCCCTGTATTTAGCACCATCCATCTTTCCCTCAACTCTGACCAGTTTCCTAGTCCCGGCTGCTGAAAAACATCCGATGATGTTCTTTGGGTGATGTGATGTGTTGGGTTTGCGCCAGACATAGCAATTTCTTTGATGGCCGAAAATTACTTTTTAGTCTCATCAGACCAGAGCACCTTCCTTCATACATTTTGGGAGTCTCCCACATGCCTTTTCACAAACTCACAACGTGCCTTTTTGTTTTTAGCTGAAAGTAATGGCTTTCTTCTGGCCACTCTGCCATAAAGCCCAATTCTATGGAGCGTACGGCTTATTGTCGTCCTATGTACAGATACTCCAGTCTCTGCTGTGCAACTCTGCAGCTCCTCCAGGGTTACCTTAGGTCTCTGCTGCCTCTCAGGTTAATGCCCTCCTTGCCCGGTCTGTGAGTTTTGGTGGGTGGCCGTCTCTTGGCAGGTTCGCTGTTGTGCAATGTTCTTTCCATTTGGTTATAATATATTTGATGGTGCTCCTGGGGATCATCAAAGATTTGGATTTTTTTTTATAACCTAACCCTGACTTGTACTTCTCAACAACATTGTCCCTTACTTGTTTGGAGAGTTCCTTGGTCTTCATGGCAGTGTTTGGTTAGTGATGCCTCTTGCTTAGGTGTTGCAGCCTCTGGGGCCTTTCAAAAAAGGTGTGTATATGTAATGACAGATTATGTAACACTTAGATTGCACACACTTTGACATCATTTCACTAATTATGTGACTTCTCAAGGTAATTGGTTGCACCAGAGCTTTTTATGGGCTTCCTAACAAAGGGGTGAATACATACGCACATGCCAATTTTCTGTTTTTTATTTCTAAACAATAGATTTATTTATATATTTTTCTCATTTTACTTCACCAACTTAGACTATTGTGTTCTGGTCCATCACATAAAATTCAGATTAACAAAACATTGAACTTAAGTCTGTAATGTAACAAAATACGAAAAAAGTCAAGGGGAGTGAATACTTTTGCAAGGCACTGCAGCTATATATGTATATGATGCACAGATCCTTACTACCTATTGGCCTTTTAGAAGGCTTGGGTCTTATGGTAAAGGAATATTTTTTACTTTAACTGGATAATCCTATTAAGAAAAGGCTTGGCTGTTCTGCATTTAAAGAAAGTTCTGTTCTTGATTTGAGTTCAAGCCTTACATCGACCAGGGCAAGAAGATAATTTAAAGTTGACATTTCAGTACAAAAAAGTGTTAGCATGCCATCTGCACATTAATATAATTAAAGCACTCTTTGCCTGCTCTATGTTATTGTCACGGCTGTGTCACGGTATAGTTGTTGTTCACTCTAGTTGCCAAGAGCAAAGTGTTGTTGTTGCAGCATGTTTTTACCTTCCTCCTTTCTTCTGGTTCTTTTCCTGTCTGGGTGTGGCCACTAGGGGTTTATATTGGCTGGCTTGTAGGCTGGAGTCAGTTGTACTCCAGCCTTTGTTGGTGCTGGAGCTTTGCTCCTTTTCCTGTGTGTTCCATCTGCCCAGTCCTTGAGGGCCACCTAGTGGGACATCGATGTCTCTCAGATGTCTTCCCGTTTTCTCCTTCCCTTCACTATCCGTTTTGTGGTACGGTGTTGTTTATGTATGGGTGGGTGTTGTGATGTCTTGTTTGGTGTTCCATGTCTAGTCTGTCTATGGTGTATGCTCCGTCCTGTATGGATGGTAGACACATCCCTGTGTATCTGTGCTTTCAGTGAGAGGGCCCCAGGGTTCCCCGGAGGGGGAACTACAAATCAGTGAGCAGCTCTGCCTGGTGCCTTCATGCATCCTGTCCGCATGGGGGTCCAGGCAGTTACTTGTGTGCTGGTTCCTATGTTTGGTGTTTGTACTGTGTCCTGTTTGGTGTGTGGGCTCTAGTACATATGCATAGGTTCCAGTCGTGTGGCTGCGGCAGGTAAGTGTGTTGTTCTGGTTCTTATCTGCCGATCCAATAGCTGTTCACGGTCTCCTCCTTTCCCTACATCTAGGCCGGGTGAGACTCCTGTTATTCCGTATCTTGGAGCAACAGGTTGTCTCGCACCCTTTCATTATCTGTAGGGCTGTTCAGGGATTCCAGGGTCTGAGATTCCTGGGTATGAGTTGTCCTACCTTCTGGGTCCGCTCATACGGTGTGAGGAGTCAGGGCCAGGATTAGGGTGGCTGTAGGAGGTGACCTGCTCCCTTTTCCCTGTGTCCAGGCCTAGTTGCTTTTCCCGCTTCCTTCGGTGTTCGGTGGGGAGTTTCTCCACTCCCCATCGTGACAGTTATGTTAATATTATAAACTACCTCCTCAGATATGCACAATTATGAATATGCAATTGCCGGGCAGTTAAATACTTATTATTATTTTTTTATACGTGATCCCCAAGTGGTTTAAAGTGAGTTACTGTACTGTTTATTGAACCATGAGCCCCACACAGAGGTGGTTTCTCAAAGTTAAATCAAGATTAGTCAGCAGGTGAGCCAGATATAGCTATTTAGTTCACTTCAGTAAAGGTGCCCATACATATTCAATAGCTGTCAGCCGAATGCTATTCCTCCAAACCCCTTGGAGCACCAGAGCTCCTCCTGTGTACACTTTGAGCAGGCCAGTAGTGTGTAGCAGTGTGGATAGAGAGTATGGTGCTGTACCTCCTGGAGGGAGGAGATGCTGGTAGACATGGACCACAGGCATCACACGCAATCTTTTTCTAGACAATTCTTTGTCCCCATTCCTCTTAGTAGTGGTATGGTCTCATATTGTTGCTTGACTGAAACTTTTCGGAGCAGAGCAAGTTCCAGTTTATCCCTGCCAAGCCAAAAGCAGACCATGCTTGGTGACGAGGTCAAGCTGCAGTCCAGAGAGGCATTATGATTCCTGTGCATCACGATGAGCCCAAAATGCGACTGACAGAACAAGGTGTCTTGTGAGGTTGGGCTTGAGAGTGGCCTTGAAAATTGACAAACGATGTATGTTGATGCTGTGGCTGCAGATCATGCTGCAAGAAAGTTTAGAAACAGACAGAGAAGTCGGTCAAGGAAGGCGATTGGAGCTAGCGGATTAACAAAAATAGGGTTAATTTTAGTGTCAAAAGCAATATAGTCCAAATTCACACTGCTCGATATGATGACTGTCCTAAAATTCAATGAATAAGCAAATGTGACCTTATGTGGTCCTTCAGTTTCTGTGATAGACGTCAAGCTCGGACTGGCCCACAATAAACCATTTTCTTTTATCACTTGGGACACTTTGATCACATGTGAAGCACTGTCACTTTAATATTTCTGCAATAGGAGTTGTGGTATATATAATGCACTTTAAAGTAGATATTGATACCCATACCTGAGTGACATATATGCTTAGAAATTGATGTCCCCGAATGGACTTCTTAACTATCGGTGTACGCTGCGTTCCACGATTTGGAGTGCAGCGCATGCTGACGCAGCGATAGAAAGGGGCATAGGTATTCGGCGCCTACCGCATGTACTTCCGGTCGCGTGTGACTACGTGTGCGTTCCATGCTGGAGCGCACGGGCGTCACTTCCAGTCCGGGTTGGCGGCAGGATGCCGTTTGGGGTGAGTTTTCTCAGTTGAAATATGTGTACTTTGATGAGGGTGGATATATAAGGAGAGGAGGGATAGAGTTCAACCAGCACTGCCCCCTGATGAAGAAATAGGCGAAACGTGCGTCGGGACGTGGGAGATACAGATTTTTCACAGGTATATCCATTTATGTGGAGAATGTTGAGGATTATTATTCATCTGCAGTCAGATACTTGGCACTTTCTGCTATGATCCTATGTACTTTATGCGGTGACCTCATACCCCTCTTTGTAAGATTGAATTATACTTTGGTGTTTACACTGTCTGTAATCCCCTGTGTGTCAATTTTAGCCTCATGTGTATTTTCACCTCCAACTGATTTTAATTTATATTTTATGTATTATGTACTAATAAAGATATATATTTATTATTTCCTATCCGGATTGACCATTGTTTGTGTTACATATCAGGGTAATATCCGGATGATATTGGTTCTTCCCCACACGTATTGGTGTATTATGAGGATCTTCTCAAGATGGCTCCTCTGCCAGTTCTCTGAGGCCAAAACTGCATTCCCTCAGGTCACATACAAACTTGCTGTAGCCAGTAGTTTCCTGTCAGCCAATCAGATTGGATTACTGAGAGACATGCCTCCTCACTCTGAAGCCTAATGCAGGCATGCAGTGTGAAGGACCCCCCCCCCCCCCTCCATCTTCCTGTCTTCTTAGCCGGTGACAGATGAGCCATAGCAACGGTCTTTTAAGGGAGCAGTGGAAAAGGACAGGAGACATTAATGAAAACTGTTATTATAAGGTAATTACAGATCTTTTGCAATCATTGACAGACTAACTCAGGTATACATGCCTAGCTCTAATAAACTATCAAATAACAAAAAAATATTAAAGTAATCCATTAAAAGACCATTGCTATGGCTCATCTGTCTCCGGCTAGGAAGACGGGGGGGGCGGTCCTTCACACTGCATGCCTGCATTAGGCTTCAGAGTGAGGAGGTGTGACCTGAGGGAATGCAGTTTTGGCCTCAGAGAACTGGCAGAGGAGCCATCTTGAGAAGATCCTCATAATGTAGGATTCAAAACAGCCATAACTAAGGGGAAAACTCAAGGAAATCAGTGGTAAGTGAAGAAACTAAATATTGCTTTATGCATAATGCTGCTGCAGCAGTAACATATGCTAAAATTGATTTTTTTATTAAAATATGACAGTTATCCTTTAAAATAAATCATAAAATCCTGCAGTTTTTATGATGGCTACTTATCCTATTATTTGGTGCCACTTCTTGGTTTGTGCAGACCACTTTTCAACAGTCATCTCATTATCATTACAGGCAAGATTACCATGGCAGATATCACCTATATATATAGATAACACAGAATCTACCATTTGCAATAGGTGATATCATAGCTTATTTGCTGCCTCCTGAGCATGCCTAGAAAACTCTCCCTTGAAGTCAATGGGGTCAGCTTCTGTCAGTTGTGTCTATGGCCCATGCAGCTGTTCTCAAAAGACAGGAAATCTATATAGAGGTGTTACTTGTCATTGTAATTCTGGCTGTGGTAATAAAGCGAATGGATATTGGCAGGGCCGGTTCTAGGTTCTAGGTGAAATGGGCCCCTGGGGCGAAAAACAATAAGGGCCCCCCCCCCATGACACTTGATGACTTTTACAGAAGAAACTGTATATTTTGGGGCACAGTGTATGCTATATGTGTATAACAAACATATTTCACATGAAAACTTACAGTTACTTGACTTGGCCCTTGGGGATCTCGGACGCCACTTCAACACTTTGGCCGGGGGCTCGGCGGAGCTGATGTGTTTTATCCTAATGAGAAAGATTTCATAATAAGAATTTGGAGAAGGGGCAGAGTGATAGCAGAGCAGGCAGAGGCTGGTGCTGCTACTAGGGGGTCATACCATGGGGCAGTAATAAAGCCCACCATAATGCCCCCCCAGTAGAAATAATTCTCCTTATAATGTGCAAAAAATACCCCCTTGTAATGCCCCCAGTTGAGCTAATGTCCCCATAGTGCTCCCATAATGTGCCAGTATAAAATACCCCTATATAGTGACCCCAGTAAATGCCCCCATAGTGCTCCTCTCCCCCCTAGTGCCCCCCATAATGTACCAGTATAAAATGCCCGATATATAGTGCGCCAGTAGATGCCCTCAGTGTCCCTCATAATTTGTAAGCATAAAATACCCCTTCTCAGTGCCCCCGTAGATGACCCCATAGTAGTCCTCTCCCCCCTTCCCCATAGTACCCACCACAATGTGTCCCAGTATAAAATGCCCCTATACAGAGCCCCCATATAAAATAACCGTTCTTTGTGGCCTCAGTAGATGCCCCTATAGTGCCACCAATAATGTGCCAGTAAGAAGTGCCCCCATAGATGTCCCCCAATCATGTGCCAGTAGCCTGAGCCCCCATCAACATGTGCCGGTAGCCATAGGCGGCCCCCCTATCATGTGCCAGTAGCCATAGGGCCCCCCTATCATGTGCCAGTAGCCTGAGCCCCTCATCAACATGTGCCAGTAGCCATAGACGGCCCCCCCTATCATGTGCCAGTAGCCATAGGGCCCCCCTATCATGTGCCACTAGCCATAGGGCCCCCCCTATCATTTGCCAGTAGCCATATGGCCCCCCCCTATCATTTGGCAGTAGCCATAGGCGGCCCCCCCTATCATGTGCCAGTAGCCATAGGCGGCCCCCCCTATCATGTACCAGTAGCCATAGGCGGCCCCCCCCTATCATGTGCCAGTAGCCATAGGGCCCCCCCTATCATGTGCCAGTAGCCATAGGGCCCCCCTATCATGTGCCACTAGCCATAGGCGGCCCCCCTATCATGTGCCACTAGCCATAGGGCCCCCCCTATCATGTGCCACTAGCCATAGGGCCCCTCTATCATGTGCCACTAGCCATAGGGCCCCCCTATCATGTGCCAGTAGCCATAGGGCCCCCCCTATCATGTGCCACTAGCCATAGGGCCCCCCCTATCATGTGCCACTAGCCATAGGGCCCCCCCTATCATGTGCCACTAGCCATAGGGCCCTCCCTATCATGTGCCACTAGCCATATGGCCCCCCCTATCATGTGCCACTAGCCATAGGGCCCCCCCTATCATGTGCCACTAGCCATAGCCCCCCCCTATCATTTGCCAGTAGCCATAGGCGCCCCCCCCCCCCCCAGTACCAGTATTGTACAGAAAAAATAAATAAAAAAAAATATGAAAAAAAACCCACTTATACTTACCTCCTTGGCAGCGATGCGATGCAGGCCTTTTCCGGCCTGTGTCCCGCGCTGTGTACGGCTCAGGGCTCAGGCGGCGCGATGACGTCATCGCATCGCCTGCGCCGGCCTCTGATGGGCTGCAGGCACTAGACCGGCAGCCTATCAGAGGAAGGGAAAGGGACACACCTCTCCCTCCCCTGCCGCACAGCCATCTGTATCGCTGTCCTGAGGACTGCGATACAGATGACTGGAGATGAGCGCTTCCACAATGGAAGCGCTCATCTCCTACTGACTGTCCTGCCTGCCTAAAGTTAGTTGCGGGCCGGCGCGAGGGGGCCCCTAAGGACTCGGGGGCCCGGGGGCAATTGCCCCCCTTGCCTCTATGGAAGCGCCGGCCCTGGGTATTGGAAAGTTACATGTACATAAGAGAAAATCAAAGACTATGATTAGACCTAGTGGCCAGTGTGAAGATCGCAGGATTATATACATTTTTTTTTAATCTTCACTGACCGTCCCAAAAAAAAGCCTTTAGCTTTGATTACGGCACACATTCGCTGTGGCATTGTTTTGATAAGCTTCTGCAATGTCACAAGATTTATTTCAATCCAGTGTTGCATTAATTTTGCATTGATGATGGTAGAGTCTGACTGAGGAAGAACAGCGTCTGTTCGAAACGCGTCGGAGAAAGAGATACTTGGCACCGGTGGTCATTGATGACCGCTGTTAGTGACGTCACTCACAAGCTCCAAGCGAGCGCTAACCACTCCTCTGTACATATCTCCATTTGCGGCAGCAGAGCGCCACCGGCCGGGGCACGAGGCAGCACGCCAAACCACACTACACCTGGACTTTTCCTGATCCCTAGCATGAAGAAAGACCAAGCATAGAAACAACAGTAAAGAAAAAAACTTTTCTACACCGAGTACGGGGACGCCGATAGGAGCACACAAATAGAAGTTTTCATTCCAGGTACACTGTTTAAAACCAACTAAGTACCTATATATTGATTTACTTTTGTGCACTAGCCATTATATGCCTGCAACACCTGTACACCATAATATAATATAATATGTCCTAAGCGCAGTATCATGATATTTTACATTGATTTCACCAAACGTTTAAGTGATCGCCGATCAAGATCATTCAGGATTTTTTTCCCGCCACATTTCTTCTTCGAATACGATGGGTCCCCACTATCCTTCCAGTTTTTAATAATGCGTTGGACAGTTCTTAACCCAATTATAGTAGTTTCTGCAATCTCCTTAAATGTTTTCTCTGCTTGATCCATGCCAATGATTTGACCCTTCTCAAACAGACTAACATCTTTTCCACGACCACGAGATGTGTCTTTCGATGTGGTTGTTTAAGAAATGAGAAGCAACTCATTGCACCAGTTGGGGTTAAATAACTTATTGCAGCTGAAAGATAATCGCCCATGCAGTAATTATCCAATAGGAGGCTCATAACTATTTTCTTAGTTAAATCCAGGTGGTGACTTTTTTTTTGGACAGGCAGTGTAGATAGTGACATGGAAAAAAAAAAAAACACCCCAAAAAATTTAAAATAAATATGTAACATAAAAATAGGTCATTTTCTGATGACACTTTCCCTTTAAGCACAATGGAAGGGCACACAGGTCTGTTAATATATACAGTAATTTGGTTCTGTCATTGTAATGTGGCCTAACATTTGTCAGAAGTACAACACATCTTCCGATTCTGTCTTAGCTCATATTCACAACTGTACTCCATTCACTTACCTATTCAAATACCTGTCACCTTCTACAAAGACTGACAAATGTTTGATCAAGATCACATTACTACCCGAGTGCTCTCCTGTATTGAATTCTGCTAGATGCTTTAATTATCACATGGATAAAATGACAGAAAGCATAAATCTATTGACTGGCCAGGTCCTTGAGCTGAAGCAGATTTGTGCCTTCAAATGACATTGTGTACTTAAAGTCTGAGAACAGCGTGCCAGTAAGAAAACCGATGCACTTGTTCCTGCAAACCATGCAGGCTTTGGGCATATTGTGTGTTCTATAACAGAAGGTCCAGATGTGTGAATACTTGGGGGTAAAGTATATGGTGTTACGTGCAGTGTCAGACTGGGATGCCTAGGGCCCACCAATAAAATAAATTCTGGGGGCCCACTGTACAGCGACATGCAAATATTACCTGCCCACACAGAGGCAGACAGCAACAAGACGCTACAAGATGATTGATTATGGGGGTCTCTGCAACAACTTCAAAAGGTGTGTCCCAGGGAAGAGCTGGCCTGCCTCTATTCTTAGAGGCCATCTTAGGCCTCTTTCACACGACCGTATGCCTTTTTCAGTGTTTTGCGGGCCGTTTTTTCCAGATCCGTTTTTCCATTTTTTGTTTCCGTTGTTTTTCCCGTTTCGGTTCCGTTTTTCCATTCCTTTTTTCCGTATGGCATATACAGTATACAGTAATTACATAGAAAAAATTGGGCTGGGCATAACATTTTCAATAGATGGTTCCGCAAAAAACGGAACGGATACGGAAGACATACAGATGCATTTCCGTATGTGTTCCGTTTTTTTTGTGGACCTATTGACTTAAATGGAGCCACGGAACATGATTTGCGGGCAATAATAGAACATGTCCTATCTTTCAACGGAACGGAAAAACGGAAATACGGAAACGGAATGCATACGGAGTACATTGTGTTTTTTTTGCTGAACCATTGAAATTAATGGTTCCGTATATGGAACGTATACAGAACGCAAAAAAATGGCCCGAAAAACGAAAAAAAAAAAAACGGTTGTGTGAAAGAGGCCTTAACCTTCCGATGCATCTATAATAATAAACTGGATAGTCTAACCAGTTTTTTATATTGATATAGGTTATTTGAGATGCTGTGCTGGTGGACAGTGGGCCCACCTTTCTCACTGGCCCACCAGGGGATTCCCCTGTACCCCTGTGGGCCAGTCCAAACATGGTTACGTGTAACCTACTGTAAGGCTACATGCACACAATGTTTTTTTAACGGCGGGTAGTCTATGGCGTTATTCATACGGCAGTTTCAGTGAATAACTATGGGTCCGTTTTTAACGTCTGTTTATCAAAAATCAACAGTGAAAAAAAGTCCGTTAAAAATGGACAGTTTATCTGTTTTTAATAGACTTTTTTTTCACTGTTGTGTTCATGCAGCCTTAGGGATACTCTAACAATATTCCTTCTTAATGTGCCAGTGATGCCCGACTAGCGATGTATTGTCCCCTAGGCTACACTTCATGTTCCTGATGTGCATCCCCAGTGGTGGATATACATATGGTGAAGCTACACTCCCCAGGATATTGATCAGGCGTCGGCTATATCTTTTCTATCTCTAAAAGTTGTGTCATGTACCCATGTTTATTTTGAGGTGGGGGCACTGCTTTTCCTTGCATAGAGGGAGTGCTCCATGGGAAAACAGATAAACAGTTTAGCTAACAAGGAAAGCTGTGTCTGCAGGGCTAGCTAGTGCAAGTAGCAACCCTATAGTCAATGTCCAAATCTTTAACAAGCCGTGCAACATGACTAAGGATATTAGCCATGCCAAGTCTTCTCTGAAATGAAAATGGGACCCTGCTTTGTTTTTTTTCCCCTCGTCAGGACATAGGAGGGTCCTTAGTTGGCTAGGTGCAAAGGATTTGTACAAGAATCCATGTATGGACTGTTTATATGTTTGCGGTCTGTGTTTTGTATACCAGGAAAAAGATCAGATCTCGTAAGACCTGTTTGGAAATGTGTTTTTAAATCCTAGCCAAAAATATATATCTGGAGAAATTATTGGCAAATACAGCTGTGTCATAAGATAGAACATTGTGTGTGCGAGCCTTGACCATGGCTGACTGTGATGTACTGCTCATTGATAGAATCTAAGGATGAGCGAATTGATTCTACAGGCAGGAGGGCCTTTAAGCCTTTTAAACATGCTTATGTATCAAAACTAGGAAAATCGCTAAGCCAGCCTCACATTTACAACTAGCTCTGTCAGGTCAAAAGCACTATATCAGAGCAAAGCAGATGGGAAAAGCTTTTTCTAGTTGCAAGTCCTTGGGGGGAACTTTTGGTTGGTTACTATTTCTATTATGGAGACCAGTTAATATACTTGATGACTGTTGTAGGCTAGACAACGCTACTTCTGATTTCTGGGGAAAATATATGCAAATTATCATGCCTAACATATGCCGACATCAGAGAGGCTTAGAAAAGCCAATATGAATATCTTTCCCAGAAATCCAGAGGGGCATTGTCTGGCCTATAATACTACGCACACGTACTCCGCATACTAAGGGCTTTCCATTATGAAAAAAGAGTACCCCTTAGATAACGCACTTATATTGTCAAGAAACATAGATTAGTATAGTGGGCTCTCGCTCTCTTTTCTGTGCTGAAATCGAATTTTTCGAAAACTCTGCAAACCTGAAACTAAACAAATTTTGAAAGGTTCGCTCATCTCTAATGGAGTCCAGGGCTGCACTTAAGGACCCACAATAATGTGTGTTAGATTGAGCAGCGCTGATTTATGCTATGAATTATGATAAATTGGTTTTGGAAGGAGGTTTTCTAACGGGTTTTTTCTGTAATAATCATACAGATATACATTTAATAGCATTTAAATTAGGTCTGTCATCAGTATATGCTGTCTAATTTAAGGGCATTGTCCAAAAGTTTAAATGTGGTGTCACACACAGATGTTTGTGGCAGTTTTTGGAGTAGTTTTTGTGCCAGAGCCAGAAGTGGGTTGGAAGAGAATGGCAACTATAAAGGAAAGACTTATGCTTCTCCTTCATGCTGAAGCCACTTCTGGCTGTGGCTCAACCACATCCAAAACTGCCACAAAGAGCTGTGCGAGACGCCACCCTAGAGTGAGTCGGTCACCAGGAAATTAACTAATAAAGCAGGCATCATGCCTTGCACTGCTAGCTCAGCTGAATGTAATGATAACTTTCACTTACTGATCAATTGCTTTATTCTAGAGAAAAGTATTTTTTATCCAAATGCCAATGAGTAGTTAAGTGGACCAAGGGTATTTTTGCCCCTTCCTCTGGCAGGCCCACCCTCTCCTTGATTGACAGAGCCTGGTTCCTGCATCACCTTCTGCCTGGCCCTGTCAAGCAAGAAGAATAGGGAGGGGCTAGCAGAGGACGCAGGAAGAGCATGGGTGCACAGAAAGGCTTGAGCCCACCCTCAGTGTACTTAACTGCTCATTTGCATAACAATTAAATGTCTTTTGTCCCCAGAATGAAGCAATGGATTGGCATGTGAAATGTATAATTACATTCAACTGAGCTCCATATGCCTCAGGTGCTGACTGTATAATAGTAATTTGGCTGCAGTGGTCACATGGACGTACGGCACGTTGTGGCACCAGGAAAATAAACAAAGGCTGCCAGGGACCGTCAGCGCTAAAACTTTTGGACAACCTCTTTGTGGGCTAATACCAAATGTCACAAAAAGTATTAGTACTGCTGTATGTGGGTGTACTTGCTGCATACGGCGTATGTGTGTATGTATTTAACATGTGTTAAAAATATAGCTGGAATTTTGTTTTCATCGTAATAAATATTCTCTCTTTTTAGTAGCTGAAGTTCAGGAAACACATGATTTCAATTTGTTAATGCTGGAAGATGACGATGGCAAGGATATGGATGTCACAGAAATCATCCTGTGGGTGTTCTCCTATTGTTCCCTGTCACCTCAGTCTTTTACTGCCCTATTGGAGAGTTATATGGATCAGGAGCAACTATGGGATTCCCTTATCAACCAAACAGGTACAATCAATTCTTAGATTTATTTTTTTCTGAAACTAGATTTATTTAAAAAATCTTCTGCAGGTACACCAACCATATTGGACTGCAAACCAGCATACAATAATACTTACCGGTGCTAAATAATAGTATGACCCTCTAGACATATATAGAAATACACTTTAGGATAATACTGGTGGTGTCTCATCACCCTCTTTCACACAGTGATGTTGCGTTTTTAACCGCTTAAAGAAAAACTGTCATACAAAATGCAGTGCAGTCTGCAGGAGGCAGGTTATAGAGCAGGAGAAGCTGAGCAGATTCATATGTAGTTTTACTGTAATATATTCAGTAAAACTTGGAATTGATACATTTAAATTTCTGCTATTTCTGATTTCATTATACATGTGGGGGGTGATTAGTGATTGATAGTATTCTCTGTGTAAGTGTGTATACATAGATATGTGTCAGTCACTGATAGCTGTACACAGGGGAGGTGTTATCAGTGATAGCATTCTTTGTACGAGTGTGTATACAGAGATAGCTGTCAGTCACTGATAACACCACCCCCATGTACAATAAAGTCAGAAATAGAAGAGGCATAAATGTATAAATTACACGTTTACCGAATCTTTTCCCACAAAACCATATATAAATCTGTTCAGCTCCTCCTGCTGTGTAATACTCTGCCTGCAGATTGCATTGCCTTTCGTGGAGATAGGTCCTTTTTAAGGACTGGGGCCAATGTTAATTATTATATATTTTTTTATTCCTGTTCTTTTTTTTCTATTCACATAGCTGTGTGAGGACTCTTTCTAATGACACCCTTTAATATTCCATACAATGGAAGAGATTTACTACCCTCACAATTTGTGACAAAGAATGGTGTGCATGCTTTGTACATTTTTCCGCCTGTTGTAGACAATTTTCTACCCTGCTTTTTTACAAATTTTTGTCCAGTTAGGGAGCATGGCTAAGCAAAAGGGGGGTGTATCTTAAATGTAGCGCCGTGATCCAAAAATTGCGAAAAAATAATGACGCATTTTTGGAGTAAACTAAGCCAAAAAATATGTGATGTAAAGTTAAACTAGGCAGTGTAACGATGCTCCCGATTTATCACCCAGCATTATCTTGCACGCTTTATAGGCCACTAAATCCAGAATCCACACACAAAAAAAGTACAACCATCAAAACGTAACATTATCTCATCTGTCTTTGTTATTTGCTCTTGTTTTTCCAAATATCACAATTGCAGACATGAAAAATAAAACCACACATGAGCCAGGAAGTTTAGGAGGAGCAGGCTGAGTTAATCTGGATAATTTTTGTCTACGTAGTGAGCGTGGCCATTTTGTTGGAAGGACTCTCCTAGTTACTATTAGTACAAAATAGATTTGATAACAGCACCAGCCATAGTATAAACTCTTGTGTAGATATATATATATATATATATATAGTACCAGCCATAGTACATAGAGCTGAATAGCTACTCTGCCCAGTTACACAGCGATAATTCCTCCGTTCTCGATTAAGTAGATTTGCCTTTCAGCAGCTTTGGAAAGCTGGGCAGCATGTGGAGGTATGCTGAAGACCAAACTACATATAGTGCCGTGAAAAAGTATTCATGCCCCTTGAACTTTTCCACATTTTTTCACATTATATCCACAAACTTATTTTGTATTTTATGTGATAGACCAACACAAAGCAGCAAGTATGTGTGAAGTGAAAAGAAAATGATACATGGTTTTCAAAATTTTTTATAAATAAAAATCTGAAAAGTGTGGCGTGCATTTGTATTCAGCCCCCTGTACTCTGATGTCCCTAAATAAAATCCAGTGTGACCATTTGCCTTCAGAAGTAAGTGTAACCTGTGTATACCTTATTCTCAGTATAATTGCAGGTGTTCTGTGAAGGCCTCAGAGTTTATCTAGAGAACATTAGCGATCAAACAGTATCATGAAAACCAAGGAACACACCAGACAGGTCAGGGATATAAAGTTGTGGAGAAGTGTAAAGCAGGGTTAGGTTATAAAAAAATATCTCAAGCTCTGAACATCTCACAGAGTACTGTTCAATCCATCATCTAAAATGGGTGAAGTATGGAGGAGTATGGCACAACTACAGACCTACCAAGACATGGCTGTCTACCTAAACTGACAGCCCAGGCAAGAAGCAGCTAAGAGGCCCATGGTCACTCTGGAGCTGCAGAGATCCACAGCTCAGGTGGAAGAATCTGTCCACAGGACAACTATTAGTTGTGTACTCCACAAATCTGCCCTTTATGGAAGAGTGGCAAGAAGAAAGCCATTTTTGAAAGCAAGCCATAAGAAGTCCCATTTGCAGTGTGTCACAAGCCACAGAAAATATGTGGAAGAAAGTGCTCCGGTCAGGTGAGACCAATGTGGAACTTTTTGACCAAAATGCAAAACATTATGTGTGGGGGAAAACTAACACTGCACATCACCCTGAACACACTATCCTCACCATGAAACATGGTGGTGGTGGCAGCATCATTCTGTGGGGATGCTTTTCTTCATCAGCCACAGAGAAGCGGGGAAGAGTTAAAGGAAAGATGGATGGAGCTAAATACAGGGCAATCCTGGAAGAAAACCTATTAGAAGCTGCAAAAGACTTATGACTGGGGCGGAGGTTCACCTTCCAGCAGGACAACGACCCTAAACATACAACCAGAGCTACAATGGAATGGTTTATATCAGGGGCGTAGCTATAGGGGGTGCAGTGGTAGCAGTTGCTACCGGGCCCAGGAGCCTGAGGGGGCCCAAAAACCCTTGTGCCACATAAGACACTGGCATTATAGAAAGTGCATGCTGGTCAATTTACACCTCTGGCCAGAGGGAAGGGGTTAGGTCAAGAATATGGCATGAGGGGGTGCCCCTTAAATGTTTGCCTCTGGCAGCAGGAAGGCTATGTGTTCCCCTGCCCCTTGCCAACAAGCACTAAGGGAATGGGGGCCCAAGATGAACTCTTGCACCAGGGCCCGTGAGCCTTTAGCTATGCCCCTGGTTTATATCAAAGCAAATTCATGTGTTAGAATGGCCCAGTCCAGACCTAAATCCTATTGTGAATCTGTGGCAAGACTTGAAAATTACTGTTCACAGATGTTTTTCATCTAATCTAACTTGGAGCTCTTTTGCAAGAAGAATGGGCAAAAATGTCAGCCTCTAGATGTGCAGAGCTGGTAGAGACATACCCCCCAAAAGACTTGCAGCTGTAATTGCAGTGAAAGGTGGTCCTACAAAGTATTGACATGCTTGCTACTTTGTGTTGGTTTATCACATAAAATCCCGATAAAATACATTTAAGTTTGTGGGTGTAACATAATTTTTTTTTTTAAAGGGGTATAATTACTTTTTTCAAGGCACTATATATAGTATATTCTCATGGTTGCCCTGATATTATATTTATGGACATAAGGGGTCATTTATTATTATATATACGCCAATTTTTGGCATATATCTGTCGCAGATTCGGTCACAAAGGGAATTTTTGACCGAACCTGCAACTTTTCCACGCTCACGCCTGGTCTTAAGAGGGCATCGAGTGGATGGGGAAAGGGGCAGCCTGGCCCGTCTCATTTATCATTTTCTACACAATTATCTAAATCTATAGATTTAGGCCGGCAGTGGATGTGCCTAAGTTATGTAGAGACCGTCGCCTCTATATAACTTAGGTGCATCATGCGCCAGCGCAACGTTTAAAACGCCGGTCTTAATAAATGACCCCAATACTGTATACAGAATGTACAAACCGGATTCCAAAAAAGTTGGGACACTATACAAATCGTGAATAAAAACTGAATGCAATGATGTGGAGGTGCCAACTTCTAATATTTTATTCAGAATATAACATAAATCACGGAACAAAAGTTTAAACTGAGAAAATGTACCATTTTAAGGGAAAAATATGATGAATCAGAATTTCATGGTGTCAACAAATCCCCAAAAAGTTGGGACAAGGCTATTTTCACCACTGTGTGGCATCTCCCCTTCTTCTTACAACACTCAACAGACGTCTGGGGACCGAGGAGACCAGTTTCTCAAGTTTAGAAATAGGAATGCTCTCCCATTCTTGTCTAATACAGTCCTCTAACTGTTCAATCGTCTTGGGCCTTCTTTGTTGCACCTTCCTCTTTATGATGCGCCAAATGTTCTCTATAGGTGAAAGATCTGGACTGCAGACTGGCCATTTCAGTACCCGGATCCTTCTCCTACGCAGCCATGATGTTGTGATTGATGCAGAATGTGGTCTGGCATTATCTTGTTGAAAAATGCAGAGTCTTCCCTGAAAGAGATGACATCTGGATGGGAGCATATGTTGTTCTAGAACCTGAATATATTTTTCTGCATTGATGGTGCCTTTCCAGACATGCAAGCTGCCCATGCCACACGCACTCATGCAACCCCAGACCATCAGAGATGCAGGCTTCTGAACTGAGCGTTGATAACAACTTGGGTTGTCCTTGTCCTCTTTGGTCCGGATGACATGGCGTCCCAGATTTCCAAAAAGAACTTCGAATCGTGACTCGTCTGACCACAGAACAGTCTTCCATTTTGCCACACTCCATTTTAAATGATCCCTGGCCCAGTGAAAACGCCTGAGCTTGTGGATCTTGCTTAGAAATGGCTTCTTCTTTGCACTGTAGAGTTTCATCTGGCAATGGCGGATGGCACGGTGGATTGTGTTCACTGACAATGGTTTCTGGAAGTATTCCTGAGCCCATTCTATGATTTCCTTTACAGTAGCATTCCTGTTTGTGGTGCAGTGTCGTTTAAGGGCCCGGAGATCACGGGCATCCAGTACGGTTTTACAGCCTTGACCCTTACGCACAGAGATTGTCCCAGATTCTCTGAATCTTCGGATGATGTTATGCACAGTTGATGATGATAGATGCAAAGTCTTTGCAATTTTTCGCTGGGTAACACCTTTCTGATATTGCTCCACTATCTTTCTGCGCAACATTGTGGGAATTGGTGATCCTCTACCCATCTTGGCTTCTGAGAGACACTGCCACTCTGAGAAGCTCTTTTTATACCCAATCGTGTTGCCAATTGACCTAATTAGTGTTAATTGGTCTTCCAGCTCTTCGTTATGCTCAAATTTACTTTTTCCAGCCTCTTATTGCTACTTGTCTTAACTTTTTGGGGATTTGTTGACACCGTGAAAATTGGAATCAACGTATTTTTCCTTTAAAATGATACATTTACTCGGATTAAACGTTTGATCTGTCATCTACGTTCTATTACAAATAAAATATTGACATTTGCCATCTCCACATCATTGCATTCAGTTTTTATTAACAATTTGTTTAGTGTCCCAACTTTTTTGGAATCCGGTTTGTATGTACCAATAATGGCCTCCATTGCATCTCTGCAGAGGTTGTTACCCAGCTTTCCCAGGTTGCCGAATTCCATATTTGCCTAGTTATGTAGTTATAAAAATTAAAAAAGTTATAGCTCAAGTGACTATGAAAGGGGAGAAGGCTAATATAAAGTCTTTTTCATGGCTAATTGTATTTAAGCAGTGATAATGCACCTGCATTTTATCAAGTGCAACTTTCATTCTCCAAGGACACATAAGTCATAGTTACCAGTGAGCGAATCTGTTAAAATGGCCAGCATTTCCATCTGCATACAATACACATGCCAGAAACAAGTCCGTCAGATGTAGATTTGAGATGCAACAGCTGTCGCAGAACTAGAAAATGCAAAACGGCACAACTCCAGTTTACTGTGAGTCAAAAGCGGGGCTCGATGAGATGGAAGAACATAAAACACAGTCTAATTTACAAGAGATGCAAACCCAGATGGCTTGCAGTGTGTTGACTTTAGCAAAATGCATGCTGTTACATGTCAGTCCTTCAGTTCAGCATTTTAATTGGCATTTACACAGTGTATGTTGTCAATCGTGCTGTGGCGCATAATCTATAGGTGTGTGCGTAGTAAACTAAGAAAACGGAAGCTTACAATTAGATTGCACTTTACAAGTTTGGGACCGACTGGCTATTTATGGAAGATAAGTCATTGAACAATTCCTCTGCGATTATAAAATAACTCCAAACTCGAATCTAACAGCAATAGTAGTAAAATACACTTAGAAAATTAAGGATACAGTGGTTTCATATATGGTTTCACACAAATGAAATTTTCTTTTTGTTAAATTTAATGTCTCATGTAAACTTGTCTTTAATTTAGTTTAACACCCAGCACCGTAATAGTACATAGTAAGTAGAGATGAGCGAATTTTTTATTTTGAAATTCGTTTACGCTTCGTTTACTGGTAAAAGGTGAATTTGCTTTATGGATTCCGTTACCACGGACCATAATGCAAATCTATGACGGAATGCATAACGGCATTCCGTTATTCATTCCGTCATAATAGAAGTCTATGGGCTGCAAAATGGATCCGTCCCGTTTCCGTTATGCAGGGGAGTCCTGATTTTGAAGTGTCGTGGGAGGTATGTGCCCAGATCTCATAGGCCAAAGAACAAAACTTTCAAGCAGGGATTTGTCCTGTTTCCATCATGACAGCTGGGTTTTGGCCAGACAGAAAACCAGTGTGTGCACCGTTTTTTGTTTGGCCAAAACCCAGTGCTCATGCTGGGTTCTGGCGGTGAACAGCAGTATCTGGCTAGGCTGGATCTAGTAAATTCCAGCAGGCAGTTCTTCTGCCGGCACAGCCTGCCATATACCTTTACCACATGTATGAAACTAGCCTTAGGTCTCTTTCAGATAAGCAATACAGAATTTGTCAGGGTCTGTTCAGTGAAAAACTGACGTTTCTTATGCAAGTTCAATGACGTTTGTCAGATTGCGTTTGGTGTTTACGTTTTTTTTTCTGTGTGGATTGCATCAGTTTTTTATGTGCGTGAAGAAAAACGCTCAACATCTCCTTACAACCATCAGTGAAAAATGCATTGCATCCCGATGCCTTCTCTTTTCACGCAGCCCCATTTATTTATATGGGGCAAGGGCTGCATGAAAAACGGACGATATAAAACATGTTGCAAATTTTTCCTGAACACAGAGATAATCAGCTAAAAATAACGTTTATATGCATTCAGTCTGGATGCTGTCCATTCGCAAGAAAACTTGGTTATGGGAAATTAGCCTAAGTATACCCCCATGTGTTGTATGACAATTTAACATTTTTCAATCAAGTGGAGGAAATTGTTAATAAAATAAAAGTGCAGTCTGCCTCACCCACTTTGCCCGACTTTTGTCTCGGAGGAAGTAGAACAGATGCTTTATAAATATGGTGCTCTTTCTAAAGCATATTGCTCAGTGTATTGAGAGCAGACAAGCTGCATAACTACACTGATAAATCTCCCCATTACAGCTGTAAATTCTCTGATTCCTCTCATATAGAGCATGATAAAACTGGCTGCCTGGAGCCACCACTGGAGGGAGCTCAGTGCACATGAATTTACACAGTTTACATTGAACTTCATGGAATCTGTAAAAATATATTTGCAATTGTGTCAGGTGCTACAAAATACTGTGGTTTTATGTTGACAACAGAAGAAGTTTGCCACCAGGAGCCCGTATCCACTAGCCCCGTAGTATTTGCTTTATCTGCTACTGTCCATGCTCCAGAAGTTGAAATATGTGGGACGGCGTAGGTCCCGCCTACGTTGCCTACCTCATCCTATATTTTGGAAGAGTCGGAAGCATAGTATAAAAAGGGGAAAAGTTGCAAATTTTTGCACTAAATGGGCGTTGTGCAATAATGTGTGACAATTCTATGCCAGATTCCACCCAAAATTTTCTTCGTAATTATGTTGCCCTTGAGAATAACGTTACCATGCAATTTATTTACTACGGTGAAATAAAACCCAAAAAACAATGGTGGAATTGCTGTGTTTTTATGCTCTTCCCCCTAAACAAATAAGATACAACACATTGTGCACCAAAGTGCGCAACAGTTCTGCAAACAATACTGCAACCCAAACGGTTTGTGATTTTGCCAGAGCCTGCATGCCTTCAAGTAAATTCTCAATGCTCAAAGTCAAGTAGATCATGATTATGAAATGCTGATGTGAAGTTGAACAAAAACTAAAAAAAGCTAGTTTATGTTACATTCCTATAATGTTCCAATGATGATAGCGCTCAGTCTTCCAATATATGATATCCCCATGAGACCTACACAACTTTTTCTGTTACTCACTTCCAAACACCCTTACACCTGTGCACTTGAATCGGCCAAGTTTTGTGACTCTTAATGGCTTCTAAAAGAAAAATTACATTTATTACATGAATGAACTTTCATCCTTGAGAAACAGAAATCATTATTTGTTACAAGAGTTATGGAAACCAGGGATCCATTTCTAAATCACGGCTGACTGAAAATTGGTAAAATGTATAATTCTATTTTACAGTTCAAATGTCCTCCAATTTTTCCCATGTATTTTCATATAATTAATGCATAAATAGTGTCTGTAAGATTCTTTGGATTAATGTCACTTTAATCTTCTTGCTAGTGCATATCAGCAGAAATACTGTGCTCAGATATTTGAGAAGAACCTTAATAAGAGCGGTGAGAGGCTTGGTGAACCAGGTTACCTCATTCATCAGTTCCAGTGAGCCCACCAATCATTCTTTCTCCAGTTCACATCCTCAGAGTTTTCTTGATGTTTTGCTTAAAGCTGTACCAGAAAAATGGAACTTTACCAACCCAAGGGAGCCCAAAAAATACCAGAAAAGTAAGTGTTTGCTTAATTTCAATTACTTTATAGTAGTTACACTAATATTTGCTCTTGCTGCTACTAAACATTTTGAATTATGATTTTGAGTTTTCAGTCTTAATTTTAAAAGGGTTTCCCGGTAATAATTACTTTCTATCTAACGCCCACAGCCTGCCTGCTGAAAGAGAAAATTCATAATTGCCTGCTCCCCACTGCTCTGGTCTTCCACGCTGCCTCCACTATGTCCGTCTTCTGGTTCCCATCCAGCACTTTATGGGCATAGTCACATGCTCGGCTACAGCCAATGCCTGGCTTCAGTAGTGATGTGCTACTTGTCGCTCATAGAGACGTATTAAAAGTTTTGACAACTGGCAGTCTGAGTGCTGAGACCCCCATCAGTCTCTAGAAAGAGGGATAAGAAGTACGCATATCTCGCATTCTCTCTACTATAGAGGATGGAATCAAGAGCAGCCAGTAGATTTATGTTGAGCTGGTTTTGTGCAGTGAATAGAGAGAACGCAATATGCGCACACTTCACTCCCATCGCTTTAGAGATTAGTGGGTGTTCAGCACTTAGAGCCCCACCGATCAAAACTTTTGATATCTCCATCACAGATGAGTGAATTTCTTAAAATTAATTTCGGGTCCGATTTGCCAAAGTTTCCATTCAGGTCTGAAGGATATCTAGGATAACAGCTAAGCCATCTACAAGTAGCTTTTTTCAGGCAAATTATCCTTTATCAGAGCAGACGATGTTACCTTTTATTACCTGAGAGGTCTTGGGAAAGGGGGGGGGGGTTCTGGGTGGGTACTATTTCTGTTATGGAGAGAGCCTAGTATACATGAAGTATTTTGTAGCCTAGGCAATGCTTCTCTTGGTTTCTAGGAAAATGTATGCAGATTAGCACTTCTAACATTTGGGTGCATGAAAAAGGCCCAGCTTTCTTTCCCTTTTTGTCCAGCAAGGAAATGTGAGTATATTTCCCAGAAACCCAAAGATATACAAATTCCCTTACCAGCAGAAGTAAGATATGCTAATTTGTCTATATTTTCCTCAGAAACCAAAACCTGCCCACAATACTCCTCCCGCATACTAGGCACTCTCCACAATGATGACATATCAAACATTTTTTTTAAGTATTAGTGACGCTTTAAGCAGAATTGTCCCATACATATGCAGTATAGGTTTACTCTTTGCATCTGATACCCAAGCAGTACTCAAGCTTATTGGAAGGAGGGCAGATCAACTTAGCCAAAACAGCCCATAAAGCTTGGAATGTTGCTGGACTATATTATCAGCCACTGAGTACAAATTATTAGGTATTTTTACCCCATTACTTTACTGGCTCGGTGTGTTATATACTTGATCATAGATAATATTTTTTTAATTGGGGGGTTATGGAAGCAGCATAGCTTGTTCTGCTCTGCTGTTTACGTAGCTCCCATTTCCGACAATGGGAGTTACAGAAACAGTGGAGCACCAACCCCCTTGGCTGTTTTTGTAAGCCTGGCCACCTAGGGCTTGTGCTTAGTGCCGTTTCACTGTGCGAAATGGTGAGATGGGACAACCACTTTATTCCACTGGAATAGTTGTGGAAGGACCAGAAGCGGACAGTTCATGGGAGGAAACCACCAACATACTGTGGTTGAAGCTGTTTTATATGTAGGAAGGAACTAAAATTCGTCCAAGCGGATATGCAGGACTATTAAACAATTATAAAAAAAAGTTTAATAGCAGTTTATTCCTGCAAAAGGAGGTCACGCCAGTTACTGAAAGCAAAGGTTCACATACTTTTGGCACTCGGAGACATGCGATATTGAATCATTTTCATCAATAAACAACTAGTCTAATATATTTGATTCTTTTTGTTTGATTTGGTTATCTTTATCTACTTTTGGGACTTGTGTAAAACTCTGATGTACTTTTAGGTCAAATCTATGCAGAAATATAGGAAATTCTGAAAGGTTCACAAACTTTGAAGCACCACTGTATGTCCTTGAGTTACTAGAACATGGCAGCAACATATTAATTTTTTTTTCTTTTTCCTGGTAAAGATGTTACAAGATTGACAGCTGAAGCATTCTCCATTGTGATCAGCAAGCTACCTTCAGTAATTGCATGCCTGCCTCCCCCAGTGAAGTACTTCTACTCATTCTCAGAGAGAAAAATATCAGAGCAGTACTCTGTATGTAAGGATACAGGTATGGTTGTTTGGAACTTAATTGGTATTATATGTCATATATTAGAAGATGGAAATGCCATAGAACAAGCGACAGATACCACATTGTCTCGTTGGAGCAATGAGAGGCTCTCTAAAGTGTGTCGATGCTTAGAAAAGACCATTGGATTAAAGACCGGAGACCCCAAGGATGATCTACAGAGTGTATTTGAAGACATTGAAAGACTCCGACCAAAGTGGATTGAGGACCAGCTTCGAAAAGCCAAAGTTCTAGGTTCAATCAGGTAAGAGACTGTTATTGATTTTTTATATATATATATATATATATATATATATATATATATATGTATATATATGTACTCATCTCTATCTGTATACATCTTCACTGAAGGACATTGTGAGAGTCCTCTCAGCATCAGTGCCTCTATTATATCATGTAAAATGGTTTGCAAGCTACTAGAACATAGTATTGCATTTTTCAATCTTTTATCCATGTAATCTGCCTTTAGTGTGGCATTTTGATTATTTCTTAAATGCTAACATTTTGGAACTTGGACTGGAAACTTATTGTTATAAATATTTTTACTGGATTTGATGTTTCTTGGCCATCTAAAAATGTAGGTTTGTATTGCAGTCCTGTGAAGACCCTACTAAATGCCCTGCCAACCGGTTGGTAGCAGCCAGGCATAGTGTATATTGACGCATGTATGGTGTGAGGATTAAAAATCAGAATAGGAAAAGGGTTTGTCTAGTGCGTACAGATGCGAACTAAGGCAAAGATGGTTCTGCAATATCTATTCTTCATTTTCACACGTGCAAAGTCTTCTGTTGGATTGGGGTTAGATTGTTGACAAATTTCAATTTTACCCTTATCGCTCAAAAATCACTCTGTAGAGAATTATGCATGGGATTTTGATAAATCTTACAATTTTTGCAGGATTTATGCTTGGATAAATTTCCATGTCGTTTTGAGCACTGCCCATCAAGTTACAACATTTCCCTAAAATCTCATCATTTAGACATTCGTAATTTGATATGCTTCTGAGAGAAACGCAGGTCGATTTCTGTCCCATTAGTTTCATACATTTCAGTAGTGGGAGTATGCATTGACTGAATAATTTGCAGTCCATTTCATGAGTAGCAAACAGCATCACTTGGGAAGTTGAGAATTCCATCTGACCCCCCCCAATTAAAAAATAGCTCAGAAAAGTACAACGCGGTGAGATTTATCAAGACCACTATTTAACACGCCGGTTTTAATCTCTACCCTGGTTGCATTAGATGTGTCACAATTTTTAAGAGGCACACAGTGTCTAAAAGCCCCAAAAAGTTGAAAAATATTGCACCACTACAGTGTGCCTTAAACTGTGCAATTTTTTTGGTGCCAGTTTTCTGGTGGAAAGAGGATGATAAATTTCTCCCAAGATGTCTTCATGAATATCTAAGGAGGTGGAGGCTTACCTGACACTAGACTGTTGATGCACTTTGTTTGTAGCCTGGTAAGTCCAGGTAGCAGTTCCAATGTCAGGACAGACGACAAGGAGCTGAATTGGTATACAAGCGAGGTACGATACATGGGTAATCAGACAAGAGATCATACCCTCGCTGGTTACTAGAGACTAGAAAACTTCAATGCTCAGGCAAGAGGGTGGATGCACAGCCCTGCTAAATAGGGAGGCTGATCAGCACCTTAGTCAGCAGGGAAGGATTAAGTGTTGCCGTTAGTAGTGCTGAAAGGAAGTTCACTGAAGTTCAGAGCATTAGTCCCAATACACTAAGGGAGAGTGGAGTGACCCCCATGCTTGCAAGGGACAGCGTCGGACATGGGCCACCAGCCTAACAGGTAGTTTAGTCAGTTTTTCAGTTCCATGTGGCGAATTTGAAAAAGTTTTGAAATTAAAAAGTATTTTTTTTATTGAGCATTTACAATGTAAATACACTGTTGTACATATCGTAAATAAAGATGATATATAGACACAACTTTTGTAATGCTAACATCAGTCAGACTACTAAACAATTAGCAACACTCTAATTTTCACCCTTCCCCCCTCCCTTCCCTCCTGCCCCACTGTAGTATAGAAATACAGAAATACAATATTAAACATTGTTATTCAAACGTCGAAACGACAGCCACGGTTCCCATAGCGTTTCAAATTTTGATGGGTATCCCCGCTTCTGGAATACCACCCGTTCGTAAACTAACATTGTGTCTACTGTACCCAAGAATTCACCTAAGGTGGGCGGAGCTGTCTGTATCCAATGCAAGGCAATCAACTTCCTAGCTACATATAGCACTCTGCCTATCGCTATTTTATATACCTGACTAGTGGCAAGTTCAGAAACATAACCCAGCACGCACACTCTAGGATCAAGCGGTACACGTACCACATATACATCATGTATAGTCTGAATTACCATTTTCCAATATCTCCCTAGCCTCTCGCACTTCCACAGCATATGTATCAAGTCTGCAGATTCCACAGAGCATCTTGGACAGTCAGCCGTAGGTCTATAACCTATGCGGAACAAAAAAACTGGTGTCTTGTAGACCCTGTGGACTATAAATAGCTGTGAGAGTTTACGTCCTTCGCTCAAGGAGGAAAGAGGTATTGCCTCTAGTATGTCAGACCATTGATCATCCGTTAATTCGCCTACATCCTTTTCCCACTTGCCCCTAGCCACCAACGGGTGTAATAGCAAAAACCTATCTAATAACAGCTTATATACACTGGAAATCATCCCTCTTTTCACCCCTTTGGACAGAATCTGATGTAATGCGATATCCCTCCCAGCCATCACAGTTGGACCCCTAAATGTGGAATTGTATGCGTGTCTCACTTGAAGGTACTTATAGAAATGATTCCTAGGTAGCTCATATATTTCTTGCAGCTTGGAGAAGGACATGAAACTTTTATCTTCCAGAAGGTGGCCTAACCTCAGGATTCCCTTCCTATTCCATACTCCGAAATCAGTCAAAGAAAGGAACTCTGGCAGCGCAGGATTGCCCCACAGTGGAGTATATTCCGTACTGCCAACAATTCCCCTTAGCTGCTTAACCCTGTTCCATGTACACTGCATCAAATACCCCAGATCTCCCATCGGACCACTTTTCCCGGTACCTCTAGTCTCCAGGATTAACATTAGATCACTAGATGACAAGTGATGGGTAAACAACTGACATGTCACCTCACTCGGCTCCGGATCCGTCCACCCTTTAAAGTGCTGGCATTGTGCAGCTAGGAAATAAACCCATGGATTCGGTATTGCAAGGCCCCCTTCTGTTTTGGGATTTTGCAGTGTTTCAAGTTTAATTCTCGGTTGCCCCTTGCGCCAGATGGGCTCCCTAAAAATAGCATTAATCTGATCAAATTTAGACTTTGACAGCCAGACTGGGGAATTATGCAAAATATAAAGTAACTGGGGCATCAACACCATTTTAATAAGGTTTGCTCTTCCCGCCACTGAAAGGAATAGTTTACACCACGCCCTAATTTTACTCCTAAACTTAGTAACCAACGGGTCAAAGTTAAGGCGTTCAAAGTCCCGAAGTCTGGGGGATACATGTATACCTAAGTACTTAAAGGATACTACGCACAGAATATTCCTTTCTCGCACAATCTGCGACTGCGCTTGCCCGTCAAGCAGCATGATTGCCGACTTTCCCCAATTTATAGTCAGACCAGACAGGGCACCAAAGCGATCTAAAATTGTCATAGCCGCTGCCAGGGATGGACCAGTGTCCCCCAAAAAGAGCAAAGTGTCGTCTGCATACATCGCCACTTTATTGTTAACTGTCCCATATTGGAACCCCTGTATGTCCAAAGACCTGCGAATTGCTGCAGCTAGAGGCTCAATCGCAACTGCAAATAGCAGAGGCGACAACGGGCATCCCTGCCTAGTGCCCCAGCCCGGACAGAATTTGGGGGACATCCCACCATTCGCCCCCTAATATATGCTTTTGGACTAGAATACAACACCCGGACCCAGGATATGTATTCATCTCCAAATCCCATACCCACCAAAACTCTCCACAGGAATCGCCATTCAATGCTGTCGAAAGCCTTGGCCGCGTCTAAAGAAAGGATTGCTCTATCTCCAACATTTTCAGCTGGGAGTTGAATACTGGCAAACACTCTTCTTATATTGATTGACGTAGACTTCTGAGGCATGAAGCCAGTCTGGTCAGAGTGTATGATAGACAAAATTACTTTAGATAGACGCGTAGCCAATACTTTCGCAAGCACCTTAACATCAGTGGAGAGTAACGAAATCAGTCTATATGAGTCAGGGAGAGAGTGATCCTTGTCCGGCTTAGGAATGACGACTATAAGCGCCTCCTGCATAGACGGAGGCAATTCCCCCCTTTCCTTAGAATAATTAAGTACCTTCAAAAGTTCCGGGAGCAGTACTTCAGCAAAGGTTTTATATACCTCCGCCGGAAGCCCATCTAATCCCGGCGCTTTGTCATTAGCCATAGCACCCAATGCCGCCCTCATTTCTTCCAGCTCAATGGGCTCCTCTAACCGCATGCTATCTTCCCTCGACAACTTAGGAAGCTCCAACGTATTCAAAAAGGTGTCAATCTCCTCATCTGAACACGACACCTTAGGAATAAAAATTATTTAGTATATTTAAGATGTTTTCAGTATCACGCCTCAAGATGCCATTGGAATCTATCAGGCCAGTAATACATTGCGAACCTTGCTGAGCTCTCGCTATAATCGAGAGCATATGGCCGACACTTTCCCCCTCTGCAAAGAATTGTTGTTTGTAGAAGAGCCGTTTCCTCTCCGCTACCTCTATGAGGTGACATCGCAACTCCTCTTGCCTAGCCTTTAAAGCATTACTTGTTATGGTAGATGGGGTCAGCACAAAGGCTTCCTCCGCAAGCTTCATGTTGACATGTTTTTGTAAGTCGAGTTCTCTAGATTTAGATTTAATCCAACTGACTGATTTAATTAGGGAGCCCCTGAGAAAGGCCTTCATCGCCTCCCAAACAACTATCGGAGATGCAGTTCCTTCATTTAGGCGGAAGTATTCCCTAAGGGATTGAAGGGTATCAGACGTATCACCCATCAGTGTTAACCAGAAAGCGTTCAAACGCCAGTATTTTGCCCCCGGTCTGGCTGTCTCAGAAATATCAAGAGCGACACTAAATATGGAGTGGTCCGATAGGGTCCTGGTAAGATACTCTGAGTTCCGTATAAGTGGAAACATGGGAGCATTCACCAAACCCATATCTATACGCGATAGGGAGCCATAGGTCGAGGAGCAACACGAGTACTTCCTTTCCAAGGGGTGGGTCTCCCTCCATATGTCCGTCAGACCTACTTCCCTCAGTAGTCTCGCGAACTGAGTTTCACCAGTACTACCACCACCAGGAGTGACCTGGCATCTATCTAGCGAACTATTGAGCACATTATTAAAGTCTCCCACTATTAGCATTGGAAGCTCAGAAAATTCTGCCATAAATCCCAGGAGCTTTCTCACAGGTACCGAGGAAAATGGTGGGGGTATATAGATTGTCGCCAACACCATTCTCATCCCTTGGACCACACAATGTACCCCTATAAACCTTCCCTCCTCATCCACACATTCCCTGAGGCATTAAAATTTGATATTTTTGTGGACCAGGATACTGACCCCCCTGGAATGCGAGGAGAAGACTGAATGCACCGAATATCCCAACCACGGCTTTTGCATTACATGTATAGATTGTTTGGTCATATGCGTTTCTTGCAAGCATATTATTGCTGGCTGATATCTAGATAAGTAACAAAATAAACCGTGTCTTTTCGTGGCATCCGCCATTCCCCTCACATTCCAGCTAAGTATTCTTGTAACAGATCCCATAAGAGCGTAGATAAAAATAAAAGTAGGTTAGGGCCTCATACATCTCCGAGTCCCACAAGCTGCAAGAAAAAGCAATGTTAGTCAACAGAGTATAGTCCCCCATCTCTTTCTCATTTCCCCCATCTAGGTGGATATGGACTGTACGTTTCAACATCTTAGAACTACTATCATTGACACAGTTGGCAGTAGTAACCCTTAATAAACCCTTCCCTCCCCCCACCCACCCATCCCTATCCTCACAAAAAACATAAGTAGCATAACCGGATTTACTAAAGAACCTGGGGCCAATAGTGTGAACCTGGCCCAACAGCGCCTGGAGCAGCACAGCATCCAACACAATACCACTCGCAGGCACGATGAGATAATGGGGAGCATCCAAGGGCGTACGCTCTACCCAAGAAGCGTCTCCAGCAACTGGCTAGAGACAGAAGAGAAATGTCAACAGCGGTGAGTAGATAATCCAGGAGACACCAAAAATCCATCCAAAATCGAACATATCCAAGGCACAACTGGAACAATAGTTTCAGGTGTCAGTCGATGGGATCCTAAGGCAACGCTCATTCTGATCTAACCACTTGACCGCGGCATCCGAGTCTTCAAAGAACACAGCGGATTCAAACGCCACCACTCTGAGCTTGGCCCGGGAACATCATGGAATACTGGACTTGCAAGTCTCTCAGCCTCCTTTTAATATCCATAAAACGAGCCCTTTTCTTTTGTACATCCGACGAATAGTCCGGGAACAGTGATATCTGTACCCCATTGATTTTCAAATCAGGGTGGGACCTCGCGGCTCTCAGTACAGTGTCCCTGTCGCAATAGTGCAGGATTTTAGCGAGTATTGGGCGTGGTGGACGCCCTGGTGGCAGGGGTCTGGTGGGGACCCGATGTACCCGTTCAACCGCATATAGTGCAGAAAGTCCTCTATCTCGGAATTTATCTGCAATCCACTTTTCAATGAATTCAGTAGGATCTGGGCCTTCTGATTTCTCTGGTACTCCCACCAGCCGAATATTATTGCGGCGAGAGCGTTTTTCAAGATCATCGGTTTTTGCATAAATCGCCGCTATGTCTTTTGACGCAGTACGGCTCTCTTTCTGCAGAGTAGAAGCCCCATCCTCCAGGTCTGAGACCCTCCTCTCTACCTCTGAGGTGCGTTCAGCCACTTTATGTAGGTCATGACGAATAATGGAGATATCAGCCTTTAGGCTTCCAATATTTATATTCATAGACTTGAGGGTGACGTTGCAGTTAGCAATAGCTCCCATCACATCTTTTAAAGTTGGCTCAGGAGTAGTGACATCTGGCAGGCCTTCTTCAATGCTGTATGGGCTACTGCCCGCCCCCTCATCTTGCTGGCTGAGGAGCTGCTGATCATCAGCACAGGGGCCTTCCCGCTCCCCTATGCCCTCATCTGATGGTGTCAGGGTGCCATCACTTGCACCCCATTCATGCCTGGGGGACTTCTGTGCTTTATGAGCAAAGCGCTCTAGCCGCGCTGCAGCTCCCTGACTCGCCGCGGGCCGCAAGTCAGGCCAGTCCTCCTCACCGGCGCCATCTTGGAAGCGGCCTTCCTTCTCCTGTCGGCTCGGTGTTTTGCCCCTTTTCGCCGGCATGATCGCTTGGCACGGAGTCGGATCACAAGCGGAGTGTGTCCCCTGCTTTTCAAAGCAAATTCAACGAAAATCGCCACCGCTGAAGGTAAGATATTCAGGATTTTAGCCGGAGCTGATGCGACGTGCGCCTTACTCCATGCACTGCTAGACTCCGCCCGATTAAAAAGTTATTTAAATCAGTTGTTCATTAAATCTGATAATATGTAGGAAATGCACTCCTCCTGGATGGTCAGTCATAAAAATCCTCATCTTTGTCAAACTTTTTTGTGTTGTAATGTTTTTTTTTTTTTTTTTAGCCCTTTGCCTTAATTGTGGTAGAGCACATTGCAGATGTAAGTAGTTTCTTTTTTATCCCACATGTGCTGGAACAGCAGACGATAAGCGCATTAATTATTATACACAGTAATATGTTATATAACACAGTGTAACGTGATAAAATGTTTTTCCGATAGAAAGGAATACAGACAGACATAATAAAGTGATGACCTCTGCCGCACAGTGAATTTTAAGTAGTTTAGATGTGACTTTGACTTGTACTGAAAAAAACATATAAAGTGGCAGCTGTATGTACCGCCTGTCGTGTACACTGCCTGAAAACATTACTATTTATTAAAATAACCTTCACTACAAAGTAACACCCAGGCTGTAAACAGTCATCTTGTATTTTAGAGAACATGCTGCCCAAAAAAAGTGAGGAAACGTCCGTCTTTGCAAAGTAATTTGTGGCGTTGAAGATTATTGTTTTTCATCATGGTGACCCTGACTTGGCTGGCTGGGTGCATATACAGATTAAGATGAATGCAGTTATTCCTTGGCTGAGGTCTGCCTCTTTCAGGGCACATTCTCCCTAATGACATGATTGATAGGCTATACCAAATACAGAGAGGAACTCATTAATCATAGCACTGACTGAATCCAATCATCTGCTTCACCTGCAAAGTGATGGACAGGAAAGGATACAATTCGGGTGATACACTCCTTTGTCAGAGGGCCCTCAACTTTTTCAATGTCATCTTCACGTACAAAATCCTCGGATAAAATAAGGTGGTTTGTACCTGCCATGAAATACGTGGCATTGCATTGTCCTCCTATTGCCAAAGAAGGCCTTGTGGATTTGCAGAAGCCTCTTAATTATAGACCGCAGCATATAGTTTAGGCCAGAGTGGTGGCTTTTTAGTATCCAAAAGGTACAATTAGACTTCACAATATTCTCTGCCATTAGCTCAGATGCTACCAAATATTTACAATGCAACCTTACTATTACTAAGTTATGGAAAACGTTTTATATTAAGGTCATTGGAGCAGATTTGAAATAATCTACACACTAGAAATATCAGTCAGGGCATATCTAACGCATGGTACACGTGGCTTGATGATCGCAACTGAGGACTTTAGCTTGGACCAGTGTGTATTAGTAGATACTTTTACATAGGATAATATACTGCCCCATAACAATGGAAGTTATCTGTATAAGCACATGTTGTATATTTTCTCTGTGTAACTATATTTTGAAGGTGTTTTTTGGGTGTTTGATATTGAGTCATAAGGGGGCTCCATGAGGAGTTATTGGAGAGGGGACCTTTGCTGTCTGTTTCTGCCCCTAGTCCAGAAATCAGAACAGATAGCTTTTTTTTCTAACATGATTTGTAATGTTCAGCGATCATTTCAGGGAAAATTCGATTCGCCGAGGAGCCGAATTTTCTCTTGTTTCATGGTAACAAATGGATTTTCCTTGAAATGGGTTAAAAAATTAAAAAATCATACTTACTTCATCTGTTTGAGTGCGAAGAGTCAGCCAATGCCATCTTGATTGACGATCCCGCGTGAAATCCCATGCTTGGTGACGTATGGCGCCACCACACCAGCTGGTGTGGTGATGTCATCATGGGCTGATTACACGCTAGATCTTAAATAAAAATGGAGGCAGCCTGCTCTTCGCAATCAAATGGATGATGTAAGAATAATTTTATAATTTTTATTTTATTTTGCACTTTAATGTTAAACTCAGATGCTGCGATCAGCAATGAACGCGGCATCTGAGGGGTGCAATGATAGGGAGTGCCGCAATCGCCATTCCCTGTTATTGCATCCACCACTTACAACTAAATGCGCTTCATGACCAAGTAATTCGTCATAACGCGAATATTTTAGTAAAATTCGGCAAAACAGCCGAATTGAATTTTGAAAAACTTCACTCATCGCTAATGATTTGCATTGGAGATCTGTCTATAGGTGCAGATTTGGGGGGTGACTTATTACAGATACTTTGGCTACAGTGTGACATGGGATTGTTACTACCTACGGTATGCTCTAATGGAAGAGATTCTGTGAATACGATATGTCGGGTATTCAAATTTGGGCCTCATGCACATGACTGTGTCCGTATTGTGGTCTTCAAACCATGGATCTGCAAATACGGATGCCTTCTGTGTGCAGTCCGCATTTTTTGCAGTCTCGTTAATAGAAATTACTATTCGTGTCCATAATACGGACAAGAATAGGACAAGTTCTATAATTTGTGGAATGGACACATGGATGCGGACAGCACATGGATGATATCTGTCATGTCTGTTTTTTTTTGTGTGGACCGTTAAAAATTTATGGGTCCACATGCAATCTGCAAAAAAATTCTGATTGGACAAGGGTACAAAATATGGTTTTGTGCATGAGTTTTTTTTTTTGTTCATGGTAATGCAAACGGATCCGTTCTGAACGGATACAAGCGTTTGCATTATAGGTGCGGATCCATCTGTGCAGATACCAGACGGATCCGCACCTAAACGCAGGTGTGAAAGTAGCCTTAGTTTAATATTTTGTTTGCAGAATTTAAATCCAGAAGAGAAAATGTTCTTTTATTCTGCTGTATAAAAAATAGCATAAAAATGAAGAATTAAGCCGCATGCGTTACTGAGATTAGTCATAAAGCGAACAGATAAAAATAACTTTCTTGCAAATGAAACACCAATTTCTGTTGCAAAAGAGAGAACTGGTTTTCATTTCACAGCCTTAGAACATAAAATCAACCCAAAACGCACACATGAAGCGTATTGTACAAATTAAAGACCTTTATTTTCTGTTAATAAAAGCATTAGGAGCACTGAGCTTGCACTTTTTACATGGGACTGCTTCTTACAGCCCTTACGTCTTCAACAAAGCCTTTATATAACATGCATTCTGGACATCTGGAGTGTTCCGTTATCTCTGGGAACTAGAATATTAATTTGTCTTTGAAATAAGATGTCAAGTGTCCTCCTCCATATCTGGACTTTTATAATATGCTAATTAGCCTCTAGGAGCAGGGGGGGGGGGCATTGATCCTGCTCCTAGAGGCTCCGTTCTCCCACCTCTGGCCGTGCCCTGCTACACTTGATTGACAGGGCCAGGCACCGTTGGTCTCCGCTTGCCGGCCCTGTCTCCTGGGGAAATCTCGCGCCTGCGCCGTCTTCTTCAGTATTCGGTGCAGGCGCAGTAAGTGAAGGACGCTCGCCGGCTTCACTCACTGCGCCTGCGCTGAATACTGAACTGGACTGCGCAGGCGCGAGATTTCCACTGGAGACAGGGCCGGCAAGCGGAGACCAACGGTGCCTGGCCCTGTCAATCAAGTGTAGCAGGGCCTGGCCAGAGGTGGGAGATCGGAGCCTCTAGGAGCAGGAACAACACCCCCTCTGCTCCTAGAGGCTAATTAGCATATTATAAAAGTTATTTTTTTCTCAATAACGGCGGCAGGCAGCGAGATGGCACTAACATAGTTATGTTCAGCTGACATTAGCACATCACTAATGTCAGCCAGCTTAATACCCATTTTCCTGCTGACAGAAACCCTTTAACTTTTATTCTGCCAGGTTCTGCTCCTGCAGGTGCCGAGGAGGCGGGGCTTCACTTTGAAGTGCTTTCTGTATGGAGCTGTTTCAGAGCCCCTCCTCTGTGCTCTGAGTGACAGCAGTCGCATCCAATCAGGGCACCACAACAGCTGTCACTCAAAGTGTATCAAAGTGTCCGATCTCCAGCCTTGTCCCATGAAAAGATAGAATAAAATATTTACTAAAATGTGAGGGGTGCAGTCCCTTTTGTCAGATACTGTACATTGAAGAATACCTATAACGCATGATTTCCCTGCCTGCATCATGCACAACATTCTGGGTGCCGTCTGCCGGCAGCGCGCTCCAATATGACACATGATTACATTTCACAGGCACTTGTATCTGGCATTTTCTCTTTTTTCCAGTGACTTTGCGATGCAAGAAGACAGTTCAGTATTAAAAGACCAAGGCAGCAGGCTCGATCTGACTGAGCAGAAAATAAACATGATGGTCCTGGATATCTGCCACAAACCAGGTGGCAGCGAGTACCTGAGGCAAATTCATCACATCATCCAGCTCAATGAGGTAGGGAAACTGCCTTTTTGCCGAGCAATTAGGTGTGTAGTGGGTTGAGGCAGACTGTGCTGGCAGCTGAGCATCCGTCAAAGACGTGGTCATACTTTTTAAAGTCAGTAGTGGATTAGGCATTACATTACAATCGAATCTCTTTAATATTCCTGCCTTTTTAGTCACATTTTACAATATTATTCTTGTTGTGGGAAATTACAGAAGACACATTGAACATATTACACAATTGATATTGATCCTCATCTACAATACAATAGTCAGAATTGCACCTAAAGGGGTTGTGCAGCCAGTACATATTGATGACCTATCCTGATCAGTGGGGGTTCGACTTCTGGCACCCCTGATGACCAGATGTTTGAAGAGTGACACGTTTCGGCTACTATGAGCCTTTGTCAAAGGCTCATAGCCGAAACGCGTCACTTACCACATGTATGTGACCATTAAAATCACTTGAAAATTATAACCAAAGCGAGTGCCGGCCCTTTCTATACAAGTATCTGCGGACCTTCCCTGGACACGCGCACCGCATCACCGACAGCGGAGTGCCGCCTGTATCTTCCTCAGATGTTTGAAGAGGCGGCGGCGCTTGTACGAGCGCTACTTCTTCTTCAAGATTACATTGCGCGTAGCGCAGCAGCCGCGCAATGTCATTTCAAGTGCTCGTCACATTCAAGTGAATGGATTACACTGCGCTTCCGAGACGACGTTCGGTGTAATCTTGAAAGAGGAGGCAGTGCTTGTATGAACCCCACCTCCTCTTCAAACAGCTGATGGGCGGGGGTGCCGGAAGTCAGACTCCCACCAATTGGATGTTGATATGTGGTAAAATACGGATCAAATACAGGTGCGCATAACAGATTATTTCTTTTGAATTTTTTCTTCCATTTTTGATTATTGCATACATTTTTGTTACATGTTTTGCCACAAGATTTCCATTTTTCATTCTTGAATTTTTATTTGCTTTGTTTTTCGGTTAAAGGATGATCAGTTTTTTTTTTGCTGTTTTTGTAAATGTTGTAAAAAATACGTACGTATTAGGCTACTTTCACACTACCGTTCAGAGCGGGTCCGTCTGATGTCTGCCCAGACGGATCCGCTCATATAATGCAGACTTTGGAACGGATCCGTCTGCATTATATTGTAGAAAAAATTCTAAGTGTGAAAGTAGTTTCAGACGGATCCGTCCAGACTTTACATTGAAAGTCAATGGGGGACGGATCCGTTTGAAAATTGAGCCATATAGTGTCAAATTCAAACGGATCAGTCCCCCATTGACTTACATTGTAAGTCTGGACGGATCCGTTTGCCTCCGCACGGCCAGGCGGACACCCGAACGCTGCAAGCAACGTTCAGGTGTCCGCTTGCGGAGCGGAGGCTGAACGCTGCCAGACTGATGGATCCGCGTCCACTCAGAATGCATTAGGGCAGCACGGATGCGTTCGGGGCCGCTTGTGAGCCCCTTCAAACGGAGCTCACAAGCGGACACCCGAACGCTAGTGTGAAAGTAGCCTTAGCTATGCAAACATAGAACATAAATTTCAACCCTTCTATGGGCTAACAACAACCAATACGGATCCATTAAAACATGCACCATATCGAATCAATATGGATCTCTAATAAGTAAGTGTGAATTAACCCTACAGGATTACATTGAATTCAGTTTTTTTTTATTTACCAAGTGTTAGGCTGGGTCTACACAGGGCATTTTTGATGAATTTTTATGTGATATATGCATTTTTGAGTCTTCGGAACAAACGCATGTGTTTGTAGCGCTGTGTTACCAGCTGACTAGTTTTTTTTTTATAGAGGAAACCACTATCACCATCTGCATGGAAAATTGTGGCTGAGTGCAGAGGTAAAAAAAACACCCTGGGGGAGATTTATCAAAACTGTAGAACTGGCTTTATTGTCCACAACAACCAATCCACCTTTCATTTTTCAGAGCTCCTTTGCAAAATGAGAGGATCAATCTGATTGGTTGGTACGGGCAACTAAGACAATTTTCCTTTGCATCAGTTTTGATACGCCCCCCCCCCCCCCCCCCTCCCTTTCCATGTAAACCCCTAGAGCCATTATATCCATGTTATAGTAACATGGTATATAAGGCCGGAAAAAGACATCTGTCCATCCAGTTCGGCCTGTCATCCTGCAAGTTGATGCAGAGGAAGGCAAAAAAAAACTGTGAGGTAGAAGCCAATTTTCCCCACTTAAGGGGAAAAAAATTCCTTCCCGACTCCAATCAGGCAATCAGAATAACTCCCTGGATCAACGACCCCTCTCTAGTAGCTATAGCCTGTAATATCATTACACTCCAGAAATACATCCAGGCCCCTCTTGAACTCTTAGTGAACTCACCATCACCACCTCCTCAGGCAGAGAGTTCCATAGTCTCACTGCTCTTACTGTAAAGAATCCTTTTCTATGTTTGTGTACAAACCTTCTTTCCTCCAGACGCAGAGGATGTCCCCTTGTAACAGTGGGGGAGGCAAAGAAAATCCCAGCCACAACAGGGTCGCCAGTCACGCAGAGTAAACGAAATAGGGTGAGGAAAGAGTCCAATCAAGATGAATCCTTGTTACCGATCCTTATAATGTGCAGTGATCCATATCAAATAGGAAGATCGGTGTGTTAGAAATTGTATATAAGAGAGCAATCAGTGTATGCCAGCATAAAAATGAGGTATTAAAATCTAACAATCAGTGCATACCAACATATAAAACCATATAAAGAAATATCTGAATATTTAAAAACCTAAATAAAGGTAAGTATACGTATGAGTAACTCACTTCACAAGGGGAAATAGTCTATGAGATAAGCTCAAGACACCCATAGCGTAACATCACTCACTACGTCACGCGCCTGCTCCTCCCACTTTATGAACGAAGCAGGCGGAGCAGGCTCGTGACGTGGTGAGTGACGTTACTCTGCTGCCCGGCCTGCCTGCTACGGGAGTTTCAAGTAAGTACTACGAGGATTTCGCTACTGCTGCAGACGATTTCTATAGTTTAACAAATCTCCCATGCCTACACGTTGCATATGAATACTACAGTGAGCGGGGCTCGGTGTAATAGAATACAGTGACTGCATCGGGCCCCGCTGCTATTCTAATATAAGTTGCTGGCCCCCAGCCCCTCCTCCCTCCCCGCTGATACATCACCGGCAGCGTTGTGCAGCATCGCTGCCGGTGATATATCAGTGTTAAGTGCGTCTTATAGGGCGAAAAATACGGTATATGCTGGTATGCACTGATTGTTAGATTTTATTACTTAATTTTTATGCTGGCATACACTGATTGCTCTCTTATATACTATTTGTAACACACTTATCTTCCCATTTGATATGGATGACTTCACATTATAAGGAGCGGTAACAAGTATTCATCTTGATTGGACTCTTTCCTCACCCTATTTCATTTCATCTGGATGACTGGCGCCCCTGTTGTGGCTGGGCTTTTCTTTGCCTCCCCCCCCCCCCCCCTTATTGCTATATGCAGCCGCTATTGCTGCATATTCAGCCACTCCTGGCAGCCTCTCACCATCTGCTTTGACACTAGTGGTTCTTACTCCTCCCCTGTGGCGCCCGGTAGTTATTCTAAAGACCTCTTTTGGATTTGATCCAAGGGTAGTTTTTGACTAACACTCTTTTTTTTGGGGGGGGGGGGGGGGTTTGCCCCCTTTTCCTTCCTTTCCCTTAGATGATGGGAGAGATCTCTGTACTGAGCCCTGATATATTTATACATAGTAATTAAATCTCCCCTCAGTCGTCTTTTTTCTAAAGTGAATAACCCTAATTTTGATAATCTTTCAGGATACTGTAGTCCCCCATTCCAGTTATTACTTTAGTTGCCCTCCTCTGAACCCTCTCCAGCTCTGCTATGTCTGCCTTGTTCACAGGAGCCCAGAACTGTACACAGTACTCCATGTGTGGTCTGATTTGTAAAGTGGTAGGACTATGTTCTCATCACGGGCATCTATGCCCCTTTTGATGCAACCCATTATCTTATTGGCCTTGGCAGCAGCTGCCTGACACTGGTTTTTACAGCTTAGTTTGCTGTTCACAAAAATTCCTAGGTCCTTTTCCATGTCAGTGTTACCCTGTGTTTTACCATTTAGTATGTACTGGTGACTTGCATTATTCCTTCCCATGTGCATAACCTTACATTTGTCAGTGTTAAACCTCATCTGCCACTTATCTGCCCAAGCCTCCAATCTATCTAGATCCCCCTGTAGCACTATACTGTCCTCTTCCGTGTCAATTACTTTACACAGTTTAGTGTCATCTGCAAAAATTTATATTTTACTGTGCAAGCCTTCTACAAGATCATTAATAAATATTTTGAAGAGAATAGGGCCCAATACTGACCCCTGAGGTACTCCACTAGGGACAGTGACCCAATCTGAGTGTGTACCATTAATAACCACCCTTTGTTTTCTATTACTGAGCCAGTTACTTACCCACATACAGACATTTTCTCCCATTCCGAGCATTCTCATTTTATATACTAACCTTTTATGCGGTACAGTGTCAAACGATTTGGAGAAGTCCAGATATACGACATCCATTCATTCGCCGCTGTCAAGTCTAGAACTTACCTCCTCATAGAAACTGATTAAATTTGTTTGACATGACTGATCCCTCATTAAGCCATGCTGATATGGCGTTATTTGCTTATTTTCATTGAGGTGCTCCAAGATAGCATCTCTTAGAAAACCTTCAAACAGTTTACCCACGACGGATGTTAAACTTACCGGCCTATAGTTTCCGTGCTCTGTTTTTGGACACTTTTTGAATATTGGCACCACATTTGCTATGCGCCAATCCTGTGGAACACTCTCTGTCAGTATAGAGTCCTTAAATATCAGAAATAAGGGTCTGGCTATGACATTACTTAATTCTCTTAGGATACGGGGGTGTATGCCATCTAGTCCTGGCGATTTGTCTATTTTAATATTTTTAAGACACTGCTGTTCTTCTTCCTGGGTCAGACAGGGCACTTTTAATAGGGAATTTACTTTTACATTCTGCATTTCATCTGACAGCTTATTTTCTTCAGTGAATACAGTGGAGAAAAAAATCTTTAATAGCTTTGCTTTCTCCTCATCGCTCTCTGCAACTACCCCCTCATCACTCTGTAAGGGGGCCGACACCTACAGATTTATACTTTTTACCATTTATATGATTGAAGAACATTTTAGGGTTAGTTTTGCTCTCTTTGACAATTGATCTCTCGTTCTCTAGTTTGGCCGCTTTTATTTGTTTTTTTACATATTCCGTTTTTTTCCTTATAGTTTTTCAGTGCTTCCTCACCACCCTCCTGTTTTAGTGAATTAAATGCTTTCTTTTTGTCATTTATTGCTTTCCTTACAGTTCTATTTATCCACATTGGTTTCTTCTTGTTCTTTAACCTTTTATTCCCATAAGGTATGTACCTCTCACAATTAGATTTTAGGATGCTTTTAAAAATATCCCATTTTGTGGCTGTATTTTAATTTTTCAGAACTTTGTCCCAGTTAGTTAGGCCTCTCTTAGTTCGCTAAATTTAGCTTTTTTGAAGTTTGGTAATTTTGTTCCTCCCTGAAGAAACACTCTTTTGAATGATAATTGGAAGGTTATTACTTTATGGTCACTATTTCCCAGGTGCCCCCCAACCTGCACATCTGTTGTTCTGTCGGGTCTATTGGTTAATACTAAGTCTAGTATGGCCATCCCTCTAGTCGGGTCCTCAATCAGTTGGGAAAGGTAATTGTCTTTGGTTATTGCCAAGAACCTGTTTCCTTTATGAGATATACAAGTTTCAGTTTCCCAGTCTATATCTGGGTAGTTGAAGTCCCCCATAATAACGACCTCATTATCATTTGGCGCCTCGTCTATCTCGTTTAGTAGCAGATGTTCTGTGTACTCTGGTATATTAGGTGGTTTATAATAAACTCCTATTAGTAGTGTTGAGCGAACTTGTGTTTTAAGTTCGGCGTCTAAAGTTCGGGGTTCGGGTTATCGAAGAATCGCGTTATGGATTCTAAATTCCGTTATGGTCCGGGGTAGCGGAATCCATAATGCGATTCTTCGATAACCTGAACCCGAACTTTAGACACCGAACTTAAAACACAAGTTCGCTCAACACTACCTATTAGTAATTTATTATTATTATTTTTGCCTCCATGTATTTCTACCCACAGTGACTCCAAATGTTCATGTCCCTGACTTATATCTTCTCGGACTGTGGGCTTTAGACAGGACTTTACATAAAGGCAGACCCCACCCCCTCTCCGGTTTTGGCGATCCTTTCTAAACAGACCTTACCCTGTACATTAACTGCCCAGTCATAGCTATCATCCAGCCATGTCTCAGTTATTCCCACTATGTTATAGTCCTCCTCACACATCACTAATTCTAGTTCCCCAGCTTTATTAGTCAGTCCTAGTTATGGTTAGTAAAAGAACCTGTGATTCATAAGTGGATTTAAGTATTTAAGACAGCTTCTTCATTATGATCTTTGTATTATTAATTTACTTACTGTACAGAAGGGGAAAGGTGCTACAGGAACTGTATATCCTTGTAGATTACAGACACATCTATGCAGTGTACTATTCATATGCACAAAGAAACTTTTCCTTGCAGGAATACCTGTATGAGGCCTTCTCACCTGGACACTCCAAAAACAATCCAACAAGCTCAAAGGCTTTTCAGTTGACCCTCACCAATGAAGACCAGTTTCTAGCCTTTAACCCACTGGAAACATTTTTGCTGCCTATTGTGAATGTGCTGAGTGAGGTAAGAAGTTAATAGTTCTGTTACATGCTAAGAGGCGTTTCTGTATTCATATATCCCCCCATGTCTTGTATAACAGCCTGCATTCTGCTGTGTCTGGAGACGCAATCCATAAAGCTGCCTACAAATAGTTTTTGTTAAAATGACACCACTTTTTATAAACTGGAAAGGTAGTATAAGGCCTCATGCACACGACTGTATGCATTTTGTGGTTTGCAAATCGCGGATCTGCAAAATACAAATTCTGTCCATTGACTTCAATTTTTTGTGTAACAGATATATGGATGCAGAAAGCACAAGGATGATCCATGAGCTTTCTAAATCCGTATGATTGTTCCACAAAGGGATAGAACATGTCCTATACTTGGCTGCAAAATGCGGACCACAGACCCATTGAAGTCAATGGGCCTGCAAAAAATGCAAATGCAACACTGATGGTATCTATATTTTGTTGATCAGCAATTTGGGGACTTCAAAATACAGTCAGGTGCATGAGGCTTAAGGCAGTTGCGGTTTTCATAGGTAAAATATATTAAACCAATATGTTTACTCTTGTAAAAACCATGTGGACATTGCAACATTGTAAAACCATAGCAATCTTGGTAAAAATACATTTTACAAAGCAGTTTTTGATTTGTGACAGTGTCCTATTGAAATTGACTGAACACTTCATTCATGATTATTTCAGCCAAGCGTCTATTGTGTACAATAGGGTGTGCCCTGACTGTCCCCAGCCTCTGATGTGGGGGGGGGGGGGGGGAGAAGGGTAGCACATGATGCAATTCAACATGCCCATTCCATTTGCTCTTATTGGATCCTTTTGTTATCACTGCAGTGGTTTAAAAGGGTTGTCCCATCATATGAAGTTATTTCCTGTCCATAGAATAGGGGATAAGTATCTGATCGGAGGGGGTTTGACCACTAAGACTCCCTTTGATCACAAGAAGGAGGTGCTGCAGTCCCTTTAGTGAATGGAGTGGCAGTCATGTATGTGCTGAAGCTCCATTCAATTCTGTGAGACTGCTGGAGATAGCCAAACACTGTACTCCCGCACGTCGGGGTTCCAGTGGTCAGATACTTACCTCCTATCATATGGTTAGGGGATAACTTCTTATAGTGGGACAACCTGTTTGAGTTGGAATGAATCACTGTCTCCCTATCTACTTTGTATGGCCAGATAATTCTACTAGCTATTTTCATTTAGTGACCATGCTTTGGCAATAGTTCCATTTATTTGTATGCAGGCGTGTTTGTTTTCTTAATACATTGTTTGTATGTATGTTTTTATCACATTGTTTATTCTTATTTATTCTGTTTATTTCTATTGAATATTTCTATTTTGACCTGCAGATCGCTTAATTAAAGTAGTTCTGTCATCAGGCAGCGGTGTGCCTAGGGTGTTTAGCACCCGGGGCAGAACCTTTCCCCGGCCCCCCCCCCCCCCCCCCCCCAAATACTTTAAAAAATAATTGTACCCCCTCACAGTAGTATTGCGCTCTCTGTGCTCCTTTCACAGTTGTAATGCCGTCTTTGTGCCCCTTCACAGTAATAATCCCCATTGTGCCCCTTCATACTAATAATTCCCATTATGCCCCCTTCATAGTAAAATCCCCATTGTGCCCCCTTTATAGGAATAATCTCCATTCTGCCCACTTTATAGTAATAATGCCCACTGTGCCCCCTTCATAGTAATAATGCACACTGTGACCCCTTAATAGTAATAATCCCCATTGTGCCCCCTTCACAGTAATAATCCCCATTGTGCCCCCTTAGTAGTAATAATTCCCATTTTGTCCCCTTCATAGTAATAATCCCCATTGTGCCCCCTTTATAGTAATAATCTCCATTGTGCCCCCTTTATAGTGATAATGCCCACTGTGCCCCCTTCATAGTAATAATGCCCATTGTGCCTCCTTAATAGTAATAATCCCCATTGTGCCCCCTTTATAGTAATAATGCCCACTGTGCCCCTTCATAGTAATAATGCCCACTGTGCCCCCTTCATAGTAATAATGCCCACTGTGCCCCCTTCATAGTAATAATGCCCATTGTGCCCCTTCACAGTAATAATGCCCATTGTGCCCCCTTAATAGTAGAAATGCCCACTGTGCTAGTAGAAATGCCCACTGTGCTAGTAGAAATGCCCACTGTGCCCCCTTCACAGTAATAATGCCCTCTGTGCCCCCTTCAATGTAGTAATGACCTCTGGCTCTGTGCCTCCTCCATAGTAGAAATGCCCATTGTGCCCCCTTCACATTAGTAATGCCCTCTGTGCCCCATCCATAGTAGTAATGCCCTCTGTGCCCCCTCCATAGTAATACAGTCCTCTGTGCCCCCTCCATAGTAATTAAGTCCTCTGTGCCCTCTCCATAGTAATAAAGCCTTATGTGCCCCCTCCATAGTAAAAAAAAACTCCTCTGTGCCCCCTCCATAGTAATTATGCCCTCTGTGCCCACTCTGAATAAAAAAAAAAACACAGTAACTACTCACCTTGTCCCGTTCCTGAAGCTCACATACCTCTCTTCCCTGCAGGCACAGATCACTCTGCAGCACTGTGTTGGTGGAGCTTATGAAGATTTGCAGGCTCCACCCACACATGCTGGCAGCAGGCTGAATGGTGGAGCGGGGAGAAGTCTTCCTGCCTCACCATTCAGAGTGCCGCCGGCATGTAGGAGGGGAGGAGCGCTGGGAGCTGAGCGGTGAGTGACAGGACCGCAGCTCCCAGCGCTCCAGCAATGAGTCCTTCCATCTGTATTGATGGAAGCACTCATTGCTTCTGGCAACCCCCTGAAAGCCGGCACCCGGGGCAGACCCCCACCCCCATCCCCATCCAGTACGCCACTGTCATCAGGAAAGTCACTGTTAAACCAGGCACAGGAGAGTCACCTAGAGACCCGTTGCTTTATTCTGGAGAAAAAAGTACTTTTAATCCATATGCAAATAAGCAATAAGTGCACAGAGGGTGGACCCAAACCGCTCTGTGCACCATTGTTCCTTCTTCTTCCTCTGCCAGCCCCTCCCTTTTCTTGATTGACGGGGCCTGGTGAGAAAACTATACAGAAACCTGGCCCTGGAAAGATGCTTTTATTTTATCTTTATTTTTTTTTCACATTTTATTTATTTATTTACATTTTACTGTAATAATTCATTCATTTGTTCATTGTTATTTTTTCCTTTTTTTTTTTTTTTTACTATGGGGCACAGGTTATCAAGGAACATATTACCCCTATTCAGGGATCTGCACTCCGCTGCAGGGGAACCACCAGGTAGTAGCATTTAAAGTAGTCCCTGTTCAGTAAACTGCTGACCCATGCGAGTCAAAGACACCAGTGTGGAACACTGAGGAGTAAGGTAAAAACTGTAGTCAGGGATGAGCCAAGGTCAGGGCAGGCAGAGTTCTTGCAATCTAAAGTCAGTCTGAGCATCAGGACAGGCAGCCCAGGGTCAGTACAGAGATCAGGCAGAGGTCCGGGAGGCAGAGAAGGATCAAATCCAGACTGGGGTCGGTACATGGGAACGCGAACAAGACAAGTAGTACACCTTTGCAAGAAACTAGAGTACTATAAAATATTGCATCGGCACCATCCCACAGGGGAAGATGTCTTAAATACTTTAAGGTAGCCAGCCATTGGCTGAGGAGGACTAAAGGGCAAGCTAACTGGCCCTTTAAGAGCCAGAGATAGTGCACACACCCTTCAAGCTAAATGAGGAGAGACAAAGCCAGCAGAGAGCAAGAAGAGGTCGACGCCAGCTGGAATGGCAGAGTGGCATTATTATTATTATTATTTATTATTAAAGCGCCATTCATTTCATTCTCTGTACATATGATAAGGGGTATACATACATAATACAGACAATTGCACTAAGCATAAACAAGATGAGCTACAGACTGGTACAGAAGGAGAGAGGGCCCTGCCCGTGAGGCTTACAATCTACATGGTATGGGAAAAGGACACAGTAGGTGAGGGTGAAGTTGGTCATGGTGGTATAGAAAATATGTGGCCATAGGATGAGAAAGGCGCTCATAGGGTGAATAGGTAAAGATGAAACAGCGTTCTTCAATTTAAGGTGAATCTGTGCTGCTCACCTGTTTAGGTTGCACCGAATTGGGTGCAACCGTGATGAAGGTCCGCTGGATTAACTAGGTATCAGGTTTGAGCTCCCGTGTCCAAAAGAACCAAGGACGAGGGCCAAGTCGCCACTTCGTTAATTACTAGAAATACTGACGGTGCCCGTCACGACTTTTGTGGTCTGGCGAGCTGGTGGACGTGAGGTGCAAATCACAACCGGATTTGACAAGTAAGGGTTTATTGAGAGACAATGCGTTTCGGGGTGCGCATGAACCCTTTATCAAGTCTGGTGTGCTGCAGCTGCAGGTGCAGCTGGATGTTTGCTGTTCGATTAATGCTCCTCGGTCGCTTTTATTGACAATGTAGTACAATGCTTTGCCAGAGATTAATTAGATATGACTGAAGCGCTGTGGCTTTGCTATTATACTTGGTCAGGCAATGCTGTTGCGGTGGTGAGACAGATGTAGCTGGGGTATTCTGGCCCGGCTACTGCACGTGGTGCGTGCTGTAAGGACACTGCTCCATTGTTTCTCAATAAATCCGTACTTGTCAAATCCGGTTGTGATTTGCGCCTCACGTCCACCAGCTCGGCAGACCACAAAAGTCGTGACAGGCACCGTCAGTATTTATGGCGGTATAGAGGCAGCAGGGTCACTGGTTGTAGGCTTGTTTGAAGAGGTGGGTTTTCAGGTTTCTTTTGAAGGATTCCACTGTCAGTGAGAGTCTATGTTGGGGTAGCGAGTTCCAGAGTGTGGGGGATGCGCGGGAAAAATCTTGGAGGCGATTGTGGAAAGAGGTGATAAAAGGTGAGGAGATAAGAAAAGGAGGTCTTGGGAGGATCGGAGATTGCTTGTGGAGATGTATCGGGAAAGTAGCACAGAGATGTAGGGAGGGGACAGGTTGTGGACGGCCTTATATGTATTTGTTAGTATTTTGAACTGAATTCGCTGGGCAATGGGGAGCCAGTGAAGGGAATGGGAGAGGCAGAGGAGTAACAGGGTGAGAGGTATATTAGTCAGGCAGCAGAGTTGAGGATAGATTGGAGGGGTGCGAGAGCGCCAGATGGAAGGCCACAGAGGAGAGTGTTGCAGTAGTCTAGGCGGGAGATGATGAGGGCATGTACAAGCATTTACGCAGATTCAAGGTTAAGGAAAGCGTGGATGCGGGAGATATTTTTGAGTTGGAGGCGGCAGGTGGTGGAAAGGGCTTGGATGTGCGGTCGGAAGGAGAGGGCAGAATCCAATGTCACTCCAAGGCAGTGGACTTGGTTGACCGGGGAGAGTGTGCATCCAGTGATCGTGATAGATAGGTCTGTTGGTGGGGGGGGGGGGGGGGGGGGGGTAGGCAAGATGGGGGAAAGATGATGAATTCTGTTTTATCCATGTTAAGTTTTAGAAAGCAAGAGGAGAAGAAGGATGATATAGCAGATGAACATTGTGGGATTCTGGATAATAAGGTGGTGATGTCTGGACCAGAGAGGTAGATTTGTGTGTCGTCAGCATAAGAGTGATACTGAAAGCCATGGGACTCTATCAGATGTCCCAGGCCAAAAGTGTAAATAGAGAAGAGCAGGGGTCCTAGGACAGAGCCTTGCGGGACACCAACAGAGAAGGAATGAGACGAGGAGGTGGTGTGAGAGTGGGAGACGCTAATCGTCCGGTCTGTGAGGTATGATGTGATGCAGGAGAGGGCCAGGTCAGTGATGCCAAGAGATGAGAGAGTTTGCAACAGAAGGGAGTGGTCGACAGTGGCAAAGGCAGAGGACAGGTCAAGGAAAAGGAGGACACAGTAATGTTTTTTGGTTTTGGCTGTTAGTAGGTCATTGGTGACTTTGGTAAGGGCAGTCTCAGTCAAGTGGTGGGGTCGGAAGCCAGATTGTAGCCGGTCAAAGAGGGAGCAGGAGGAGATGTAGGAGAGGACAGTTTGGAATGGACATGTTGTTCAAGTAGCTTTGAGGCATATGGAAGAATCGATATGGGGCGATAACTGGACAAAGCAGATGGGTCAAGTGAAAGCTTTTTGAGGATGGGTGTAATGGTAGCATGTTTAAAAGCAAAGGGGAAGACACCAGAGGTTAGTGATAGGTTGAAAAGATGAGTTAGGGCTGGGATAAACACTGTGGTGAGGTTAGGGATGAGGTGGGATGGAATTGGGTCAAGTGCACAGGTGGTGAGATGTGATCTGGAGAGTAGAGTGGAGAGTTTTCCTTCGGTAATGGTGGAGAAGTGGGTTTTGGGAGAAGAGGACCGAGCAGTTGTGTAGAGGGTCTGTGGGGACTCTGTACTGAAGCTTTCTCTAATGTGGACTATCTTTTGTTTGAAGTATGTGGCAAAGTCCTCAGCTGAGATGAGAGGAGAGCGTGGGGGCGCTGGGGGACGGAAAAGCGAGTTAAAAGTGTTCAAAAATTGTCTAGGGCTGTGGGCCAGGGAAGATATGAGAGATGAGAAGTAGGCCTGTTTTGCATCAGCGAGTGAGGATTTGAATATGAGGAGTGATTGCTTGTATGCGGTGAAGTGATCCTTAGACTGGGATTTCTTCCATCACCGCTCAGCAGCCCTGGAAGCTTCTCTGAGTTTTTTGGTCAGGTTGGTGTGTCAGGGTTGTCTGTTAATTTTTTGGGTTTTGTTGTGTGTGAGGGGCAACAATGTCCAGAGCTGTACTTATTGTGGTGTTATATAGGGCGGTGGCAGCATCTGGGTCTTTGAGGGAACAGATGGTAGAGAGTGGAAGAAGAGAGTCAGAAAGCAAGCAAAAGTCGAGATTTTTAAGGTTTCTGCGAGGGTGTGCTAGTGTGTGGACTGGGGGAGCAGCAGAAGAGACCAATTAAGAGAAGGTGAGTAGGTTGGGGTTGGATAGGGGGAGAGGCGAATTAGACAGGTTAGATAGGGAGCAGAGGTGGGTAAAGATAAGATCCAGAATGTGACCATCTCTGTGGGTGGGAGCTGAAGACCACTGTGAGAGGTCGAAGGAGGAAGAGAGTGATAGAAGTTTAGAGGCGGGTGAGTGGCAGGTGTCCATAGGGATGTTGAAGTCGCCCATGATAATAGTGGGGATGTCGGCAGAAAGTGTAGTAGCCAGGTGTTAAAGTGGTCAAGAAAGATGGTGGCTGGGCCTGGGGTGCGGTAAATGACAGCTGCTTGAAAGTTGGAGGGAGAGTAGATGCAAACAGAGTGTTCTTCAAATGAGGTGAGCGTAATGGAGGGTGGCAGTGGAGTTTGGCTGTAGAAGCAGGTGTCTGATAGGAGAAGACCAACTCCTCCACCATGTTTGCTGCCGGGGCGGGGGGTGTGAGTGAAATGAAATCCACTATATGAGAGTGCAGCAGGGGAGGAGGTGTCAGAGGGTGTCAGCCATGTTTCGGTGAGACCCAGAAAGGAAAGTTTTTGCGAGATGAAGAGATCATGAATGTAGGACAGTTTGTTTCAGACAGAGCGTGCATTCCATAATGCTCCTGTAAGAGGAACCAAAGGAGCAGGGGTCAGAGGAATGGTTATTAAGTTTAAGGGGTTGCAGAAATTTGTAAAAGGAGATTTGTACTGGGACATGGAGGTGATGGTGGGGATTTGCTGAGGGGGGCCTGGATTTGGGGAGATATCACTAGCAATAAGGAGAAGCAGAGAAAGTGTTAGTAGGTGAGAATAAGAGAGGGCAGGAGGTATCTGTGAGTGTTTGAGAAGGAAGTGTTTTACATTGCCAAACAGGTTTGTGCAAGCGGTCAGATGAGAAGGTAAGATGGAGGAAGAGATGAATAGTTCCTTGCTGGGTGAATGGATGTGGGGGTATTTTAGGAGGTTGTGGAAAAGTGGCAAGAGTAAGATGAAAAAGTGAAACATTGTTTGCATTAACTATTTCTGTAATTACCTGTGGTCCCCTTCTGGTCCAATTCTGGTATAATTTGGTATTTGCACTTAAAAAGTTGCACTTGAAAGATCTTGGCTGGGGACAGACAGAAGGGTGCCAGCGGGCCTGCACCACCAGAGTGACAAAGCCATGTCCATGATGGAGGGCACCTACCTCTGGTATAATACCTATATACAGTTCACTGATGACAGTGATCTAATCGTAATACACGATAGATCACTGTTACCAAAGTACATCCATAGTCATCTGGCCTGACCCTGCCAATCAAGAAGAAGAGGAGGGCTGGCAGAAGAGCATGGGTGCACAGAGTGGCTTGGGATTAAAGGTGCTTTTTCTCCCAAATGAGCTAATGGATCACTACATGAAAGGTTCTGCTAAACGTGACCTACAAGGCACTGTGCCTGGTTTAACTCATAGGATACCAGCGCCGTACATTTACAGCACTGGAAACTGGGACAGAAATCCCAGCGCCGTAAAGCTACGGCGTTCTGATCGAGCGGGCGCAGGAGCTGCGCCCGCCCGATCAGCTGCAGGGGTCTGGTAGACAGATAGCCGGACCCCTGCTGTATGCACCGCCATCGGTGAAACCACAGATGCCGGCACATTAACCCTTACACTGCCGCGGTCAGCGCTGACTGCGGCATGTACGGTATCTTGCCAGGTGCGGAGTGTCCATCGGGTCCCCGCGCTGCTGTGACGGGGACCTGATGACATGGAAGGCAGCCTGTTGCCTTCCTTAGGCATCGTGGCTGCCTTCCATGAGAGCCTGTGAGATCCAGCCCCCTTACAGCCAATGCATTACAATACAGAAGTATTGTAATGCATTGTAAAGGGGATCAGACCCTCAAAAGTAAAAAAAAAAAAAAAGTGGGAAAAAAAAGAAGTTAAACAAATAAAGTGTTACAAAAAAAATTAAGTTTCAAGTAAAAAAAAAGAAGTGTCTTTTTCCCAAAATAAAAAATAGGGAAAAATTGAAAAGTAGACATATTAGATATCGCCGCGTCCGTATCGACTGGCTCTATACAAATATCACATGATCCACCCCGTCAGGTGAACATCGTAAAAAATAAACAGTCTCAAAAAAAACATTTTCTGGTCACCTTGCCTCACAAAAAGTGTAATACCAAGTGATCAAAAAGTCTTATGTACCCCAAAATGGTACTAATCAAACCGTCATCTCATTCCGCAAAAAAATGAGCCTTTACCTAAGACAATCACCCAAAAAATAAAAAGAATAGGGCTCTCAGAAAATGTCAACACAAAAACAAAATTTTATTCTGTTCAAAAATGATTTCACTGTGTAAAACTTTACAAAAATAAAAATGATAGACATATTGTGTATTGCCGCATCCGTAACAACCTGCTCTATAAAAATATCACATTATATGCCCCCTCAGGTAAATGCTATAAAAAATAAATGCCAAAACAGCAATTTTTTTTCACCTTGCCTCACAAAAAGTGTAATACCAAGTGATCAAAAAGTCTTATGTACCCCAAAATTGTACCTATCAAACCATCATCTCATCCCGCCAGAAATGAGCCCCTACCTAAGATAATCACCCAAAAAATAAAAATAATAGGGCTCTCAGAAAATGTCAACACAAAAACAAGATTTTATTCTGTTAAAAAATTATTTCACTGTGTAAAACTTAACAAAAATAAAAATGATGGACATATTGGGTATCGCAGCATCCGTAACATCCTGCTCTCTAAAAATATCACGTTATATGCCCCCTAAGGTGAATGCTGTATAAAATAAATAAAAAAACTATTCCAAAACAGCCATTTTTTTCACCTTGCTTCACAAAAAGTGTAATACCAAGTGATCAAAAAGTCTTATATACCCCAAAATGGGACCAATCAAACATTTATCTCATCCCGCAAAAAATGAGCCTCTACCTAAGACAATCACTTAAAAAATAAAAACCAATGGCACCCATAAACCTATCCATCAAAATCTGCCATGTCCTGCCATGTGCCCTCACAACAGTTTACCACCTCATATTGGGTGTTACTGTATTTAGGAGAAAATAGGTAGAAAATTATGGGGTGTTTTTTTTCCTATTATCCCTTATGAAGAATTTGGGGCTAAAGCAACATTTTATTGGAAGAAATGAAACTTTTCATTTTTACATCCAAGTGTTTCCAAATTCCGTAAAATGCTTAGGGGATTAAAGTGCTCAGTACCCCCCTTAACATATTCTTTAAGGGGTGTAGTTTCTAAAATGGGATCACTCTTTGAGGGTTTCCACTGTAGGGGTACGTCAGGGTCTCTTCAAATACAGAATGGTTCCTAAAAACCATTGTCCCAAAATCTGCCTCCAAAATCCATATGGCACTCCTTTCCTTCTGACCACTGCCACGTGCCCATAGAGCACTTTACTGCCACATATGGGGTATTTCTGTAAACTGCAGAATCAGAGTAATATATATTGAGGTTTATTTTGCTGTTAACCCTTGGTGTGTTGCAAGAAAAAATTGATTAACATAAAAAGTCTACCAAAAAAGTTACATTTTGAAATTTCACCTCCATTTTCCTTTAATTCTTGTGAAACACCTCAAGGTTTAACATAGTTTGTAACATCAGTTTTGAATAATTTGAGGGGTGAAGTTTTTAAAATGGGGTCATTTATGAGTGGTTTCCATTACGTAAGCCCCTCAAAAAAACTTTATAGCTGATTTGGTGCTTAAAAAATGTTATGGAAATTTTGTTGAAAATATGAAAAATAGCTTCTAAACTTCTAAGCCTTCTAACATCCTAAAAAAATAAAAGTACATTTACAAAATTATGCCAACATAAAGCAGACATATGGGGAATGTTGATTGATAACTATTTTATGAGGTATTACTATCTGTCTTAAAAGTAGAGAAATTCAAATTGTGAATTTTTCCAAATTTTTGGTAAATTTTGGACTATTTTATAAATAAAGGTGAAATATATTGATTCAAATTTACCACTGTAATGAAGTACAATGTGTCACGATAAAGCAATCCCAGAATGGCTTGAATAAGTAAGAGCGTTCCAAAGTTATTACCACATAAATTGACACATGTGAGATCGGCTTGGGATTTAACCTTTTCAGGACACAGGGCGTACAGGTACGCCCTTATGTCCTGGTACTTAAGGACACAGGGCGTACCTGTACGCCCTGTGTATTTCTGATCACCGCCGCGCAAATCTTTGAGCAGGCACCACGGCTAAATGCCCGGGGGGGTCCCGTGACCCCCCCCCCCCATGTCGGCGATCGCCGCAAACTGCAGGTCAATTCAGACCTGTGGTTTGCGGCTTTTACCTATTGCGGCGGGCGGTTCCATCGGGTCCCCATGCTGCTGTAGGGGGGACCCCGATGGCATGGAAGGCAGCGCGATGTCTAAGGAAGGCATCGTGCTGCCTTCCGGTAAAGAGCCTGTGAGATCCAGCCCCCTGGATCTCACAGGCCCCGGAAGCTGTATGAGTAATACACACAGTATTCTCATACAGCCAATGCATTCCAATACAGAAGTATTGGAATGCATCATAAAAGAATATACCCCCCAAAGTTCAAGTGAAAAAAAAAGTTTAAAAAATAATAAAGTTTTCCCCAAAAAAATTAAAAGTTTCAAGTAAAAAAAAACAAAAATGTCATTTTCCCCAAATAAAGTAAAAAAATAAATAGTTAAGAAATAGGAGGAAAAAAAAAAGTATACATATTAGGTATGGCCGCGTCCGTATCGACCGGCTCTATAAGCATATCACATGACCTAACCCCTCAGATGAACACCGTAAAAAAAAAAAAAAAAAAACTGTGCTAAATAAACCATTTTTTTGTCGCCTTACATCACAAAAAGTACAACAGCAAGCGATCAAAAAGGCGTTTGCCCACCAAAATAGTACCAATCTAACCGTCACCTCATCCCGCAAAAAATGAGCCCCTACCTGAGACAATCGCCCAAAAAATAAAAAAAAACTATGCCTCAGAATATGGAGACACTAAAACATCATTTTTTTTGTTTGAAAAAAGCTGTTATTGTATAAAACTTACATAAATAAAAAAAAAGTATACATATTTGGTATCGCCACGTTCGTATGGACCGGCTCTATAAAAATATCACATGACCTAACCTCTCAGATGAACACCGTAAAAAATTAAAAATAAAAACTGTGCTAAATAAACCATTTTTTGTCACCTTACATCTCAAAAAGTTTAATCTAAAGCGATTAAAAAGTCACACGCACCCCAAAATAGTGCCAATAAAACAGTCCTCATATCGCACAAATCATACCCTACCCAAGGTAATCGCCCAAAAACTGAAAAAATTATGGCTCTCAGACTATGGAAACACTAAAACATGATTTGTTTTGCTTCAAAAATATAATCATTGTGTAAAACGTACATAAATTTAAAAAAAAGTATATATATTGGGTATCGCCGCGTCCGTGACAACCTGGTCTATAAAAATACCACATGATCTAACCTGTCAGATGAATGTTGTAAATAACAAAAAATAAAAACGCTGCCAAAACAGCTATTTCTTGTTATCTTGCTTCATAAAAAGTGTAATATAGAGCAACCAAAAATCATATGTACCCTAAACTAGTACCAACAATACTGGCACCCTATCCCATAGTTTCTAAAATGGGGCCACTTTTTTGGAGTTTCTACTCTAGGGGTGCATCAGGGGGGCTTCAAATGGGACATGGTGTAAAAAAAAAACAGTCCAGCAAAATCTGCCTTCCAAAAACCGTATGGCATCCCTTTCCTTCTGCGCCCTGCCGTGTGCCCGTACAGCAGTTTACGACCACATATGGGGTGTTTCTGTAAACTACAGAATCAGGGCCATAAATATTGAGATTTGTTTGGCTGTTAATCCTTGCTTTATTACTGGAAAAAATTGATTAAAATGTAAAATTTGGCAAAAAATTTAAATTCAGAAATTTCATCTCCATTTGCCAATAACTCTTGTTGAACACCTAAAGGGTTAACGACATTTGTAAAATCAGTTTTGAATACCTTGAGGGGTGTAGTTTCTTAGATGGAGTCACTTTTTTGGAGTTTCTACTCTAGGGTTGCATCAGGGGGGCTTCAAATGGGACATGTGTCAAAAAAAACAGTCCAGCAAAATCTGCCTTCCAAAAACCATATGGCATTCCTTTCCTTCTGCGCCCTACCGTGTGCCCGTACAGTAGTTTACGACCACATATGAGGTGTTTCTGTAAACTACAGAATCCAGGCAATAAATATTGAGTTTTGTTTGGCTGTTAATCCTTGCTTTGTTACTGGAAAAAATGGATTAAAATAGAAAATTTGCCAAAAAATTGAAATTCTGAAATTTCATCTCCATTTGCCAATAACTCTTGTGGAACACCTAAAGGGTTAACAACGTTTGTAAAAATCTGTTTTGAATACCTTGAGGGGTGTAGTTTCTTAGATGGGGTCACTTTTTTTTTGGAGTTTCTACTCTAGGGGTGCATCAGGGGAGCTTCAAATGGGACATGGTGTCAAAAAAAAGTATGGCATTCCTTTCCTTCTGCGCCCTGCCGTGTGCCCGTACAGCGGTTTACGACCACATATGGGGTGTTTCTGTAAACTACAGAATCAGAGCCATAAATATTGAGTTTGGTTTGGCTGTTAACCCTTGCTTTGTAACTGAAAAAAAATTATTAAAATGGAAAATCTGCCAAAAAAGTGAAATTTTGAAATTGTATCTGTATTTTCCATAAATTCTTGTGGAACACCTAAAGGGTTAACAAAGTTTGTAAAATCAGTTTTGAATACCTTGAGGGGTGTAGTTTCTAGAATAGGGTCATTTTTGGGTGGTTTCTATTATGTAAGCCTCGCAAAGTGACTTCAGACCTGAACTGGTCCCTAAAAATTGGGTTTTTGAAAATTTCAGAAATATTTCAAGATAACTTCTTAGTCTTGTAACATCCCCAAAAAATAAAATATCATTCCCAAAATGATCCAAACATGAAGTAGACATATGGGGAATGTAAAGTAATAACTATTTTTGGAGGTATTACTATGTATTATAGAAGTAGAGAAATTGAAACTTGGAAATTTGCAATTTTTTTAAATTTTTTGCTAAATTTGGTATTTTTTTATATATAAAAATGCATTTTTTTTACTTAATTTTACCAGTGTCATGAAGTACAATATGTGACAAAAAAACGATCTCAGAATGGCCTGGATAAGTCAAAGTGTTTTAAAGTCATCAGCACTTAAAGTGACACTGGTCAGATTTCAAAAAATGGCCTGGTCCTTAAGGTGAAATAAGGCTGTGTCCTTAAGGAGTTAAGGTGAAAAGTGGCAGGGTCCTGAAAGGGTTAACAGTGATTTTTCCTGCCGACAGACTCCCTTTAAACTAGCACTGTTGTTTTCTAAAACTTCTGACAGGTCATAGTGACATGTTAAAAGTTTTGATTGATCACATTTTGATTGACCCTAGCCTTGCTTCTCCCAGGTGAGATGGGATAAACTGATCAGAGCTGAAGGGACTCAAATTTCTGTCCCATTATTCCTTCAGTCAGCCTGCCAGCAATTAACTCTTCTGACATTTCACTATGAAATCTCCCAAATTTTGTGAAATGACACATATCTTTTATTGTACTGAATATTGCAACTTTTTTTTTTCTACATCATTTACCCGGTTTATTTGTTTGTGACCCCTTTTTTACAACAGTATATATGATACTTCCCTTAATATCTTGCTTGCATTTTTCACACACATCAAGCCTTCAGTCATAACCCGTGTGTAAATAGTTTTTTATTTATTGTGTAATTGGTCATACATAACAAGAGTTTGTAATTCACTTGCTCCCAAATATGAACGTGTACCATCTGTTTATAGAGATCCGTGGTACCAGTTTTAGATTAGAGCCATAAAATGGCTTCTAATTAAGATACATCATGCAGTATAAATCCTCGCTCCCCCTCTGTTTATTTCCTGGTAAACTTCTTGCTGACAGTAGGAAATTGTAAATTGTTACTGAGCATTCAAAGCATCCATTTATTTCTCCTTTCAAACAAAGACTTCAGCTCTCAGACAGAGTAGTTGGGCAAATTGCCACTAACAGTTGGAATGTGGTAGAAAAATTGATTGATCTTTTAATAAATAATGACTACACCACTTAGTGGATTTGTAAATTAATTGTTGTCTTATTGGAATAAAAACTAGGCTGTCTGAACTTGATTTATTCTAACCGGCCAGGCCCGCCTTTCCCCTATAGTTTATAATGGATAAATTACTAGTGGCATTAGTTATGATTAATAACTAATAAATCCACCTTCATTTATATTAGCAGTCTGGCACACTGGAGGAGAGCTGGGAATGGTCCGAGTTGCTACCACACTGTTTGGGACTGAATTCTGTGACCTTGGGAGACCTTCTGCTGCACAGGTACTCTGTTATACATTTCTATGTGAAGTTCAGGTTAGAGGGTGGAGAAGGTCAGATGTTCTCTAAATCAAAATACTTACAGATCAGATCTTTAGAAAAATGTTGTGTGGTGAGAGAATATTTGCTTGAAGGAAAACTATGTGATTCTGCTGATGGCTGCTGTAAGGCAAGATGGAAAATGTGAAATATCCTGCATATATATATATATATATACGATGAGCAAAAGGGTAACAATGTTGTGAACTTTTGACTTTCAGGCTCCATATCTCACCATTCTCTACAGATACGAATGTGAGACTACCATCATTTTATAGACAATCATCTTGGCTATCACATACATAAACTGGACTTGCAACTATTAAGAATATGATTACTTTTGCAGATTCTTGTCATGTAACTGCATAGTTACTGTTTTTCCTCCTGATGGTGGAACAATCTTTCTCTACTTGTATACTACAAATTACAACCTGTTCTCACATTTCCTAATAGCTCAGTGTGTTATTAGGTTGATTCCCAAACAAAAGGTCACTTGTTTGAATCCAGAAGCAAACATGAAGAAGATTTCCAAGAAAAGAGAAACAGCATCATCCAGCTCATGGATAGAGGTATCTCGGCCAAGAAAATTTCCAAACTGCATCATGTAAGTGCCATGACAGTTGGACGAATACAAAATTAAGTCTGTCCTTCCATTCCAAAGCCAAGAGGTGGACATCCAGGCAAAATATTGGAGTTCACAAGTCGGTTCATCACAAGGTCTATAGTATCAGTTCTGGTGCGACAAATACGGCAGTGGATGTGGCTCGTATGCTTCACAATAGTGAGATCACAGACGTCCATGCAGGCATCGTTTGACGTGCATTATAAAAGTCTGGAATGGTGGCCCAAAAAAAAAAAAAAAAGAAGAAGCCTCGACTTCAATATCGTCATAAGAAGGGTCGACTTGAATTTGCGATGAGGCAAAAGTCAACAGACTGGGCTCTTATGGATGCAAATGGGTCTGGAAGAAACAAGGGAAAAGGGGGCAAACGGATCAAGAAATTGAAGGACCTGTCAAGTTTGCTGGAGGAAGCCTGATGATATGGGGTTGTTTCACAGCCAAAGGCATTGGATACTTGACACCAATTGATGGTGGTCTCAATGCTGAGCTATATGTGAGTATTCTACAAGACGACATACTTCGTATACTCAAGTACTATGGGTATGAAAAGGACGACATAGTGTTCCAGCAGGACAATGACCCGAAGCATACGTCGAGATTGGCAAAGAAATGGATCAATGACAATGAAGTAGAGGTGCTGGATTGGCTCCCACAGTCCCCATACCTCAACCCAATGGAACACATTTGGGTAGAGTTGAAGAAAAAGCTGTATTCTTACCCGAGTCGACAAGTAAGCACCAACATTGGGAATATGTAGAAGAGACTGGGAACAGATTTTTGGTCGAGACAAACTTAAATCTGATCAAGAGCATGCCCAGAAGGATTCAGGCAGTGTTGAAAGCCAAAGGTTGATTTACAAAATACTAACAAAATAATAAAAATTTGACAAGAAGCTGCATAACTAATCATATGCTAAATAGTTACAAGTCCAATTTATGTTTGAGATAGCCAAGATGATTGTCTATAAAATGATGGTAGTCTCATGGTCGTAGCTGTAGAGGACGGTGAGATATGGAGCCTGAAAGTAAAAATTTCAAAACATTATTACCCTTTTGCTCATCACTGTAGCTGTTTCTGGAAATACCCCCCCTCCACCCACCTGTAAGTAGACAATGTAATGCAGTCGCCTTTAATGCAGTTCAGACAAGAATTCACCTTTAAAGTGGTTGTTTCATGAAGCCGTTATTGCAGATGGAGGAGAGTCCACTGCTCAGGAAACTCTTTGGTTAGCCATTGCAAAGAGCAAGTAACAAGCACTGCCCCCAGACTGTCGGTGTATTACGTGGTTGGCACTTCATTTGATGTAATGTTTCCTCTTGTCATAACTGCTGACCATGGGAGTTTCTTATGCCATCTTTAACAGTTGTTGTGGCAGCCATGGGCCTACGTTCAGGACGCTAATATTCTGATTCTAGCATGATAAAAATCTCTATACACTGATCCTCAGGATAGGCCACCAATATTAAAATCTTATGAGTTCTAAACTAGGCTAATTACTTGTCGTCTACACAGAGCAGAGTAAATTTCCACATGTGCAATAGTTTATCCTATCTGCACTTTTCCATGTGTGAAATCAATGAATGATTATGTTACACAAATTAAAAGGTTAATGCCAAGTTCACCCCAACATCTGTAGTTAAGAGGTCACCCCCTTTTTCATAGTTCTTGCTGCAGTACAAGAAGGATGGCCAGTTGAAGGTACCAAGTATACTGCCAAGTATAGATGATGCCAGTTACTGCTTATGTAGTCACCCATAGGGTAGCTAAGCATGTGACATTGTGTGTCACTTTTCACTTTGCTGATATAATGTGTCTCTACAAGGGACATGTATCTTCTAGCGGCTGCATAACTGTAAGAATGATTTACCCTGTGGACTTTATCATGTTGTATTTTTTAACAATTTGGTTGATTGAATTAGGCTTTTTTCACTAATCAGCAGCAAAGACAGTGTGAAAACAAATCTATACCCGGTGATGTACATTAATTACAGTGATTAAACACACAATAATTGAAAGCTCGTCTATTCAGCCACTTCAAGTCACTATTGACTAGTCATATATTAACAGCAGTTATATTATTGCATTTGCATGGATTTAGTGCAGTTCCCCCATTCTTCTTACCAACAGTATTTGCCAGTTGAGGATTGAGGTGTAGACCTATTATTATAGGGGTTGTGCCATGAAAAATATTCTACAGTTTTCAAACCAGCACCTGGATCTGAATACTTTTGTAATTGCATGTAATTAAAAATGTATTATAGCAACAGAGTTATTCAATAAAATCTATTTGTATAGCGTCACCTGCTGTTTGCGCTATTTCTAATTTCTGTGACTGAAGCACATCCGCAGTTCTATCCATCAACTGCCACTGCAGCAGTAAGGACACACCTCTGAGAAAGGACACCCCCCCCCCCCAACTGACAGCTGGAAATAAATCTAGCAGAACAATGGGATCAATGAGTCACGGTCACGTTCACGCACACACAGGGGGGAAGGATAGTGACCACTGCGCTCCACCCTCACCCCTGGCCCTGCCTACTTGCCACACAAGTCCTGATGACAGGGGACAACTGGACAGCAGTCCCTAGCTTAAATACGTGCTGGGAGGACAGACAAGACAAACAACGGATAGTGAACGGACCGAGTCAATACCGAGAGAGCGAAGAAGTACAAATGGAGAAAGCAGCGAATAGTCAGGAGAAGCCGAGGTCAAATACCAGGAGAGTGAATCAGTACCAGAGGAATGAACATGAACAGGTCAGGTCACAAGCCGAAGGTCAAGCCAAGAGGTCACGTCTAGAAGTAAGGAGCAAACAGTAGCGGGTCAAAAACGGGCACGGGTCAAAATCCAAACAGCCACTGGGTACACAGTAAAAACTATCCTTGGACAATAAATCACAGGCAACCTGTGGCTAGCAGGTTGCCTGTTTATATAGTGGAGAGTAGAGGTCATGTGACGTGACCTCCCCCCTGTGTGTAGCCGAGCGCCGAGTGGCCAGCTTGGCGCTCAGCCCCTTTGAGTGTAACTATGGGAACGGGGGACGCCGGCTGCACAGAGAGGAATCGTGCTGCCGGGCACGCTCCGCCCCCCGTTACCCCGGCAACCAGTACCCCCCCTTCCACAAGGGGCCTCTGGACACAAGGAGCACGGTAGCGCCTTCTCCGGGTGTTCACAGTGGAATTTTTGAATCAAATTGGTTGCATGCATCCTATGCAGTGGTACCCAGGACCTCTCCTCAGGTCCGAAACCCTTCCAATGGACCAAGTACTGTAAAGTTCTGAACCCTCCTGACATCCATAATCTTAGAGATGACAAATTCGTCTTGGCCCTCTACCTCCACAGGAGAAGGAGGTCCTTATGAAGGTACCACGGGTGAAATGTATCTTTTTAGCAGTGATTTGTGAAATACATCGTGGATGCGAAGGGAGTCAGGTAGCTTCAATCTAAAAGAGACAAGATTAATAATATCAATAATCTCATAGGGTCCAATGAAACGCGGCACAAACTTTCTGGAAACTCCTTTCAAGGAAAGATTCTTGGTGGACAGCAAGAATTAACCTCAAAATTAACTCCCTTGGAGCGTCTCTTATCAGCTTGCTCCCTCTGACTCTCCTGGGCCTTTTCCAGGTTCGTTTGAACCTGGGCCCAGACTGTGCACAGTTCTGAAGTAAAACTATCTGCCTCTGGGTTCAGTGAGGATACTGAAGAACTTGAACTAAAACAAGGATGGAAGCCCTGGTTACAGAAAAATGGGGACACCCCCGTGGACGAGTTCACCCGATTGTTGATGGCGAACTCCGCCAACAGAAGGTATTTCACCCAGTGATGCTGATTGTCAGACACACATAACATCTCAGAAATTGTTCAACTGCCTGATTCAACCGTTCTGTCTGCCCATTGGTCTCAGGATGGAAGGCTGACGAAAAGGACAAAAAAAATTCGCACCTTAGACAAAAGGCTTTCCAAAACTTTGAAACAAACTGCACACCCCTGTCGGAGACAATATTTTCGGGGACTCCATGCAAACGTACAATGTGGTCAATAAACAAGGATGCTAGAGTCTTGACATTAGGGAGTTAATCAGAGGGACGAAGTGCACCATTTTACTAAATCGGTCGACCACTACCCAAACCACTGACTTCCCCTCGGAGGCAGGCAAGTCTGTAATAAAATCCATGGAAATATGTGACCATGGTCTGCATGGAATGGGTTGGGGTCATAATTCACCAGCAGGACGCGTTTTCGGAGTTTTAGAGCTGGCACATACCTCACAAGCAGACACATATGAACGGACATCTCTAGATAATGTGGGCCACCAGAAAGATCTTGAGACAAGTTCCTTTGTGGCATCGATACCGGGATGACCGCATAAAACAGTCATGGCACTCACCCAAAAGCCGGAGACGGAAGTTCCCAGGGACGAATAACTTATCTGAGGGAGACCGTGCAGGAGCAAGATGTTGTGCTGAAGCGATTTCAGAAGAGACGTCTGCAGATATTGATGCCAAAATAATATTAGTCGGAAGGATGGGTTCAGGAGGGTTTCAGGAGGCTGGAAGGCACAAAAGCTTCATGACAAGGCGTCCGCCTTGACATTCTAACTTCCTGGCCTGAAAGTAATAGAAAAATTAAAACGAGTGAAAAACAGGGCCCACCTGGCTTGCCTAGGATTAAGGCGTTTGGCGGCTTCAAGGAACACTAAATTCTTATGGTCCTTAAGAACCATGACACAGTGTTTAGCCCCTTCTAAAAAAAAATGTCTCCACTCCTCAAATGCCCACTTGATGGCCAGTAGTTTGCGGTTCCCACTGTCATAATTCCTCTCCATGGGAGAAAATTTACGTGAAAAGAACGCGCAGGGTCTTAAATTAGTGAGGTTGGGAGACCCCTGAGAGAGAATAGCCTCCACCCCATCCTCAGATGCATCAACCTCTACTACAAAGGGTTCCTCTGGCTCTGGCTGAATCAAGACTAGGGCATTCTGAAAACACATTTTAAGAGTCTCAAAAGCCTTAAGAGCCTCAGACGGCCAGTTAACAAGATCCGCCCCCTTTCTGGTTAGGTAGCTCAAAGTTTGGCGATAACAGAATTTTTTTTTATAAACTTACGATGGTAATTAGAGAATCCTAAAAAGCGTTGTAATGCTTTTAGGGAGGATGGTCTGACCCAGTCTTGAATTGCCTGAATCTTCTTAGGATCCATTTTAAATAAGTGTGAAGTAAGGACATACCCTAGATATAAAATCTCCTGTACTCCAAACACGCATTTCTCTAATTTGACCGATAACTGATTTTCCCAGAGGATCCCAAGTATTAGTCTGAGATGAGAGACATGGGACTTCTAATCAGAAGAGAAAATCAGAATATCGTCCAGATACACGATCATAAATCTGCTGATAAACTCCCTGAAGATATCGTTCATGAAATTCTGAAAAACTGCCGGGGCATTGCTGAGTGCAAATGGCATGACTAAATACTCAAAGTGCCCCTCTGGAGTGTTGAAGGCAGTTTTCCACTCATCCCCTTCCTTAATGCGTATCAGGTTATAAGCCCCTCTCAAATCAAGTTTGGAAAACCAGAATACTCCCAAAACCTGGCTGAACAAGTCAGGAATCAGCAGGATAGAATATTGATTTTTGATGGTAATCTTGTTCAACCTTCTGTAGTCGATACAAGGTCTGAGACCACCGTCCTTTTTTTTAACAAAAAAGAACCCTGCACCCATGGGGGAGGTGGAGGGTCGAATATGTCCCTTTTTGAGGCTCTCTCTAATATACTCCTTCATAGCTCTGCGCTCTGGACTGGATAGGTTGTAAATACGTCCCTTGGGAAATCTAGACCCTGACACTAAATTTATAGCGCAGTCGTAGGGTCTATGGGGAGGAAGAGTCTCGAACTCGGACATGGAAAATACATCTTGGAACTCTTCAATGTGCGGAGGGACCGAAATAGAATTGGAGGAAACCCCTGCCTGGACAAGGGTTAAACAGGAGTTACAATTGGGACCCCATTTTTCTAACTCACACATGGTCCAGTTAATGACCGGGTTGTGTAGCTGAAGCCAAGGCATCCCTAAGACCACTTCTACGGGCAGGTTTTCGAGAAAACAAAACTAACACTTCTGTGTGTGACACACCCCTACCGACAGGGTTATTTCAGGAGTACAAAGCTTGACAGTTCCTCCCAGCAAGGGAGTGGAGTCAATGGCGACAATATAGAAAGGAGTGGACAAATCCAACACGGGTATTCCCACCTGTACCGCAAACTTAAGATCCATAAAACTAAAGGCAGAACCAGAATCAACGAAAGCTCTACCTGACCCCTTGAAGGTCTCAAAGGCAACAGAAATGGGTAACATTAACTTTTTTCTTACCACCTCCGGAAGTACCTTGCCTTTAGCTCCCTCAAACTTGGACGCTCTTCCGGAAGGAGGAATCTTAGGACATTGACGAACCCAATGTTCGGAGTCGCCGCAGTAGAAACAGGTGCCCCGTCGGCGACGTTTCTCTCTACGAGTCATACCGAGCTGCATAGGTTCGTCCATCTGTGCCTCCAACTTGAGTTCCACCGGAACAGGTTCAGGTTTGGAAATACCATGTGGAGAAAACAAGAAATGTTTATTTTTCCCTCCTGATACTGCACAACATGTAAATCAGCTCCATTTAACTCATTAAAGCAAATAGGTAATTAGAAAATGACCTGTTATTTAAATCATGTTTTTGTGTTAAGCATTGTTTTTAGAATTTTTTGTGATTTTTTTAAATCTATTTTCCATGTCCTAAAATTCAGTTTTTTGCACTGGGCCTAAAATATGTTAAGTCTTCCTGTCTTTCGAGAGTTGCTACATGGGCTGTAGACATAATGGACAGGAGCTGACCCCTTTGAGCCTCTTTTGGGACAGTTTGCTATGCATGCTCAGTGGCCTGTGCAGAGGTCAGGAGGGAGCTGATAAGCTGTGATATCACCAGTTGTGAATGGTGTATACTGTGTTATCTATAAAGAGGTGTTACTTTTCATTATTATTCTGCAAGTGGTAATAATGATAATAGCTACTGAAAGGTTACCTCTACAGAACCAGAGATCTTGACCTATTATTAAGCCTCGTGGCTAATTGCAGGATTATATAAAAAAAAATTAAATATAGTAACAAGGAAAAAATGTTTTTCCATGTCACCATGTATATAAAAAAAAAAAAACATAATATCCTACAGTTTTCATGCAGACTAGTGAGCCTAGTCATATGCTGACACTTCTATGAAAATCAATTTTCAACAGTCATCCTATTATCATTACAGACAGGATTACGACACAACCTCTTTAAAGATAACACAGGATCCTACTTTTTCAATAGGTGATAGTCACAGATCACCTTCCCCCTCCCCTCACACAATGACATCTGCACATATTACAGATCATGTCCAGAACACTCAATGAACAGCTCTTGGCTTTTGTGCTCTATGGTCCATGTGGCTGCTGTAAAGCATATTTCTAAATACCATTTACAGCAGCTCATGCAAGTTACCCCCATCATTTTTTACAGAAAGTAAAAAAAACTATCTGCAAACATTAAAAAAGAATTATGTTTTATTATGGTTTTGATTATTAAAAAAATAGGTGACACATTACCTTTAAAGGGTTTATCCCATTATTAATGAAAAAAAATGAAAATCAAACATACAGTAACATGACAATCTCTTTATAACTAAGCTAGAACCAGCCCTATACCTCCCATGGATCAAGAGATCTGCTCATCCTTTGCTCCAACTGCTCTGATAGATTTATTTCAAACTGGCAGCTTACAGGGTGTATCCTTTCTCAGTAGGTGTGTCATTTCTAAGATGACATGTCCTTTCTCAGGAGGTATCTCATTTTCCAGGAGGCATGTCCTTTATTTAACTGCTCTCACAATGTAACTGTCACAGCCTCTAAAAGAAGATAGGGCTGGTGACAATTGAAGGCTGGAAATGAGCATGTGTGTCCAGCTAGGTGGACATAGAGATGAGGAAAAGAACAAACAGCAGGTGGCGCTGTACAGATACATGTTAATGAATAAGTCAGAGGCTATACAAAATTTTTAATTACATGCAACGACAAAAGTATTCAGATTCAAATGCTGGTTTGAAAAATGTAGAATATGTTTTGTATTAGATTGCCCTGCTGTCCTTTCCTGTTGTAGCTTCCTCACTTATCATGTGACTGTGCCTTGTACTGAAGCTCAACCCCATTTTCTTGGTGCACACATGAACAGTGTTGTGTCAGGTTCCACTCTTTATGCTGGTCCTAGTGGTTATTTCCTGACCAAAAAAGATATTGGTGGCCAAACTAAGGATAGACTATCAGTGTGAAATACTATAGAGCAGGAATGGCCAACCTGCAGCCCTCCAGCTGTTGCAAAACTAGAACTTCCAGTATGCCTGAACAGCCTACAGATATTAGGGCATGCTGGGAATTGTAGTTTTGCAACAGCTGGAGCTCCGTAGGTTGAGCATCCCTGCTATAGAGCTTCATTCAAACTTGAAAAAATACATTCCACTTAAAGCAGATATACTGTATCTTTCCATAAGTTCACCACTGCTGGTACATCTTTCCATAAGTTCACCACTGCTGGTACATCTTTCCATAAGTTCACCACTGCTGGTATGTCTTTCTGTAAGATCACCACTGCTGGTACATCTTTCCATAAGTTCACCACTGCTGGTACATCTTTCCATAAGTTCACCACTGCTGGTACGTCTTTCCATAAGTTCACCACCGCTGGTACGTCTTTCCATAAGTTCACCATCGCTGGTACGTCTTTCCATAAGCTCACCAGTGCTGGTACATCTTTCCATAAATTGTACAAAAAAAGAGCAAGGATTTAACAAGGTAAAAAAAATCTCATTTTATTAAATATAAATCACATGAACATTACAGGTGAGACTCAAAAGGGACAGAACATGGAGACTGGGCCACAAGAGGGCTCTGCAATGTGGAGAATCACAATGGGGGATAATGTGACCATATACAGCAGGTAACAGACAATTAACAGAAGCTGTGAATATTGGAGTAGTTGCGGGTGCAATTGCTGTCCCCTAGTGTTGAGCAACTGCCTAGCTCTTATTCACAGCGTCCAAGCAATGGATGCTGTAGGGTATAATTGGACGGTGCAATACTACTCATAAAGATGGCATATAACAATAACTGTAAATCACTAGTCCCACCCTAATCCAGACACCATGTTACCTACCCATGTTGCTGCTGAAAAATGGTGACACGGTTCCCCCACTGCTTCGACCTCAACACGTGTTTCGCCACGTAGGCTTCGTCAGAAGGTACAGTTATTTACAGTTATTGTTATATGCCATCTTTATGAGTAGTATTGCACCGTCCAATTATACCCTACAGCATCCATTGCTTGGACGCTGTGAATAAGAGCTAGGTAGTTGTTCAACACTAGGGGACAGCAATTGCACCCGCAACTACTCCAATGTTCACAGCTTCTGTTAATTGTCTGTTACCTGCTGTATATGGTCACATTATCCCCCATTGTGATTCTCCACATTGCAGAGCCCTCTTGTGGCCCAGTCTCCATGTTCTGTCCCTTTTGAGTCTCACCTGTAATGTTCCTGTGATTTATATTTAATAAAATGAGATTTTTGTACCTTGTTAAATCCTTGCTCTTTTTTTGTACAAGTTGCAGTAAGTTGGGGAGTGAGGTTCGGTTTTTGGGTTATTGTAGGCTCTAACATCTTTCCACAAGTTCACCACTGCTGGTACGTCTTTCCATAAATTCACCACTGCTGGTACATCTTTCCATAAGTTCACTATTGCTGGTACATCTTTCTATACGTTCACCACTGCTGGCAAAGCAAGATACATGTTTTATTTCTTTTGAAGAAACTACACATAATCAGACTTTGTTTTTTGAAATGTTGTACATCTACCCCTAAACGCTCATTATTTCTGAAGGAAAAACGTATTTTGCTTAGTGGATTAAAGTTTGATAATCTTAACAGTTAAACTGCTGAAAGTATCGAGAAATATAATCTACCATAGAAATGTTCTGTGATGTCGAGTATTAATATCATTGCCAAGCTATCTTAATATCTGCAGGGAGTCTCCTATTGCTGCCAACTGTTTTGTGGTAGCAATTTGCAAACCTAGTATGTCATCAGTTTAAGTTGCTCCTGGCAAGAACTCTTATGAATTTGATCTTTCCACAGCTGGAGATAAGTCATGATATCAGATCTAGTTGCAGTATAAAACTACTGGGTCCTATCCTTTCCTTCTTGTTGAAACTGCTATTTGCATATATGATTTGTTTATTCGAATATTGATGAAATCATGTTTTATGAGCCTTTTCCATTGGCATTCAACACCAGATAAGTTCTAACATGTAGGATTTGGACCATTGTCCAATAAATATTTGTAATATTGTAGAGGTTAATTGTACAGATTAATTTGCATGCCATTTATAACTTACATGTTTACCAATATGATGTTCCACTATAAAGAGGCTCTGTCCAGGTCTGGGTTCTGTTGAGGTTTCTGTCACTTTGGTGGAAAAAATAACATGGCATCCAGCGTCATTCATGCCTCATTATAATTGATGGAGGTAGAAGTAACGGGGTCCATCAGTCAATGTTTAAAGTAGTCATGACAGATCCATCATAGAGCCATAAAAATAATGGAAGCCCTGATGCTGCTAATGTGAACACAACCAAAGAAAGTCATGGCTGACAGAATCTAAGGAGGCAAAATGTATCTGTCCCAGCAGTTAAACACTGAACTTGTTTATGGTTTTAAAAGAAGCTTTAATGCAAACCAAGAAACAGAGGCTGTGTCTTAAGGAGGGTTTAGTTTACATGCTCCAAGGAGCAGCCAGTTATTGGTAAGGAAGCGTTCCTTCCAGACAACTTGCTGTTTGTTCAGTGGAGGTGAAGCATTGCATTTACATGCAGTGATCACCTCCACAGTATGAGGACTAATGATCACTATTGTGATCACTCATCTTCATACAGCTTTATTGTTTCTGGGCAGCAGATCACTGTTTAGACAACACAATCTGCTGCCCAGAAATGATAATTTACTTGCCTGCACGAACGGCAGTTTCGAGTTCAGATTATCGGGAATGAACGTTTGTAAAACCGCCATTACTGTAATTTGCTCCTCAATGACAGACTACAGGCTGCTACTCCTCTGAGATGGAGGATCCTGCCAGAACCACCGCCACAGATTTGAACCTGGCCTTATAGAGACAGTTGTTTCCATACAGCAACTCTGTTTCATAGCTAGGACAATATCTCCTGTGTGATTATCTCTGTCTCCTCCTGAGTTCTCTCCCTCCCTGTGCATTGGCCTTTAGATTCTGTCAGCAAATCAGTAAGCCTTAATTATTCCAGAAAACGAAGAGGCAGTATCTATGTTTGACAAATGGTTACTCGTCAGACACAGCAACCCCATCTTTCAGTTTGATGCATCAGATCACCATCCTTTTCTATGACTGTGCATCTGCAGGAAGGAGTTGGCTCACATCACATAAATTATTGCCCCCACAAGGATGGGTACTTCTCACTGGAGACAAGCCATATTAATATTTAGTGTCCATTCCATTACGTTTTCGGCTTACTATTTGAGTGCTTACAACTTTAGGTTGGAATTTTCTTTCTGAAGTGCATTTGTAACAGGAGATCAACTTTCTTTTCACATCACTGGAGAACTTCCTCTCGTATGAAGAAAGGTCATGCACCTGTGATGCGTGAGCACGGTCTTCCAGCAGCAATGCTATTGAGCCATACGATTGAGTCAGAAATGAAGTTTCTCTGTTGATGATAAATATCCAAAAATCCTGTTTCACTGTGTAGAGATGTAGCAGAGGTTACTGATCTGGAGTTTCAGAACTGAATTTCTATTATGCTTCTATCATTCATTTAAAAATAAAGTCACACTCCCCTTTCCGATTCCGTGACATTCCCGTTCACTCGCCAAAGAGGTTTCCTGTCTAAGCCAGTGATTGGCTGAGCAGGTATTTCCTGTTTGTTGAGAGGCACCAAGAAGTAGATACCAGTGGGGGGAAAGGGGGCCATTGGAATGGGAGTGGTGGGGGATCGGTGGAATGAGAATAATTTTTTTTTGCCATTGTGAGACTTTTTCTAAATATTTTTATGACCTGGATAACAATCAGATAAAAACGATTGTAGGTAATGATTCTGGGAAATATTCCTTCTGATAAGAAAACTCTAACACCATCCTAAATCTACAGAGCTATAAAAAAAAATGTCTTAGTCCAATTTCCTCACATTGTAAATGACAGAATGTCAGTAAGACAAGAAAAGGTATTTAGGACAAAAGAGACATTTCTGTCCTCCAACAAGGAAAGATTGTACTGGAAAATCTCCAAAATAATAGATGGGGATGCTCTGTCTATAAAGTATGGTTTTGAGACTGTCACTCTGCAAGGTGACACTATGCAGTATGTAATGGGGGATTAACTTTTATGAGAGACCTGAGATTGACGGGTTATGACAAAGCTGAATTCATGGTGCTTTAATAAGTCCTTTGTCTACCTTTTCATACATTGTGACTTGTCTGGGGAATGACATCTTGAGCTTGTGCGCTGTCTGTAAATCCAGAGCTGCTGAAGGGCTCTCCTTGTGTTGTCAGCAGTGGTTGTACTAGTAGGGTAAAGGCACTTGCAAGATATTTCAATATATTTCATGCAACATGTTTGGAAATGCTACAGTTGACAGAGAGAAACCCAGGAAAGCTTAGAAAAACAGTCTGGACAAGGTTCTGAAGAACTCATTAATCAATGACAGTCACAGGTGTGGAGATTTCTCCACAACAGCCAACAGACTGTGAAAGTCACATCCAGACTAGAATGCTGGATTATGCTTGTTCCTCATTTTACGTCAAACTGGAAATGTGGTCAAAGTCATTTAACTTTAACTGATCACCAAAGGTAATTTGAAAATATTATATTTTAGACCAGAACCCCCCCCTTCCCCCACATAATTTGCCTAAAGGGCAGATACTGCAAAAAGAAGACACGTCACTGATGGAGACCATAAACAACTACACCTATAACTCTCCTAAGGAAAAAGTTATGGTTTTCCTTCCTTTCTGGAACTCTTTAACTATGAATATTATAAGAAATTTGATATTGATTTGTAAGACTTTTCTTTAGTATATTTTGTCACATGGCTCCCAACTGTTTGTTCCCACATGTACATGGCATGTGTTTGTCATTCACTCCCAAAGTAAAAAAGAAAACATGTGCAGCATAGCATACTTTTGTTTAGGTCTGCAGTTGTATTGGAAAGCATAATTAATTAAAGGGAGTCTGTCTCCTAATCTGATCCTTTTAGACCACTCAGATCAGGATATAAACTCCTTTGCCCACATTACAATGGTACCTTTATTTGTTCTGTCCCTTGTCGAGATCTTGAAAAATATGCTTTTTAAACTTATGCTAATGAGGTTCGGCAAGTGCTCAGGGGCAGCATTACTGCAGCAAGTGCCCGGGCTCCTCGGTGATGTGCCCATAAAAACACATCTCCTTCACCCCTCTGGCCCGCCCCTATTTCCTATTATTACCTTCTCTTCTGCCTCCCAGATCTTGTGCCTGAGATCTTGTCTACTTAGCAAAATGCAAATGAGAATTGCTCTAACATGATATTGTTAGGTATGTCCTATTAACCCTTGTATGTCCTCATTGTGGTAAGTAATACCTCCTTTATTAAATGTTCTGAAATTAATCAAAACTTATCTGGATTGCAAAGGGCATACAGTGTGTAACATAAAAGCAGCTGCTATAAGGCCTTTGGAGATGGTGACCCAGCAATGGTTTGAAGGTGCCTTGGAGATTGATCAAGTACCTAAACCGCTTCAGCACTGGTCAATAAATTAAAGGGGTTGTACAGGATTTTTATATTCATGACTTGTCCTCAGTAGAGGTCATCAATGTCAGATTGGTCAGGGTTCAATTCCTAGCACCGCCATAATTTATCTATTTGAGGAGGCTGTGGCACTTCGTGAGCACTACTGCCTCCTCACAGCTTACCAAGCACAGCAACGTATATTGTATATGGCTGTGCTTGGTGTTGCAGCCCAGGCCCATTCAATTAATTAGGACTGAGCTGCACCTAGGCCATGTGACCAATTAACGCAATGTCATTGGCGTAGGAAGAGGCCGCAGCGCTCGCCTGCTTAACAACCTGCTCAGCAGCTGATCAGAGGGGGTGCTGGGTGTCGGATCCCACTGATCATATACTGATGACATAGGATAGGCAATCAATATAAAAAATTCTCGATAACCATTTTAAGTTGGTCAATAAATTAAGCTATGTTAATGATTGGAATCAATGTAATTAAAGAGAAGTGATGTCAGCCTTTACTAAAAAAAAGTTGAGGAACATTCGAGGTTGAGGGTTGCAGCTAACAGATCCCAACCAATGTCACCTTCTTCTGAAAAGTCTCAATGACTTTTAAGAAGTACTATGTAAGTGGAATTGCCCTTTTAGAGAGTACAATATTTTGAACATTGTATGCTTCCGCTCTAGTTTTTGAAGGTGTAAGTTAAGGATGGGTAACCTAGGCATAGATACTAAGTATAGTGAAAGAGGCGAACTCCTTTTCATGTAGGCAGCACTCTTTTCTCTTAAATATATTGTATGTTTTGTGACATATTGTTTTCCCCTTTAAATCCTGAAGTTTACAGAGCATGGTTACAATGGATATGTCTGACACGTTATGTGCGGGTAGAATGTGTCCTAAGTGTGTATTAAACTCAGATAAAGTCGACTAACTCAAATTAAATTTAGGCAAACTCACAGCATTAGAGAGCTAATCAAATTAGCAATAAAAGAAGCATAATGATTTCTCTGGTGATAATTATTTGGGCAATTTAACAGTAGACTGGAAATATTGAAGAGCATAATTATCTACTATTCAGATAAACCTGTTGCTCATAAAATGGACTGCTATATTACAAAATTATTTTTCTAAACAATATGGTTATGATATGGTAAATGTTTTCATGTAGAAGGCCCCCATCTGTGGACTATGAAACTCTTTCCATTTTTGGCCACTGCATCCATAGGGTACAAGTGGTGGTGCCGACATGATTTGCCCAAGTCACTGTACAGTCCCTGGATGGATGCTCTTTGACGCATTCGCAGACCAGTAGATGAACATGTTCAGCACAAGCACAGAAAAGGATCCAGCGAGGGACAGCACAGAAAGCGGGGACATGGGTGAATCATGTCATTGCCATCTTGTGCCCACCCCTACAATGTCTTCAGAATCATGATACTGCCAGGTCTCAAACCACTTTGAATCACCCTCACCAAGAACCCTAACTACTCCCTCAGTACCCAAACTGCCCTCCATTCCTTCCCATTGTATGGCAGGTACACCGCTGCTGAACAGGTACGTTAATTGACATCACTGAGAAAACCACAAGCTGCATAAAAATTGTATGTCTTGTCAAAAAAACTAAAGAGTGTTATGCAAATTGTCAGTACAAATTTGATCAAAGGATCCCATCCTCATTTGTAAAGAACAGAAATAGAAACTCCAGCAATGTAGATGCAAGATCGTGAGTCTGTATAAATCAGGTGTTACGTTTCGGCCTCACAGGGCCTTTATGAAACTACAGCAAAACATAGAATAAACATAACGGAAATCAATATGGAAACACCATGACAGTGGTATACAAAAAAGTGTGTACCCAATAACATCGGATGATTGACAGACATCTCAGTCCCGTGTCAGGTGTCTGTGTGACAGTCTTGTTCATGACTCCGGTGAGATGGTGGCACAGTGGGCTGAATATATGTAGAGGTGATAAGGAGCAGAACCTCATGAATAATGTAGGCTGCATTAGTTAAGCGGTGGAATGGTAGACCATTGCTCTTATTGCACCTAAGCTCTGCTCCTTTCTGTGGCCAGCCTCCCCCTGCTTTGATTGCCAGGACTAAGAGCTTGTGTGCAACAAGAGCAATGGTGATGCCCTAATTGCACCAAAGACCTAATTTGCACATTACGAGAAAGTATCATAATCTGGGAACAAAGTCTTGGATCAACAAAAGAAAAACTGCATTTTATTTCAGGTGAACCACAGCTATGTGTCTATGCAAACAGTTTAATAGGGAGGTCGCTGGAGACAGATTCCCTTTAAGCTTTATAGTGAAAATATATTATTCAGTATAATTCAATCCCTCACCATTTTCAAGCTCTCTGTTTGCTATCAGTGTGTGGGAAAAAAATATTGCTTTCATCGAGATGCTGAAAACTTGTATTGTTCCACCCATGAGGGTGCACGGCTAAAAAATTGCTTCAATTATTGCATTAAAGGAGCTGGCAAATTGCTGCTTTTAATTGTTGGAGATGTGGATTTTAAGTTATGGTTCATGTAGTTATGTGTATCTTGACTCATGAAAGGAGTATATGATTTAGGCCCCATTCACACGACCATATCCATTTTGCATATCCAAATTGCAGATCAGCAAAACACAGATTAGAGGCAAGGACTTTAACCACTCAGCTATAAAGCTGAATAATAAACTATGTCAGAAAAACCTTATATCAGTTTGTCATGTAGTAAGTATTCCTATACAGCAGAAGTATAATTTCATATTTCAGTGCAGGTTAACATGTAGCTGTATAGTGTAGTGGTTAAAGATCTTGGCTCTAATGTAGAAGGTTGTGAGTTCAAATCCCGGCAGAAAAGTTTCAGAAATAAAGGTTAAATAAAATTCATATATTTTTTTTTTCTTTCAGTAATTGTAAAAAATGTATGACATTAAATAAATGTGTAATTACAAAATATATATATATATATATATATATATATATATACAGTTGCAAGAAAAAGTATGTGAACCCTTTGGAATTATATGGATTTCTGCACAAATTGGGCATAAAATGTGATCTGATCTTCATCTAAGTCACAACAATAGACAATCACCGTCTGCTTAAACTAATAACACACAAATAATTAAATGTTACCATGTTTTTTTGAACACACCATGTACACATTAACAGTGCAGGTGGAAAAAGTATGTGAACCCCTAGACTAATGACATCTCCAAGAGCTAATTGGAGTGAGGTGTCAGCCAACTGGAGTCCAATCAATGAGATGAGATTGGAGGTGTTGGTTACAGCTGCCCTGCCCTATAAAAAACACACCAGTTCTGGGTTTTCTTTTCAAAAGAAGCATTGCCTGATGTGAATGATGCCTCGCACAAAAGAGCTCTCAGAAGACCTACGATTAAGAATTGTTGACTTGCATAAAGCTGGAAAGGGTTATAAAAGTATCTCCAAAAGCCTTGCTGTTCATCAGTCCACGGTAAGACAAATTGTCTATAAATGGAGAAAGATCTGCACTGCTGTTACTCTCCTTAGGAGTGGCCGTCCTCTAAAGATCACTGCAAAAGCACAGTGCAGACTGCTCAATGAGGTGAAGAAGAATCCTAGAGTGTCAGCTAAAGACTTACAAAAGTCTCTGGCATATGCTAACATCCGTGTTAGCGAATCTACGATACATAAAACACTAAACAAGAATGGATTTCATGGGAGGATACCACAGAGGAAGCCACTGCTGTCCAAAAAAAAACATTGCTGCACGTTTACAGTTTGCACAAGAGCATCTGGATGTTCCACAGCAGTACTGGCAAAATATTCTGTGGACAGATGAAACCAAAGTTGAGTTGTTTGGAAGAAACACACAACACTATGTGTGGAGAAAAAGAGGCACAGCACACCAACATCAAAACCTCATCCCAACTGTGAAGTATGGTGGTGGGGGCTTTATGGTATGGGGCTGCTTTGCTGCGTCAGGGCCTGGACGGATTGCTATCATCGAAGGAAAAATGAATTCCCAAGTTTATCAAGACATTTTGCAGGAGAACTTAAGGCCATCTGATCACCAGCTGCAGCTCAACAGAAGATGGGTGTTGCAACAGGACGACGACCCAAAGCATAGAAGTAAATCAACAGCCGAATGGCTTAACTAGAAGAAAATATGCCTTCTGGAGTGGCCCAGTCAGAGTCCTGACCTCAACCTTATTGAGATGCTGTGGCATGACTTTAAGAAAGCAATTCACACCAGACATCCCAAGAATATTGCTGAACTGAAACAGTTCTGTAAAGAGGAATGGTCAAGAATTACCCCTGACCGTTGTGCACGTCTGATCTGCAACTACAGGAAACGTTTGGTTGAAGTTATTGCTGCCAAAGAAGGTTCAACAAGTTATTTAATCCAAGGGTTCATATACTTTTTCCACCTACACTGTGAATGTTTACATGGTGTGTTCAATAAAAAACATGGTAACATTTAATTCTTTGTGTGCTATTAGTTTAAGCAGACTGTGATTGTCTATTGTTGTGACTTAGATGAAGATCAGATCACATTTTATGACCCATTTGTGCAGAAATCCATATCATTCTAAAGGGTTCACATACTTTTTCTTGCAACTGTATACAGTACAGACCAAAAGTTTGGACACACCTTCTCATTCAGTAAAAAAGAAAGATATCTAGTCACCAGTCCGCAAAAATGTTCCGCTGCAGGTCCGAGGAGTGTTGTGGGGTGAATCACACTTTCATGCAGTATATACAGTACAGACCAAAAGTTTGGACACAGCTTCTCATTCAAAGAGTTTTCTTTATTTTCATGACTATGAAGGCATCAAAACTATGAATTAATACATGTGGAATTATATACATAACAAACAAGTGTGAAACAACTGAAAATATGTCATATTCTAGGTTCTTCAAAGTAGCCACCTTTTGCTTTGATTACTGCTTTGCACACTCTTGGCATTCTCTTGATGAGCTTCAAGAGGTAGTCCCCTGAAATGGTTTTCACTTCACAGGTGTGCCCTGTCAGGTTTAATAAGTGGGATTTCTTGCCTTATAAATGGGGTTGGGACCATCAGTTGCGTTGAGGAGAAGTCAGGTGGATACACAGCTGATAGTCCTACTGAATAGACTGTTAGAATTTGTATTATGGCAATAAAAAAAGCAGCTAAGTAAAGAAAAACGAGTGGCCATCATTACTTTAAGAAATGAAGGTCAGTCAGTCAGCCGAAAAATTGGGAAAACTTTGAAAGTAAGGGCTATTTGACCATGAAGGAGAGTGATGGGGTGCTGCGCCAGATGACCTGGCCTCCACAGTCACCAGACCTGAACCCAATCGAGATGGTTTGGGGTGAGCTGGACCGCAGAGTGAAGGCAAAAGGACCAACAAGTGCTAAGCATCTCTGGGAACTCCTTCAAGACTGTTGGAAGACCATTTCAGGGGACTACCTCTTGAAGCTCATCAAGAGAATGCCAAGAGTGTGCAAAGCAGTAATCAAAGCAAAAGGTGGCTACTTTGAAGAACCTAGAATATGACATATTTTCAGTTGTTTCATACTTGTTTGTTATGTATATAATTCCACATGTGTTAATTCATAGTTTTGATGCCTTCATAGTCATAAAAATAAAGAAAATTCTTTGAATGAGAAGGTGTGTCCAAACTTTTGGTCTGTACTGTACATAAATGAGTGTTTGTAATTTGCAGGGTGAACTGTAATTTTTATTGGTACCATTTTTTGGGTACGTATGGCTTTTTGATAATTTTTATTTTATTTTATTGGTGGGACAAGGTGGCAAAAAAAAATATAGGAATTGTGGATTTTTGCTTTATATCCTGCTATGGTGTTCACTGCACAGGGAAAATGTTAATAGTTTGGGCATTTTGGATGTGGCGATACCTATTATATTTTTTCTTGTTACATGTAAATTGAAAAAGGTTGGTGATTTCAATTTTTTGTATTTTTTTTTTTTTTTTTTTACTTTTTACATTGGGGCCTTGAACATGTGATCTTCTGATTATTTGTCCCACAGACTACTGTAGAATATTATTGCGATCTAATGGATTCTGAGACACTGTCCACTGAGCCGTGCCTCGTGCACGGCTTTACAGGCAGTTAACCATGACAGTCCTGGGAACCTTCAGAAGGAACAAGCCTGTCATGGAAACCTATTGGAGCACTGCTTAGATCACAAGGCAGAGGAAGCTCCCTCCCTCTACCTAACCCCACAGATGTCAGTATTGACAGTGGCGTCTGAAGGGTTAACTGATGGGGTTTCGGTGTTATCACTGATCCTGGCCAGCACCCACAGTGCATGTAGCAAGCTCAGCGTGTGAGGTGGCTCTGTAAATTTCTTAATCATAATCGCAGACTTTTACGTGATTATGTGTGAAGGGGTTAAAGATGAAATTGCTATTATAATGCAGTGGAAGAAAATTCTAGTAAAACAGTTTACTTTTGTAATTATTGAAGGGTACTATTTCATGCTCATGCAGGAGCAGGATGTGCATTCTGGATGCAGGAGTGGTGTACGCCGCACACAAGTAGGGATGAGCGAATTTGTGTTTTCAAGTTCGGCGTACAAGGTTCAGGTTATCTAAGAATTTCGTTATGGATTCCGCTACCACGGACCATAGGTTATCCGTGGTCCGTGGTAGCGGAATCCATAATGGAATTCTTAGATAAACCGAACCTTGTACGCCAAACTCGAAAACACAAGTTCACTCATCCCTACACGCAACAACTATAAAGGAATCAGGTGTTGCTTCAAGGGGTTTCAAACTTTGCTGGATGAAATTTGTAAGTTCTTCCTTGGTATTATGACTGCCTAATAGAGAGATGTAGGAGGAACTGGGCAACTTGGAGGAAAATGCAACTTAACAGCACATATGTAATGATTAAATCATCTAAGCGAGTGTCAGAACGGCTGCGTTAATAAACAAATATCATATTTTTTAGACTAGTCATAAATATACAGTTTCTCCATCTGCCGACAGCTTTGAAGTAATGTTGGTACGAGGCATCACAGTGAGAGGTCCTGTGTGAAGCAGATGTGGATTTTTTCTCTAATGCCTGTTGTCTTATTAAGACCCTATTTGGACTATTTTAGATGTCTGCGCTGGTAAAAAGAAAATGACTTCATCAGGAAGCTTATTGTTACCACAGTTACTTCTTCTAGTAATAATCTAGTAACAATTCTTCTAGTGGAATCTATTCTATAAACTTCATCCTGTCAGGTCTCATGCAAATATTACAGTATTACACATCCGTAATAAGGCATGCATGGAAAGTCCTTGGAGAAAGCAGTCATATACAGATGTATCATCTGTGAGAATATATAGTATTAGTAACAAACCGTACCTTCAAACTCTCTGCGGCCACCCTTTACATCAATTAACCCCAGACTGTTTTGGGCGTTAATGAGCAGGCGATTATTTATTTTTTTCGTTACCTTCCAAGAGCTGTAACTTTTTTATTTTTTCGTCTATGTAGTCATATGATGGCTTGTTTTTTGGCGGGATAAGTTGTAGTTTTTAATGGTGCCAGTTTGAGGTACACATAGCTTACTGATTAACTTTTATTAATTCTTTCTGGGAGGGATGTGAGGAATAACAGCCGTCATTTTTCAGCATAAATAACATAATAACTTTATTCTCTGGGTTAGTACCGTAATTTCAGCAATACCCAATACATATAGGGGGTCATTTATTAAAGGGGTTATTTGGTATCTAAAATATCCCCCCCCCCCCCCCCCCCCAGTGCCCGGGCCCATTGTATGGATTATACTTACCTGCTCCCCGGCAGCCGCGTCGCTCTGGATCTCTGCGCCAATCAAAACATCCAGTGACGGGGGAGCTGCCAATACCAGGCCGCAACGGTGACAAGCCTCCTTGAGGCTGGTCACCATCGCAGCCTGCTGTTGGCTGCTCCCACCGTTTTAAGTGCCGGTCTTTATAAACCCTGTGCGCTCGCAGTGGATCCGCCAAAGTTATAAAGAGGCGTCGGCCTCTACATAACTTCACCACATCCACCGCTGGTTTAAATGTAAACCAGCTTCCTAGTTGGCCTTAATTTAGACTATTTTCTACGCCTAAAATAGCCGTAAAAAATGATAAATGAGACGGGCCTGCCAGACCATCCCCTTCCCCGCCCACGCCATGCCCATATCTTTAGACCTGGCGTGAGCGAGGAGAAGTCGCAGATTGCGGCAGATATACACCAGAAAACTGATAGTAAATGACCCCCATACTGTCTTAATGTTTTACTACTTTTGCACAATTAAAAAAATTAAATAAAAAATTATTTTTGCATCACTGCATCCCAAGACCCATAGCATTTAATTTTTCTTTCTATTGAGCTGTGTGAGCACTTAACCAAATATTTGTAGATTTTATTTTTTCCATTGAAAATAAAAAAAATTCAATGGGAAAAGGTGTGTGTGTATATATATATATATATATATATATATATATATATATTTTTTACTTGGAATTTTTTTTTTATATTCTTTACCTTTCCCCCTCCTTTTTAGCCAATTAATAGTGCCACAAAGGGACTATAATAGACAATCTTTTGATTGCTTCTAAAATGCATTGAGTTATTCCTGTAGTGCAATGTATTTTAATGTGAGTGCTATACTGATATTCACCAGCGGGCTGCGCCAGAAAGACAGGCCTGCGGCCTTCACTAGGCCCTGGTCTACCTGCACTGAGATCGGCACCCCGCAATCCTATTTGTGAGGTGCTGATGGCAGAGGGCGTCCATGGTATTGCCCCCGGCATGTAAGGGGTTAAACGGCCTGGATCAGCGGTCCTGACAATCCAGTTCGTTCGAACAGCAGCGTGGCTCAGATGTTACAGCTGTGCCCCGCTCTCCACTGCACTCGAGACCCGTGCAACTCTTAGACAGGTCCACTGTAAAAAGGCAGCGACTCAGCCTAAGGTCCCTTAGTGACCGCCATAAAAAGGCGTATTGGTGGTCACTAAGGGGTTAAAGTCGATGAAAGGGATACTATCTACAAACTGTCATACGGATCCGGTATTTATTTATTTTTTGCATTTTTAAAGGTCTGCGCATGCGCAGACAGGAAAACCAGTTCCGTTTTGCCGGAACACTTAATGCTGGATCCGGCACTAATACATTTAAATGGAAATTAATGCCGGGTCCGGCATTCCGGCAAGTGTTCAGGATTTTTGGCCGGAGAGAAAACTGCAGCATGCTGCGGTATTTTCTCCTGCCAAAAAACGTAAGAGGGACTGAACTGATTCATCCTGATGCATCCTGAACGCAATGCTCTCCATTCAGAAGGCATTAGGATAAAACTGATCATTTTTTTCCGCTATTGAGCTCCTGTGACGGAACAACACCGGAAAAGAATAACGCTAGTGTGAAAAGTACCCTTAAATGAGGGGGGGGGGGGGAACTATTGCACCATTTTGTTTACCAATCACCATAAATAATTTGCTGACTATATTGTATGAGTTATTATGATTACAGGGATACCAAGTCATCTTTTATGATATTTAATAGTACGTATGTTACAAAAAAAGCATTTCTTTGTAATGATTTTTTCTCCATTATTTTTGTTTGTAACATTAACTTTTACTTTTCTTTTACAGTAGAGGCCCAGTCTCCTTTCCTGACATGTGTGTTTTAGTATAATGTTGTATTCCACACAATGACAATTCTGGAGCATTTATTTTTATGAGTCTGTTGTGCCATTCTTCAAATATTCTTACTAGAAGTTCATGGATAAAGGTACAGATGTGTGCTGCCAGTTGGGGGGGTGTCCCTGTGATTGTCCAATCCGTGTTGCCAGTGTCAGACTGTGGGACCCCCCCTTCCCAAATGGCATGAATAAAAGAAGAACAACAGGAGAGGGGACGGCTCCTCTGTAAAAGAAAAGCTAGAAAATGTACTAAACAGTAATAGTGTTTATTTACTATTATGCCTGTGAAGAAAACAGTAATGGCAGAATGGTTCTATAGTGTAGTGGTACGATTGCTGCCTGCCATGCAGACGGCCAACAAACGCCTGTAAAATAATTTCTATAGTAAATGCATGTGTGTTGGGAGACGCTTATACCCACACAGCTTCATTCGTAGTCACTGCACTAAAGTTAATCATAATGAGGCCAGTGATCTCAGAGACCTGAAGTGGCTGCGCCCCTGACTGCAGCCCTGGTAGTACTGCCCTGATGGCAGCCCTGTGAAGAGATGTTCCATGTAAAATCCCATCAAAGACCAGGGGCACTGCTTTAATCTGGAGAAGAAAAAGTTCAGTCTCCAGAGGTGAGAATGCTTCTTAAAGGAGTATTCCCATCTTAATGATCACTGTTAAATCTGTTAATGATTTAACAGTGATCAATTTTCTAAATATATTTAATTAACTAATTCCCACCCCTTAGAAGAAAATGAACATATACTTACCTGACTGTTGTCTTCCGTCTCCCCTGGTTACGGCCACCGCTCTTCTCCGGAATCGCGGTGGCCGCGCTTGCGCAGATGACTTCTTTTCTTCCGGCCGCGCGCACGCCGACGCCGCGCATGCGCTATGGTGATTTCTTCCTGGCCAGTATAGTATACTTGCCAGGAAGAAGTCACCAGGGCACATGCGCGGCGGCGTGCGCATTCAGTCCAGCGCGCGGCCTGGCCGGGAGAAGACTTCAATCAACAAGATGGAGCCCGCCCCCTGCTGAAACCAGGAAGTGGACAGCGCGCCGGGAGCAGGTAAGTATGAAACAGCGTGATGGGAATAACCCTTTAACCAAGTTCTTAAGAGCCATGGATATTTAGAATAGTTACCTAGGTACACATTGACATCTTCAGAAAAGGCTTAGATAGATTTTTTAGAGCAAGACAACATTAAAGCCATTTTGCTTCAGTGTATGCATCCATTTTCTGTCTGTCCGTTTGTTTTTTTTTGGCAGTTTTGCATCTATTTTTAACAGCTGTTAAAACAGCCATTAAAAATGGATGAATTTCATAGGCTTTTTTTTTTAACCTCAACCCCTGCGGTGCCCTCATGATACGTAATGCCCTCCTTAGTGCCCGCTGGACATCAAATAGCCACCATAGTGCCCTCAGTATGAATACTGTCCCAGAGTATATTTAGTGCCCTCTAACATATATACGGCCCTTCTTAGTGTAACCTAGTATTTTTAATGCCCTCTTAGTGCCCCCAGTATACAGCAAAAATAAATTCTACTAACACTAAATGTCTACATGAACATGTGGGGACACTCACTCCTCACTGGATGCTGCAGGACCTGCACTCCCAGCGTGATCATGTGATGTCATCCCACTGAGTGCGCAAGTCCTGTTGGATCCAGTGAGGAGCGAGTGTCCCTGTGCGGTCAAGTGGATGAGTGTGTTTTATATTTTATTTTAAAGGGAGTCTGTCACCACAATTTGCCCTTATAGACCACTTACATAGCACTATAGCATAATTCTAGATCAGTCAAACGGTACCTTTGTCTTTTTGTTTGGATGTTCACCAGGGGCAAAAACTGAGTTTTATTCATATGTAAATGAGGGCTCACAAGTGCCCAGGGGTGGCGTTCGGGCTGTAAGTGCCCAGGCCGCTCTTCCTTCTTCTCACATAACCCCTCCCCAGCCTGTTGCTTGGCCCGCCCTGTAAGCCTCTTACGTCATCCAGTGTACTGGCCGATATCCCGCCGGTGCATGCGCACTGTGATGACCATTGTGGGCAGCAGCATCATTCCATGCAGTGCGCATGCGCGGGCGGGATATCGGCCAGTACACTGGATGACGTAAGAGGCTTACAGGGCGGGCCAAGCAACAGGCTGGGGAGGGGTTATGTGAGAAGAAGGCAGAGCGGCCTGGGCACTTACAGCCCGAACACCGCCCCTGGGCACTTGCGAGCCCTCATTTACATATGAATAAAACTCTGTTTTTGCCTCTGGTGAACATCCAAACAAAAAGACAAAGGTACCATTTTACTGATCTATAATTATGCTATAGTGCTATGTAAGTGGTCTATAAGGGCAAATTGTGGTGACAGACTCCCTTTAAAATAAAATATAAAACACACTCATCCACTTGACCACACAGGGACACTCGCTCCTCACTGGATCCAACAGGACTTGCGCACCCAGTGGGATGACATCACATGATCCTGCTGGGAGTGCAGGTCCTGCAGCATCCAGTGAGGAGTGAGTGTCCCCACATGTTCATGTAGACATTTAGTGTTAGTAGAATTTCTTTTTGCTGTATACTTGACATAACCCCTCCCCAGCCTGTTGCTTGGCCCGCCCTGTAAGCCTCTTACGTCATCCAGTGTACTGGCCGATATCCCGCCCGCGCATGCGCACTGCATGGAATGATGCTGCTGCCCACAATGGTCATCACAGTGCGCATGCGCCGGCGGGATATCGGCCAGTACACTGGATGACGTAAGAGGCTTAGAGGGCGGGCCAAGCAACAGGCTGGGGAGGGGTTATGTGGGAAGAAGGAAAAGCAGCCTGGGCACTTACAGCCCGAACGCCGCCCCTGGGCACTTGCGAGCCCTCATTTACATATGAATAAAACTCTGTTTTTGCCCCTGGTGAACATCCAAACAAAAAGACAAAGGTACCTTTTTACTGATCTATAGTTATGCTACAGTGCTATGTAAGTGGTCTATAAGGGCAAATTGTGGTGACAGACTCCCTTTAACCCCTGAAAAGCCCTTGTGGCCATTAGACAGGTGCACTCCTGTCTATTAAAACGGGGACCATTGATTGCATCTCACTGTAAAAAAAAGCCAAAAATGGAACATGTTGTATTCTTGGACACCCACTATTCACTGGCCATTAAAAAGCGACCATGTGATTAGCCCCATAGATTTTAATTGGTTCTAAAGATGGCTATGTGACTGTCATTACCTAAATGGCCATCACACGTCCATTTTTCACATTTGTGTGAATGAGTCCTAATGCTCATGAAAATGTGTAGAATTCTGGTTTCCTGCACCCCTTCCCTTCATCTCTACATCCCCTCCTATGCCGTGGTTGAACTTCATGAACATACTGTATATCCTTTTTAGCTTTGCTATGTAACTAGTGCTCATACGTAGGGATGAATGCACTTATCTTCTAGGGTCATACACACCAATGCAACATTTCAAAATGCAGTACTTCAACATTGTCCCCAAGATCAGTTCTCATGGACTGAATGTGGGAAGTGAACATATTCGTGGACTGAGCATTAAAAGTGCTTATTCTGCTAACCTACCGGTATATTTCTGACTTCAGAGATTTCTTTGGCACCTTGCCAATGGGGAATCTAGTCCTTTGGCAGTAGCAAGCACAGAGTTGCAATGGACAGCTGTGTTTTGCCGGTTTGATGACAGGGATTATGCCAGTCCCTTGTCACATTATTAGAATTGGGCTGTTCTAGTAACAACCTGATTCAGGTGATGGCAGGAGATTATTAGGTGCTATGTGCCATCATAACTCTGTGTTATGTCCTCTGACCAAGGAATATCTGTGAACGATTTAAGAAGAACAAATGCAGTTGGTTTAAGCTAGTTTTTTTTTTTCCCCATGGAAGCTGATATGGCCAATATATGTGAGGGATGCACTATGAACGGCCTTAACTTTTAATCCACTTGCTTAATATTGTGTAGGCCCACCTGATTCTGCTAAACAACTCTGATCATTTTAGGCACAACCTCTACATGATCTCTGGCATCAAGGTGTCAGCAGCAGATCCTTCCAGTCCTGTAAGTTGTGAGGTGGGATCTTTATAGATCAGAGCTGCATCTACGAGCCTTGGGAATCCATAACCCTGTCTCCGAATCACCAGTTGTCCTTCCGTGGACCACTTTTGTTAATTACTAACCACTGCATACTGGGAACATGCCACAAGACCTAACGTATTAGAGATACCCTGAGTTGTCTAGCCACCACAATTTGGTCCTGGTCAAAGTCACTCAGAGCCATTCACTTGCCCATTTTTTATACTTTCAACTCATAAACTTGAAGAACTGACTATTCACGCATGTGCTTCCTAATATATTCCATAAATTGACAGGTATAATGTATACTATTCTCTTCTCCTTCCAGTGGGTTTAGGCTGGGTTTATATGCCATGGCTGCCAAAACCCTGCCAACTGCAACAGCCAATGGCTGCATGATTTTATAGGTGATACCTGTGTTTTACCAGAACAATTGTGCGCTCATTGGCCATTGCAGTTGGGTGAGGTTTCGGCTGCATGCAGCAACAGCAGTATAAACCCATGGAAACGGTCACCCCGATTCTGGTGTAATATCTGCAGTACTACATCAATACCAATGCAGATGAGGACTCCACGTAAGTTTTCTTTTCTTCCTATGCCCTCCCCCTGCCCCTGTTCCCCCTTTGTCAGAGCTCAACGCTGTGTTCAAATACACGTTCCAGACTGCTAGGTTTGGCATAGAATGAAAGGGACTCATGAGAGCAGAATGGAGAGCATTGTTTCAGTGCAGCTTAGGGAGCTGACAGTGGGGGAACATAGGGTCAGTAGTAAAATTAAAAAGTGCCAATCTGGATCCGTGTAATACTGTAAGTAATACTTCAAAATCATGGTGACAGACTCCCATGTGTATGTGGCTTCTATAGCTAAGAGGCTGCCTCTAGGACTGTCTATTCTCAGTCATGAGATCCACAAACTGGGAACTTCCAATTTTGTAACTGCTTGAAACTTTTCTCATTATTATTATTATTTTTTTTCAAAACCATTTTTTTAGAGCATAATTTCACTTTGTAGTCACCAATGATTTTTTTGCCCTTGATTAACAACAAAATGGAGACAATTGGCCCATTATAGCCTGCCCCAACCAATCTGAGGTCCAATACAATTTTATAGGCTGCTCTTGAAAAATTAAGTTTGGATTGCAATAAATGTCAACCACTGTTATTTAAAAAAAAAATAATAAATGCTACATGAGATCTTTGCGGGGTCAGAGCAAACTTTTCACACATTAGCCATGACGAGGTCTGAAACATTGGGGATAATTTTTTTTAATATGGTGTAAAGTCTATTATATTTAGTAGGCAAACTAAATATAATCATCGTGTTATAGAATATCCTATTTATTCAGACTCCCAGCCAACCCCCTCCCCACACATACACACATACATACATACATACATACACACACGCATACATACACACACATACATACATACATACACACACATACATACATACACACACATACATACACACACATACATACACACACATACATACACACACGCATGCATACATACATACATACATACACACACGCATACATACACACACATACATACATACACACGCACATATACATACATACATACACACACACATACACATACACACACACACATACATACACACACGCATACATACACACAGACACACATACATACACATACATACACACACACATACATACACACAGACACATACATACACACATACATACACACACACATACATACATACACACATACATACATACACACACGCATACATACACACAGACAGACACACATACATACATACACATACATACACACACACGCATACATACACACAGAAACATACATACACACATACATTCATACATACACACACATACATACATACATACACACACACATACATACATACATACATACACATACATACATACATACATACACACACACTCTTTTCAGGAGAATCGGGCTGTCATAATGTCATAACCTACAGGCTATGCTTCTAGACAGAGAAGGAATGCAGAGGTGGCTGCACATGTGCGTGTCTCTATCTTTGACAAAGACAGTCGAGCACCTTCCTCAGCTACCTCCTTCATTCCCATAACTGAGTGGAGGGGCATGCACACATACATTCATACATACACACATACATTCATACATACACACACATACATACATACATACACACACATACATACATACATACATACACTGCGTGCAGAATTATTAGGCAAATTAGTATTTTGACCACATCATCCTCTTTATGCATGTTGTCTTACTCCAAGCTGTATAGGCTCGAAAGCCTACTACCAATTAAGCATATTAGGTGATGTGCATCTCTGTAATGAGAAGGGGTGTGGTCTAATGACATCAACACCCTATATTAGGTGTGCATAATTATTAGGCAACTTCCTTTCCTTTGGCAAAATGGGTCAAAAGAAGGACTTGACAGGCTCAGAAAAGTCAAAAATAGTGAGATATCTTGCAGAGGGATGCAGCACTCTTAAAATTGCAAAGCTTCTGAAGCGTGATCATCGAACAATCAAGCGTTTCATTCAAAATAGTCAACAGGGTCGCAAGAAGCGTGTGGAAAAACCAAGGCGCAAAATAACTGCCCATGAACTGAGAAAAGTCAAGCGTGCAGCTGCCAAGATGCCACTTGCCACCAGTTTGGCCATATTTCAGAGCTGCAACATCACTGGAGTGCCCAAAAGCACAAGGTGTGCAATACTCAGAGACATGGCCAAGGTAAGAAAGGCTGAAAGACGACCACCACTGAACAAGACACACAAGCTGAAACGTCAAGACTGGGCCAAGAAATATCTCAAGACTGATTTTTCTAAGGTTTTATGGACTGATGAAATGAGAGTGAGTCTTGATGGGCCAGATGGATGAGCCCGTGGCTGGATTGGTAAAGGGCAGAGAGCTCCAGTCCGACTCAGACGCCAGCAAGGTGGAGGTGGAGTACTGGTTTGGGCTGGTATCATCAAAGATGAGCTTGTGGGGCCTTTTCGGGTTGAGGATGGAGTCAAGCTCAACTCCCAGTCCTACTGCCAGTTTCTGGAAGACACCTTCTTCAAGCAGTGGTACAGGAAGAAGTCTGCATCCTTCAAGAAAAAACATGATTTTCATGCAGGACAATGCTCCATCACACGCGTCCAAGTACTCCACAGCGTGGCTGGCAAGAAAGGGTATAAAAGAAGAAAATCTAATGACATGGCCTCCTTGTTCACCTGATCTGAACCCCATTGAGAACCTGTGGTCCATCATCAAATGTGAGATTTACAAGGAGGGAAAACAGTACACCACTCTGAACAGTGTCTGGGAGGCTGTGGTTGCTGCTGCACGCAATGTTGATGGTGAACAGATCAAAACACTGACAGAATCCATGGATGGCAGGCTTTTGAGTGTCCTTGCAAAGAAAGGTGGCTATATTGGTCACTGATTTGTTTTTGTTTTGTTTTTGAATGTCAGAAATGTATATTTGTGAATGTTGAGATGTTATATTGGTTTCACTGGTAAAAATAAATAATTGAAATAGGTATATATTTGTTTTTTGTTAAGTTGCCTAATAATTATGCACAGTAATAGTCACCTGCACACACAGATATCCCCCTAAAATAGCTAAAACTAAAAACAAACTAAAAACTACTTCCAAAAATATTCAGCTTTGATATTAATGAGTTTTTTGGGTTCATTGAGAACATGGTTGTTGTTCAATAATAAAATTAATCCTCAAAAATACAACTTGCCTAATAATTCTGCACTCCCTGTACATACACACACACTCTTTTCAGGAGAATCGGGCTGTCATAATGTCATAACCTACAGGCTATGCTTCTAGACAGAGAAGGAATGCAGAGGTGGCTGCACATGTGCGTGTCTCTATCTTTGACAAAGACAGTCGAGCACCTTTCTCAGCTACCTCCTTCATTCCCATAACTGAGTGGAGGGGCATGCTCGACCTCTGCTCCAATCACACACCCCAGTTCTGCTAAGTACAGATTCCAACATATTTACCTTTGACGATCTAGCATTTATCACCTGGTGTATAAGTAGTATTTTGATGTTACTGGAGCACCCCTTTAAGCAAGCATGTTAGATGCAGGACAGCCACTTATAAAATGTTTGTGTTATATCTTGTGGATCTTGTCTAAGGTGGAAAAAAAGACCTTTTAATGTTCATTCCGGATGACTTATTATAAGCCATGTTATATACTATATGTGGAATAATAGATCCTGAATCGCTGCGGGGTCACGGTGTCTTCATGGCGCAGTATTATGTCATCACAGAGGCGAGATGAGATGAATGGCTTTTAAATATATACTTCTTTTTATAAATGCTAACTAGCTAAAGACATTAGCAGCTGCATTTTGCCACCTGCACAATTCACTTTGTTCTGCAAGCTGAATAATATTCCCTTATTGTCTTCAGCAGTGTGTATCATTAACCTATAATAATTTAAGGTCTTACTTAATAAGGATTTGCAATGTAGTCTTATTATTAGAGGAATTCCCTGGCTGAAGAGATCCCTTATGAGATAAACCTGCTGAAGAAAGATGGAGAAGGAAATAGCATGTGAAAATGTGTTCACTAGACACTCAGACCAGTATCTATCTATCTATCTATCTATCTATCTATCTATCTA